>NC_080800.1:124713895-125029827 GCF_028018385.1 Neofelis nebulosa
TCAAAGCAATCCCTATCAAAATAGCACCAGCATTCTTCACAGAGCTAGAACCAACAATCCTAAAATTTGTATGGAACCAGAAAAGACCCTGAATAGCGAAACTAATGTTGAAAAAGAAAACCACAGCTGGAGGCATCACAATTCTGGACTCTAAGCTGTATTGCAAAACTGTAATCATCAAGACAGTATGGTACGGGCACAAAAACAGACACTCAGATCAATGGAACACAATAGAGAACTCATAAATGGATCCATAAGTGTATGGCCAACTCATCTTCAACAGAGCAAGAAAGTATCGACTGGAAAAAAGACAGTCTCTTCAGCAGTAGTGATGGAAAAACTGGACAGCAACATGTAGAAGAATGAACCTGGACCACTTTCTTACACCATACACAAAAATAAATTCAAAGTGGAATAAAGAGCTCAGTGTGAGACAGGAAACCATCAAAATCCTAGAGGAGAAAACAGGCAGCAACCTCTTTGATCTCGGCTGCAGCAATTTCTTACTAGACATGTCTCTGGAGGCAAGGGAAATAAAAGCAAATATGAACTATTGGGACCTCATCAAGATAAAAAGTTTCTGCACAGCAAAGGAAACAATTGACAAGACTAAAAGGCAACAGACAGAATAGGAGAAGATATTTGCAAATGACATGTCAGATAAAGGATTAGTATCAAAAATCTATAAAGAACTTATCAAACTCAACACCCAGAAAACAAATAATGCAGTAAAAAAAAAATGGATAGAAGACATGAATAAATACTTTTCCAAAGAAGACATCCAGATGGCTAACAAACACATGAAAAGATGAATCATCAGGGAAATACAAATCAAAACCACAATGAGATACCACTTCACACCTCTCTGAATGGCTAAAATTAAGAACGCAGGAAACAACAGGTGTTGGCAAGGATGCAGAGAAAGGGGAATCCTTTTGCACTTTTGGTGTGAATGCAAACTGGTGCAGCCACTCTAGAAAACAGTAGGGAAGTCCCTCAAAAATTAAAAATAGAACTACCCTATAAGCCAGCAATTGCACTGCTAAGTATTTATCCAAAGGATACAAAATACTGATTCAAAGGGGCACATGCACTCCAATGTTTATAGCAGCACTATCAACAATAGCCACAGTTTAGAAAGAGCCCAAATGTCTGACTGATGAGTGGATATATTTATGATACATATATGATATATATGATACATGATATATATATGTATATATGATATATGTATGATATATATAATGGAATACCACTTGGCAGTCAAAAAGAATGAAATTTTGCCATTTGCAACAACAACTTACATCCAGGAACTAGAGTATTATACTAAGAGAAATAAGTCAGTCAAATAAAGATAAATATATGATTTCACTCATATGTGGAATTTAAGAAGCACCACAGATGAATATAAAGGAAGAAAAGGAAAAATAAGATAAAAACAGAGAGGGAGGCAAACCAAAGAGACTCTTAAATACAGAGAACAAACTGGGGTTGCTAGAGGGGAGGTGGGTGGAGAATGTGTTAAGTGAGTGATGGGCATTAAGGAGGGCACTTGTTGGGATGAGCACTGGGTGTTGTATCTAAGTGATGAAGCACTGGGTTCTATTCCTGAAACCAATACTACACTGTATGTTAACTAACTTGAATTTAAATAAATAAATTTTATAAAAAAGCTCCACAGGCATTTTTGTATTAATCAATTTCTGGACACTCTAGTTTCATTGATCTGTATGTCTATCCCTTAGCCAATACCACATGGTCTTGATTACTATAGTTTTATAGTAAGTCTTTTTAATTTTTTAAATGTTTATTTTTGAGAGAGAGAGAGACAGAGACAGAGACAGAAAGAGAGAGCAGTGGAGGGACAGAGAGAGAGGGAGACACAGAATCAGAAGCTGGCTCCAGGCTCTGGCTCTCAGCACAGAGCCCAACGTGGGAGTTGAACTCACAAACTGTGAGATCATGACCTGAACTGAAAGTAGACGCTTAACCAACTGAGCCACCCAGGTACCCCTATATTAAGTTTTAAACCCAGGTAGTGTGGTTCTTCAAACTTTGTTTTACTTAAAAAAAAATAGCTCTTATAGTTCCCTTGCCCTATGATAAAATTTTTGAATCAGCTTGCTTATATGTACAAAAACCTCTGCTGGGATTTTGATTGGCATTGCTTTTACTCTATAGATCATTTTTGTGAGAATTGACCGCTTTACTACATTGAGCCTTTCAGTTCATGTTTTCTCTATTTATTCAGTTCTTCTTTGATTTCTGTCTTTAGCATTTTGTAGTTTTCAGTATACAGATAATATATTTTGTCAGGTTTATACATAAGTATTTCATTTATTTGAGGTATTGAAAGTAGTATTTTAAAAATTTTGTGTTCCAATGTTTATTGTTGTTATATAGAAATATGATTTACGTTTGTGATTTACCTTCTATCCTAAGATTTTGCTAAGCTCACTTGATAGTCTAGGAGTTTTTTATAGTTTCCTTGAAATTTTTACATAGATAATTGTACCTTCTGAGAATAAGGACAATTGTTCCATGCCATCCTGTATACTACTTGTTTATATTTCTTGCTTTATTCCACAAGTAAGAATTCCACTGCAATCTTGAATAGGAATAGTAAGATCAGACATCCTTGCCTTGTTCCTGATCTTAGTAGGAAGACATTCAGTGTTTTACTAGAAAGT
Organism: Neofelis nebulosa; assembly: GCF_028018385.1. NCBI lineage: Eukaryota > Metazoa > Chordata > Mammalia > Carnivora > Felidae > Neofelis > Neofelis nebulosa. Next base: position 124,716,586 of record NC_080800.1, read on the forward strand.
TTGATATCAGCTCTAAGTTTTTTATAGATGTCCTTTATCAAGTTGAGTAAGGTCCTTTTTATTTTTTGTTTTCTGAGCATTTTTATTATAAGTGGATGTTGTGTGTTATTGTGAAATATTTTTCTGCTTCAGTTTAGATGATTATACAATTATTTAGCCTGTTAATGTGGTATATCATACTGATAAATTATGAAATACTGAACCAGCCTTGCATTTCCCAGATAAATCCCATTTATTATTTTTATATGTTGCTGGATTCTATTTGCTATTATTTTGTTGAGGATCATTGCATCTATGTTCATGAGGGGTATTGATCTTGTAGTTTTCCTATTCTTATTCTATTTTATCTTGGTCTTAATATAAAGGTGATGCTAGCCTTATAAAATCAGTTACAACAATCTTTCTCCTCTTCTATTTTCTGGAAGAGATTTTATAGAATTGGTGCTAAGTCTTCAAAACTTTGGGAGAAATCATCAGTGAAACCATCTGGATCTAGACATTTCTTTTTCAGAATGTTTTAAAGTATTCCACCAAGTTATATAATAGTGTATAGTACTGTTCCAGTTATCCATTTTATCTAGGATGGCCTTTGGTGGTTCCTGATTTTTAAGGAATTATTCAGTTTCATCTAAGTTCTTGAATTAGTTTACATAATTTTTTCTTAGTATTTTTTTATCCTAATGCCTGCAGGGTTAGTAGTGATATCTCTTGTTTCATTCCTGATATTAGCCATTTGTGTCTTATTTCTCTTTTGCTCTATCTAGAGTTTTATGAATTTTCTTGATCTCTCCAAAAAACCCCAGCTTTTGGTTTCCTTGGTTTCCTCTTTTTTTTTTTTTTGAATTTTAATTTCATTGATTTCTTATCATTTATTTCCTTTCTTTTGCTTGCTTTGTTTTTTTTTTCTTTTTTCCCCAGTTAAGGTGGAAGCTTAGATCATTGAATTAAGACCTTTCTTCTTTTTTAATCTAAACATTAAATGCTATAATTTTCTCCCTAAATATTCCTTTAGCTGCATCTCACAAGCTATGTTTCATTTTAATTCAGTTCAGTGTGTTTTTATTTTCTTAAGACTTATTTTTGACCCATTGACTATTTAAGAATGTGTTGTTTAATTTCCAAGTGTTGTGGTATTTTTCCCATTGTATTTGTTATTTGATTTCTAATTTGATTCCATTGTGCTCGGATAATATACTCTCTATAGGTTCAAGTTTTGAAAATTTGTTGATGCTTGTTTTATGACCACGAATATTGTCCATTTTTGTGAATATTCCATATGTGCTTGAAAAATAGGTATTTTGCTGTTGGTGGGTAAAGTGACGTTTCTTCCATATGTACTTGATTTCTATATGAGTAAGCTGGGGTTGAGTTGAGGACTTGATACACAACTTGATGGAACACCTTTCTCACATTCCCTATTCTCAATGATCTCCACCACACTCTGGCCCCTAAGGAACTCCTTTTTGGTCTAGCTAGAAAGTCCGTCTGTAGTCTGGTTCCTGCCTTGAATGGTTCTCCCCAATGGCCACATTGTGGGAGAATAAAAAATAGAAAAAGGGGTTCTTCTCACCTCACAGTTTTTGGGCCAACATTCTTGTTAGAGAGATGAATTCCCCTCTGAGAGTTTTAGGTGCCTACACAGGTTTTGCTGAAGCTCCCACCACAAGATAATAGCTAATATTTCAGTTTTACTTATTTTTGAGTTTTATGTAAATAGAATCATAAAGTCTTATGTCTGGCTTCCTTAATGCAGTCTTGTTTGTTAGATTCATCCATGTTGTTGATATAGCATTAGTTTATTCATTCCATTGCTGTTTAGTTTCTCATTGTATAAATAATCACCATTTAAAAAATTAATTTTACTAGTTATGGATATTTTGATGTTTTTCTAGTTTGGAGCATTATGGATAATTTTACCATTAAATCTATTAAAAATGTCCCAGAGCAATTTCTGGGATATAAGTATGAACATGTCTTCAAATCTAGTAATACCCTAATATTCTCCCAAGAGATTATAGCAATCTACACTCCTACTAGCAGTGTTTAGGTCTTACTGGTGCTCTACATCTTTATTGACACTACTTTTTGACTAATTATTTTATCAATCCTGGTTGGAATGTTGTATCTAGTATCTTATAGTGGTTTAATTCTGCATTCCTGTGTTTACTAAATAGGTTGACCACCATTTTACATGTTTATTGTCAATTTGAACATCTCTGATGAAGAGTCTGTTGTAGTCTCTTGCACAGTTTACTATTATGTCATCTTTTCAGTATATGAAGTTCTAGAATTTCATAAATATTATAGAATATAGATGGTGGGCATATGTGCATTCATTATATAATTCTTTCATTTTTCATGTATTTGAACATTCTCATAATTAAATGTTGAAAAAATCTCCATTATCACCCACAATTCTATGCTGAGTACATAATACTCTAATGGAAACAGTCAGAGGCAAGAATATTTTTTTTCCTTTAGATGGAAAAATAATTAACCACCCTACTTCACAGACACAGTCATTATTATTCCTACACAGTGAAGATATGTGATTTTCCAAAACCTTACAAGAGTCACTTCATTCTAAGCAATATAAAAGATAATTACAGTATAGTTTTCTAGTATTCCATTTTTCCACCTGCAAGGAGGTCCTCACTGAATTTCAGCTCAAACGCCACTCCCAAAAACTCATTGTGAGGGCCTATCCCTTGGAAGCACTCCTAATACAAGAGTTATATCAGGCAGTGCCCAGCCTGGAAAACAGAAAGGGGGATTAAGTACAGAAAGTTGTTACACAGCTAATGAACAAACTGAGTGAGGCAACTCAGTGAAGAAGAGTAGAAAATCTCTACCACCTCCAGGTCTGGAGGGACAATGGAGGAAGTGGTAAAACCTGAGAAAACCAGAAGCTGGTGTCATCCATTAAGAACCACAGTATGGTCAGTCCTGTTGGACCTGGGACCCAGGAGGGAACTGGGACCCAGGAGGGAATTGAGCAACCGTCTGATAGGCTGTTCAGAGCTAAGTGAGAGAGAAAGGAGCGTCCTGGTTTCTCTGCTTCTCTTATACTCCAGTATTACACAAGGCCTCTTCTTAACCTATATGAAAGCTGGTTAAAAGGTAACCTGAGAAATATACTTCCCTACAATTCAGAGCAGTACATGCAAAAGGGAAAGCATATGAAGGCAAAGGGCTAATGATTGGCATAGGGAGAGCTCTCTCTTTTTTTCTTTTTTTTTTCCTGATTTTCTTTAATATTGATGTTTTTTATTCCTTAAATATTTAGTAAACCTTGCTGATGAAGATATCTGTAGCTTTTTCTGAGAAAATTTTTAATTAATGATTCAATTTCTTTAATTATAATGTAACTATTGAGATTTAAACATTCCTTCTAATGTATATTTTGGTAAGCTATATTCATCAGGATTTTGACAATTTTATTTAGAATTAAAAGCTTATTAGCAAAAGTTGTTTTTAATATCTTTCATGATCTTTTTTTTTCCTTTTATCATTCTTTTATTAGGTTTGTTAATTTATTTTCAGAGAGTGAGAGAGCACATGCACGTGTATCTGCATGAGCAGAGGAGGGACAGAGAGAGAAGGAGAGAATCTCAAGCAGGTTCCGTGTTGTCAGCACCAAGGCTGATGCAGGGCTTGATACCACAACCCTGCGATCATGACCTGAGCCAAAATCAAGAGTTGGATGCTTAATCAACTGAGGCACCCAGGCGTCCATCTCCTTTTATTATTCTTGATATCAATTATTAGTACCTTCTCTGATTTGTTCTTAATATAAATTACTAGGATTTTGTCAATTTTTAAAAAATATTTCATCCAGAATCATAGGAATCTACCCCAAAAACCAAGAGCACACTTTGCACACTCTATGTTAGCCAATTTGACAATAAATTATACTAAATAAATAAGATTAAAATATTTAATCCAATTAATTAATTTTTAAAGTTTATTTATTTTGAGAGAGAGGGGGGGGGAGAGAGAGAGAGACTGAGTGAGCATGAGGGAGGGAGAGATATAGAGGTAGAGAGAATCCCAAGAAGGTTCCTCGCTCAGCACATAGCCTGACACAGGGCTCAATTCCACAAACCAAGAGATCATGACCTGAGCCAAAATCATGAGTCAGATGCTCAACCGAGCCACCCAAGGGCCCCTATTTAATTAATTTTTTAAAGTAATCTGTGCACCCATTGAGGGGTTTGAAATCACAACCCTCAGATCAAGAGTCACAGGCTTTACCAACTGAGCCAGCCAGGCACCTCTACTATTTTACCAATTTTTTTTCAAAGGACCAACTTGGCTTTCTTCTCTTTTCTATGCTATGCTTATTTTCTATTTCATTAATTTATGCTCTTGTTATTTTTCCATATTTTTTTGTTTTTATTGGGCTTAATTTTCTATCCTTTCTTTAATTCTTTATGATGAATGCTCAGCTAATTGATTTTCAGACTGTCTTGTTTTTATTTATTCATTTTTTAAAATTTTTACTTATTTAAAATTTTTTTAATGTTTATTTACTGTTGAGAGAGAGAGAGACAGAATGTGAGCCAGGGAGGGGCAGAGAGAGGAAGACAGAATACGAGGCAGGTTCCAGGCTCCAAGCTGTCAGCACAGAGCCTGACGTGGGGCTCAAACTCATGAACCGTGAGATCATGACCTGAGCCGAAGTTGACGCTTAACCAACTGAGCCACCCAGGCGCCTCAGCCTTCCTTATTTTCTAATACAGATTTTCCTCAACTTACAGTGGGGTTATGTCCTGATCATAAATTGAAAATATTATAAGATTAAAATACATAGGATTTTAATATGTATAGGATATGTATAGGATTTAATTCATATCGCCTGCTAAACATCATAGCTTAGCCTAGCTTTCCTTAAACATTCTTACAACATTTATGTGAGCCTGCAGTTGGGCAAATCAAATCACACAAAGCATATTTGGTAATAAAGTGTTGAATATCTCATGTAATATATTGAATACAGTACTGAAAGTAAAAAATAGAATGGTTGTATGTGCATGGGTTGTTTACCTTTATGATTGTATGACTGACCATTGTATGACTGCAGCTCACTGCTGTTGCCCAGCATCAGGAGAGAGGATTATTTTATATATATATATCACTAGCTAGGAAAAAGATAAAAATTCAAAATTCCAAGTACAGTTTCTCCTGAATGCGTATCACTTTCATGCCATTATAAAGTTGCAAAATCATAAGTAGAGCATTGGTGAATCAGGGACTGGCTCTATGTACATTTCACCTATGAATTTTTCCTTTACACATGACTTTTTTCTGAATCTCACAGAAATTCATATATAGTATATAGAAAAAAGTTCATATATAGTATTTTCGTTGTCATTACACCTAAAATATTATTTAATTTTTATGGTGATATGTTCTTTGACCCACGAAATATTTATGAGTACATTTCTTAATCTCCAAACCCATGGGCATTTTCCAGTTATCTTTCTGTTTTGTTTCTAGCTTAATTTTATTGTAGAAATTACTCTATATGAGAGACAACTTATATAACAGAGGACATACTTTATATGATTTCCATCCTTTGAAATATGAGGTTTCCCTTATGACCTAGCATTTGGACAACTCTAAATGATTCATGATCAATTGAAAATAATATGAATTTGCACTTGCTGGATGCAGTATTCTATAGATATCCACTAAATCTAGTTCACTATTTGTAAAAGTCAAATATTAAATGTACCGTATTTACTATTTTTTTTTGTCTGCTTGATCTTTTAGAAACAAAGGTGGTGTGAAAAAATCTCATACTACGATTGTGAATTTGTCTATCTCCATTTTTAGTTTTACTGATTTTTATTTTATGTTATATTATTATATTTAATTATTAGATAAATACAAAATTTGAAAAGTTATAGCTTTTTGGTATCTTGAAAATTTAACATTAATAACTGTCCCTCTATTTCTAGTAATGCTTTTCACTCTGAACTCTACTTTGAAATTATTATAGATATGCTGAATTCCTTTTGATTTGTGGCTTTTATATCATACTTTCTCATCCTATTACTTTCAACTTTCCTGTATCCTTATATGTTATATGTATCTCTTGTAAACAGCATTTTATTCTTTCACAGTTACTATAATTACTTAAATATTTGGGATTAAGTAAATCATCTTACTTTTTGCTTTATTTTTGTCTCACCCATTCTACGTTATTTTCCTCTCTTTCTTTGCATTTTTTTCTGGATTGGTTGAGTTTTTTCCCCTGATTTTTCTGTCAAATAACTTGGAAGCTATGCATTCTTGTACTGTTGTTTTTATGCTTATCCAAAATATTCCTCTATACTTGCTTGACTTATCAAATGCTTGTATAAATTAGTAATTATGTCTTTTTCTCTAATAAATGTTTGTATAAATTAGCAATTATGTCTTTTCTCTAATAATGCAAGAGACTTGGAATATGTTAACTCTAACTCTTCCTACTTCCAAGTATTTGTTGTTATTTTAATTATATATTTTTATTGTACACGTATACACATATAAACACATATATAAGCATCCATGAATAATTATATTGTTTTATACAGTTAATATTTATTTATTTATTTATTTATTTATTTTCAAGGGCTTTATTTTATTTTATTTTTTTATTTTTTTTAATTTTTTTATTTTTTAATATATGAAATTTACTGTCAAATTGGTTTCCATACAACACCCAGTGCTCATCCCAAAAGGTGCCCTCCTCAATACCCATCACCCACCCTCCCCTCCCTCCCACCCCCCATCAACCCTCAGTTTGTTCTCAGTTTTTAACAGTCTCTTATGCTTTGGCTCTCTACCACTCTAACCTCTTTTTTTTTTCCTTCCCCTCCCCCATGGGTTTCTGTTAAGTTTCTCAGGATCCACATAAGAGTGAAACCATATGGTATCTGTCTTTCTCTGTATGGCTTATTTCACTTAGCATCACACTCTCCAGTTCCATCCACGTTGCTACAAAAGGCCATATTTCATTTTTTCTCATTGCCACGTAGTATTCCATTGTGTATATAAACCACAATTTCTTTATCCATTCATCAGTTGATGGACATTTAGGCTCTTTCCATAATTTGGCTATTGTTGAGAGTGCTGCTATCAACATTGGGGTACAAGTGCCCCTATGCATCAGTACTCCTGTATCCCTTGGATAAATTCCTAGCAGTGCTATTGCTGGGTCATAGGGTAGGTCTATTTTTAATTTTCTGAGGAACCTCCACACTGCTTTCCAGAGCGGCTGCACCAATTTGCATTCCCACCAACAGTGCAAGAGGGTTCCCGTCTCTCCACATCCTCTCCAGCGTCTATAGTCTCCTGATTTCTTCATTTTGGCCACTCTGACTCACGTGAGGTGATATCTGAGTGTGGTTTTGATTTGTATTTCCCTGATAAGGAGCGACGTTGAGCATCTTTTCATGTGCCTGTTGGCCATCCGGATGTCTTCTTTAGAGAAGTGTCTATTCATGTTTTCTGCCCATTTCTTCACTGGGTTATTTGTTTTTCGGGTGTGGAGTTTGATGAGCTCTTTATAGATTTTGGATACTAGCCCTTTGTCCGATATGTCATTTGCAAATATCTTTTCCCATTCCGTTGGTTGCCTTTTAGTTTTGTTGGTTGTTTCCTTTGCTGTGCAGAAGCTTTTTATCTTCATAAGGTCCCAGTAATTCACTTTTGCTTTTAATTCCCTTGCCTTTGGGGATGTGCCGAGTAAGAGATTGCTACGGCTGAGGTCAGAGAGGTCTTTTCCTGCTTTCTCCTCTAAGGTTTTGATGGTTTCCTGTCTCACATTCAGGTCCTTTATCCATTTTGAGTTTATTTTTGTGAATGGTGTGAGAAAGTGGTCTAGTTTCAACCTTCTGCATGTTGCTGTCCAGTTCTCCCAGCACCAGTTAATATTTATTTAAATTTACTGATAAAGTATTTACCATTTTTTTTGTTCTTTGTTACTCTTCATATCTTTGAACTTCCAATTGGAATAATTTTCCTTATGCTGGAAAAACCTATTTTGGTATTGCCTTTAGGAGAGATCTGATGGTGATAAATTTGCTTTGTTTTTGTTTGTCTGAAAACATCCTTATTTCACCTTCATTCTTGAAGTATATTTTTTCTGAGTATAGAATTCTAAATTGGAAACTATGTTTCTTCTGTGTTTTGCAAACACCATACCATTGTGACTTCCAGTTTCTGGTGAGAATTTAGCTGTCAGTCTAATTATTGCTCTTTTTAAAAGTGTATTTATTTATTTAGAAAGAGAAATATAGTGTGAGTGGGAGAGGGAAAGGGAGAGGGAGAAAGAGAGAGAGAGAGAGAGAGAATCCCAAGCAGGGCCTGTGTCATGAGCACAGAACCCAATAATGGGGCTCAATCTCACCAATCATGAGATCATGACTTGAGCCAAAATCAAGAGATGGATGCTTAACTGATGAGCTCCTAATTATTGCTTTTTTGAGGTGTGGTAGGCTGAAAAATGCCCTCTAGATGATGTCTTTGTCCTAATCCCTATAACTTGTGCATGCTACTTCCTATAGCAATTTAAAGATCTTGAAATGGGGAGGTTATCCTCAATTATCCAGATGGACCCTAAATGTAGTCACAAGTGTCCATATAATAAAGAAACAGAAAGAGATTTGACACAAACAGAAGGGAAGAGGGCAATGTGACCACCGAGGCAGAGATTGGAATGATGTAGCTACAAACCAAGGAATGCTGGCTGCCACAAGAAGCGGGAAGAAGCAAGGAACAGATTCTCCCCTAGATAATCCTGCTCATGCCTAGATTTTGGCCCTATGATACTGATTTCAGGCTAATGATCTTCATCCAGAACTGTGAATGAATACATTTCTGTTGCTTTAAGCCACAAATTTTGTGGTAATTTGTCACAGCAGACATGGGAAATTAATATCTGAAGATAATTTATTTCCATATTTGGCATGATATACAATAGTTTTAGAATAATGCATCTAGAATAGCTTTATTTTTATCTTCCTTGTGTTCATAGGACTTTTTGAATCCATGGATTAATATCCTTTGTCATTGTAGAAAAGTTACCATTATCTCTTTAGATATTGTATTCACTCCATTCTCTCTCTCATCTCTTCCTCAATTCTTTTTACACTATGTTATACCTTCTCCCTGTGTTCTTTATGTCTCTCATTTCATCATGTATTTTTCATCTTTTTATCTCTACTTCATTCTAGATGTTTTCCTCTGATCTATTTCCCACTTTATTAATTTTCTCTCCTACTGTGACAAATCTGTTGTTATACCTACCTATTTGATTTTACTATCAGTAATTCTACTTTCTGCTTTAGAATTTTCATTGTATTATTTTCATTAATATTAGTTCCCTTAAAAAACTCACAATACATTTCATTTCCTTGAACACATAAACATGGTTATTTAAAAAAATTTGTTAGGGGCGCCTGGGTGGCGCAGTCGGTTAAGCGTCCGACTTCAGCCAGGTCACGATCTCGCGGTCAGTGAGTTCGAGCCCCGCGTCAGGCTCTGGGCTGATGGCTCGGAGCCTGGAGCCTGTTTCCGATTCTGTCTCCCTCTCTCTCTGCCCCTCCCCCGTTCATGCTCTGTCTCTCTCTGTCCCAAAAATAAATAAAAACACGTTGAAAAAAAAAATTTTAAAAAAAAATTTGTTAATATTTATTTATTTTTGAGAGAGAGAGAGAGAGAAAGGGGGGGGCAGAGAGAGAGAGAGAGAGGGAGGCACAGAATCCAAAGCAAGCTCCAGGTTCTAAGCTGTCAGCACAGAGCCTGACGTGTGGTTTGAACCCACAGAACGTGAGACTACAACCTGAGCCGAAGTCGGACACTCAACTGATTGAGCCACCCAGGTGCCCCTAAACATGATTATTTTAAATCTGTGACTAGTAATTCCTAAACCCAGAACCCTCTGACTCCAGTTTAATCATCTTTATTAGTTCATTTTTTGTTATTGTTTTCTCTTATTTTGGGAGTCTCTGCCTCACTGAACTGGGAAGTAAGTGGTAGGGGTTGGGGGAGCAGTCTTTATTTAAATGCCATAGATTCTTGCCTTTTTTATGGAATATTTGTAGATGTTCTCAAATAGATGCTTCTTCATGTGCTGCTCCTGCTTAGGACCATTTCCAGGGGCATTAAATGATTGTTTTTGTTGTTTGTATAGTTTTCATTGTTTCACTTTGGAGAAGGTCAGCAGAACCCTTCACACTGTCATGCAGGAAGATTATCTCTATCCTTCATTTTTAAATTAGCACAACTCCACAGATCCTTAGGTCAATACCTTTCTCCCAGCCTTCTCCAAAGGTCATATATATGAATGTTTTTCTCCCATGGACTTGACAAAAAATTTGTCCTTAATTTTGCTACCACCTAAAGTGCTTGCTTCTTCTCTTACTGTCTCTTGGATTTAGATCTAGTCAATGTCTAAAAATAGAGCATAATCACTTTTCTCATGAAGGTCTGACATTTCCTGGCATGGTATTAATACCAAGTTTTTCCTGACAGGTTGGATTTGAATTTTGACCAGCATGTGGCAGGCTGCTAGTAGTTCCTTTACTATTAGTCAAACTTGGTGATAAAGATGGGGAACATCTAAGTGTCCTCATTGCAAGCTGCTGTTATTCATAAAATATTAAACAGGTTTGAAATCCATACCAAGGCTAGGTTTCTATTGTGGGTCAATCATTCCATTTCTAGAAAAGCTTCTGAAATTTTGTAAAGACCATTCTTCTGGCAAAAAAAAAAAACAAACAAAAACAAAAACAAAAACAATTTACTGTGTTACTTCCCTTGTGCCTGAGTCCTTGCAGGACTGATTCCACATTTTGAGAAGTGCTACATGAAGCTATCATGCACTTTGGATCACCCTTGTTGTCTATTTCATGACATTTCCCTCAAGTCCTTTACCTGAAATGTGAATACTTGACCTGGAAGAAGTTATAATGCTGCATTTCCCCTTGAGTTTATACTTACTCCAGTGGGAATTATCTGTCTGAGGGTTTTACTTGTCTGCCTTTAATTCAGTTCCCTATCAGCTTCACTGGAGTCCAGGCATTTATCAAAGAATTAAGGATGCCACATGGTTGTTGAGCTCAAACTAAGAGTGTGGCAAGTCAAGCTAGATTGAATGTGCCCTGCAGGGTAAGGCAAGCATCACAGTTGAAATTTCCATTCTCAGATCTTACATTTTCAAGAGAGTCTTTCCTGAGCATCATCAATTAAGAGTTACAAGACCTCATGGATTTCCTTTGTTTCTTTTTTTTAAGTTTGTTTTTAAGTTTATTTATTTTGAGAGAGACAGAGACAGCACACATAGGGGAAGGGCAGAGACAGGGAGAGAGAGAGAATCCCAAGCATGCTCTGTGCTGTCAGCACAGAGTCTGATGCGGGGCTTGAACTCAAGAAACCATGAGATCATGACCTGAGCTGAAACCAAGAGTCAGATGCTTAATTGACTGAGCCACCCAGGCACCCTCTTTGAAACACTTTTTAAATTTATTTATTTATTTTGAGTGGATTTCCTTTCTGACTTGAAACTCCAGGTGCACTCCTTTTGTGCAAAGACTGAGAATTTAAGTTATACAAAGTCTCACCTGTACAATCTTATCCAAAACACCAACAATGGTTATTGGTTCAGCCTTAATAATTTCCCTTACTGATGTACTTCTCACTCTCTTCTTCCTGGTCCCAACCACCAGAAATTCTCGCCTGGACTATTGCAATAGTCTCCTAAGTGATATCACCATATATTCCCTTTTCCAGTAACAGACTAATTTTAACACTGTAGCCTGGGATATCCTTTAAAAACAAAGCCAGATCAGGCCATTTCTCTGTTCAAGAGCACTTGCACTGAGAGAAACAGCCAAACTCCTTACAAATGACTAGGTTACCTTACATGATCTTGCTTTCTTCTGCCTCTCTTACTTCTCTAATTACTCATCCTAGAGTTCAGCTGAGTCCAGCTATCCTGGTCTTCATTCTATACTTCATCCACATCAGGCATGCTCCTGCTATCAGGGATTTTGCACTTCCTATTCCCTGTGCATGGAACACTCTTTCCCCAGAAAGCCAAATAACTCACTGTCTCACCTCCTTCAGGTACCTCTTTGGTGAGCTCTTCTCTGAGTTCTCAATATAAAAGGGGCCTGCTCAAGGTACCTGAGTGGCTCAGTTGGTTGAGTTTCCTACTCTTGGTTTCAGTTCAGGTCATGATCCCAGGGTTCTGGGATTGAGCCCCACATTGGGCTCTGAGCTCGGAGTCTTCTTAAGATTTTCTCTCTCTCTTTCCCCCTGCCCCTCTCCCCTGCTTACTCTCTCTCTCTCACTCAAAAAAAGCATACTCAAAAAAAAGCTTACTCAGCTCCCAGATACTACTTAATTCCTTTATTCTGCTTTATTTTTCTTCATGTCATTTATTCATAGGCACACAGTAGGAGCTCACTCCATATCTCTTGAATGCCAAAGGTAATGATATTGCTAGAAAAACCCTGGTGCCTGGATTGCTCTGTCAGTTGAAGTTCCAACTCTTGATTTCGGCTCAGGTCATGATCCCAGGGTTGTGAGACTGAGCCTTGAGTCCGGCTCCTTGTTGAGCATGGATCCTGCTTAATATTCTCTATCTCTGCCTCTGTCTCTGTCTCTTTCTCTTCCTCTGCCCCTCCCCCCCTCAAAACAAAACAAAACAAAACAACAACAAAAACACACCGGTATCAGAGAAATGGCAAAAATCTATGGGTAATAATGTTGAGGGGTGCCTGGGTGGCTCAGTCAGTTGAGTATCTGACTCTTGATTTTATCTCAGGTCATGATCTCACAGTTCATGGGTTTGAGCCCTGTGTTGGGCTCCGGACTGACAGTGTAGAGCCTGCTTGGGATTCTTTCTTTCTCTCCTTCTCTCTTTATGCCCCTCCCCAACTTGCACTGTCTCTATCTCTCTCTCTTTCTCTCTCTCAAAATAAATAAATAAACTTAAAAAATAATGTTGAGATGCTAGGCTAGCCTCTACATTTCATATCTTCAAGGCATGAGACTTGTGGCCACTGGTCTGCCTCTGGCTCAGTTCTTGCTGTCCAGCCAACTCCACAGAGAGTCTGTCCTGAGCTCATGAACACACAGCGACATTTTTCCATTTGAGATATAATATTATGAATCATATAGAGATATATTATTCAAGTAAAATTGAACATTTAGTCATACTTAAAATTCCTAATATGCTATCCTATATCCAAACTTTTCAAGTCAGTATAGCTAAAGATGGCCAGATGTCTCGTTCTGGTGTTCTTTAGTTGTCCTTCTGAGCTAGCTGAGACATTCATGCCTCTGGTAATTTAAATTCTCTCCAGATCCTGGACACAGTTATTTATCACATTCAATATAAAATGGCTATAAGTGGAAAAGAGGAATAATATATATTCTTTCTATTTGATATGAACAGTGAGGATTTGGGCAGTTTAGTGTGAGACACCCAGGAGTTTCGTCATGGCCTGCTCAGAATATCAAAAGAAGGCAAAAGTTGTAAAAGCAGTTCTTATAAGTCTTTCTACACATCAATTCACCCCAATGACCAGGAACCCTCTTCCCATGGCATTTGGTTATATCTGACTATTATACTGGGAGGGACATAGGACTGTTGAAAGGAAACATGGAAAATTATTTTAATTTTAAAGCTCATAAAATCCCCGAGAAAGCCTCTTTCTCTGAAAGTCAGCTTGGAAAAGGGTTTTTGCTGCACTCCAACTATGATGATACATGTTTATCCCAATAAAATTATCTATATTTCTGTCAGTCAAGTTGTCTGTTTCTTTAATTACATTATTCTTGGTGCCTAGGGTCTTCAGCTACAGAGTCAGGATCAGTCCTGGAAACCATTGCATTCTCCTTGTTCTGCATGACCCCAACTCTTTTTCTATCAATTTGTCTCCTCTGGGTCTCTTCTTTCTACAAGACCACATAGTTGTTATATATATATATATATATATATATTCTTAGCTCAGGCTGCTATTAAAAATAACATAGATTGGGGCGCCTGAGTGGCTCAGTCGGTTAAGCGGCCAACTTCAGCTCAGGTCATGATCTCGCGGTCCGTGAGGGCTGTGAGTTCGAGCCCCGCGTCAGGCTCTGTGCTGACAGCTCAGAGCCTGGAGCCTGTTTCAGATTCTGTGTCTCCCTCTCTCTGACCCTCCCCTGTTCATGCTTTGTCTCTCTCTGTCTCAAAAATAAATAAATGTTAAAAAAAAAATAACATAGATTGGATGGTTTAACAACAGCCATTTATTTCTCACAGTTCTGGAGGATAAGTCCAAGATCAATGTCCCAGCAGATTTGGTTCTTTGTGAGGGTTCACATCCTGGCTTGTAGATGGCTGCCTTCCTGCTGAGTGCTCACAGGGTCTTTCCTCAGATTGTGCATATGGAGAGAGAGAAAAATTTTGTGTCTCTTCCTCTTCTTATAAGAACACTAATCCTGTCATGAGGACTCCACTCCCATGACCTTGTCTAAACCCAATCACCTCCCAAAGGCCCCACTTCCAAATAATATTACATTATGTGTTAGAGCTTCAGCATATGAATTTTGGTAGGACATGAATTGCAGTTCATATGAACTTTAGCAGGATACAAATTTCAGTTCATGAACATATACTATATATGTTTATACATATTATTTCTCACCTTGGTTCACTCAGCCCTGGGATTGGGCTGTGACACTGTATCAGATATTATCTGCCTCAAATACCACACACAGTTAATGACTACCGGTCTTGCACTTACTCTTGCCTTCTGGTGTTGCTTAGGCTCAGTTCAGGATGAATTGCTACTGAGTCAATCTTTGTGACTTGGTGGGTCTGATAGCAACTAGCTCCCAGACACAAAGTCACTTGGAATCCCATAGTCAAGCATTCTGTCTCTACCAAGGCCCAGAAAAGCACACCAGATTCTATTTCTAGAAAGGTGTATAATTCTCTGAGGTGCATGGCACAGCCTTGTTCCAGAACCCTAGGTGCCAGGGTGGTGATTCTCCTACACAGGCATGCCTTGAACTCTATACTGCATTCTTTCCCCCTGTTGATACCTCTGACACCATGGGGTCTGCCAAATGAGATGGTTCAAGTGACTGCTTGCACTGCAGCCAGGACCTGCTGTAGATTAATCTCCTGCACCTGCCTTTCTCAAAGATCTCAGCCTTCTGTGTCACCTGATATATGGACAAGAACAATAATCCTGAGGGTGGAATGTTTTGTCCACAGAACCTAAAGAGGCCTAGCAGATATACTACTTCCTTCTTTGTGGTAGAGGATTCAAGATATAATTTGTGTTTTACTTCAGAGGAGGCATCCTGGCATGCCCCTGACTACTGGACTCCTAAAAACTTCACTGAATTGGTAACATTCCGAATCTTTGCAGGGTTTATCTCCCACCCTCTGGAACATGTGTCTTACAGAAGCCTTTTACTTATCCTCTCCATCAGTATGATGGTGTCAGTATAATGGATATGGGTGATGTTCTGCATGATATCTTGACAGTCTTGATCTTTTCTCACTAGATTATGACTGGGGTATAAGAATTAACAAATTCCCAAAGAAAACTATAAATAAATGTTTTTATTCTGTCCATTGTTTTTTAATCTCTTTTCTAACTGGAATGGAAAACCACACATTTGCCAAATCAATTACTGTATATCATGTACCTAACCTACTCTAGCAACAATATGGCAGAGCAGCTGTAATCCAAACTGTTACTTGCTGAAACCTGTGGTGATATATAGTCATTATCCAGGATCTATGCAGTTTCTTCAGGGGCCAGACTGATAAATTAAATTGAAACATACAGGGAACTTACTTGAGGTGTATAAGGGTGGCACTAACTACCCCCATCTGGCTTGTGATGTTTTTGCTTTACTGTCTTGGCTGGGAAAGGGCATTTTTAGAGGTTTCCACTTGGCCTTTCCCACTATGATAGCTCTTATAACACAGATTATGGATTCAATGTGGAGGGTACTCCAACTTCCAACTATATCAAATTCAGTTATGCACTTACAGGACTGGGAAGATCACCACTGAATGAGTCTGTAGATCTGGTCATCCCACTGTGAACCTCTAGCTACGATTCAATTTATTTGTTGGTCTCCATAAGTCTTCAACTCTAAGATGGAAGTCTAATTATAGCCTTCTGGTATCAAAATTAACTCAGACATATGTCCAATAGTCCTTGAGATGTCTTGCTATCTCCCTCTCTCCCAAGTCTACAGTCATCTGAGTAAGTGGCTGGAAAATCCTTTTACAAAGGAATGAGGATGTAATTACAGTTATAAGGATCTTTCTGTAGGTCATCAATACAATTTAGTAATAACAGACCAACTCCACTCTTTTTGTATACAATGTTTCTGCTATAGCCTTCAAGTGCCTGAATCAGCAACGGAGTTCCCTTCATTAGCATGTTTTCCCAGGTAACCATCATTGAATTGGGATTGGGCTGTCACATTGTGCCAGATGCTATCTGTACCTCAGGATGGGTTGCTCCTTGCCAGCCAGATGGTGAGTGATCCCATCTCAGAACCCCATTTTACTGTGGTTTCAACTGTGTCAGTTTAGGTCTTCTGGGAAACAGATGTCAAGATGGGATTAGAAGAGCAAGAGATTGATTGCAGGAAATGTTTGTGAAAGGTAAAGGAAGAAGGAACAGGAGTAGACTGGAAAAACCTTTAAATTGGAATGAGGTCTGACACCTGAAAAGAGACAGAGAAGCAAGGACAAATAGGAGACCCTCAGACTGCAAAGCAAGTTTGATGAAGTCTCAGCCAGGCTTATGGGAAGCTTGGGTGCAAAGATTGCTTGTTGGAGGAGGTCTTCTGCATCTGGCAGAAGTGTCCATACTCTGGTACCCCTCTGTGCTCAGTCTCGGGCTTGGAGCAGCCCAGAGTCAGCATGACCTCAAATGAAGCATACTTATAATAAAATTTATTTGTTATTTATCTAAAATTCAAATTTAACTGGATATCCTGGATTTTCATTTATTTTATTTGGCAACCCTATCATAATGGCAAGGTTGAAATTATATGTTGGCACAACAGCATGGTCACCTACTCACTAAGGCTGATTTAGGTATTGACCCTGCCCACAACTGAGACCAGTGGTGAGTCCCCAATATATCACCATTCTCGAAGGAAACCAAAAAGCAACTTGGGGATAAGTTGACGACACTGAGCCTCTTCAAAACTTCATGGGACAATGATTCATCTTGACTGTAATCCACATAATTTCCTTTTTTTAAATGTTTATTTATTTATTTTTGAGATAGAGCACACTAGCGTGATCAGGGGAGGGGCAGACAGAGACAGCATTCCAAGAAGACTCCAGGCTGTCAGCTCACAGTCTGAAGTGGGGCTCAAACTCACGAACCGTGAGATCATGACCTGAGCTGAAATCAAGAGTCAGACGCTTAACTGACTGAGCTATTCAGGCATCCCGACATAATTTCTGAATACGAGTTTGCCTTTCTTTCCTGGAGGGCCTCAGCCAGCACCACTATTTAAGAATGTAGAGTGATCTACTGAGATAGGATTTTATCTAAGACACAGGATTTGACCCAGAGGTCCACTTTCTGACCAAAGGAGTTTAACATTGGGCACAAGGCCTGGGACTCTATTACATACTGCACCACTAAAAAGGTGCTAACCAGATAGAGTAATGAAATAGTATGTTGAAGGTACAGCTGAAATGTCAGTTTGGAGATGATACCCTGAGAGGATGGGCCATCACCCAACAGAAAGCAGTATACACCCTAAGTCAATGACATCCTAGATCAATATTATATGGAAGAGTATACAAGTTTGGGTGTGGGAGTAGGAGTTGGTATTGTTTGTTATCACTCCCGGTGACCTACTTGGGGAATTTGTGCTTCCCACACTTATAATTCTGTATTGTGCAGGTTTGGAGTTGTTGGCTCTAAGATTGCAAATGCTTTCTCCAGGGAACACAGGAGCCCCATTGAATTTTAATCTGTGGTTGCTACCTGGTTACTTTTAGCACCAGCCAAAAGAAAACAAGCTGCCTGGTCACGTTTGGCACCATCCAAAAGAAAACAAGTCAGCATCATATCACGGGAAATTGACCCTAATCATCAGGAGGAAATAGGGCTATCACTATACAATAGGGGCAGGCAAGAATAGATTTTGTGTCTAGGTGACCCAGTTAGGTATCACTTGGAAATGACAAGTCTTCCAGCCATGGCCCAGAAAGGGCATGGTGTCCAGAGTCTCAGACCCTTTAGGATGAAGCTTTTAGTCACTGCACCAGGTAAGATACCTAGATGAGCAGAGATAGTGGCAGAGAGTAACAAAAAATCTGGAATTGGTAGTGCAGTACAGGGATAATGAATATCAGTTAAGGTCCTAAGACCAGATCCAGTGGCAGGTGCTATAATGTCTTTCACTGATAAGTTTTCCTCAGGAAAAGAAACTTGACATAACCATGGGATAATTGCTGAAGAATTTATATGGAGCAAATGAGCCTGAGAAAGGTGAGAAATGAACGATAATAGATGCTGTGGTGTGTTGCCAAGCCCTTCTATATCCATGCTCCTTTGGCACAGAAGCTCGTATTTCTCCAGCTTCTGAGACTGTTGGAGGCTGACAGGCTTCAAGTGAGTCCTTCTCCAGACATACCTGACTTCATGTATTTCCAAGTTTATGCTCACATCCAATGACTGGTCAGTACAAAAGTATAGAAGCCTAGCTCCCTTGCCTTGATTTGCAACAATTTGGAAGGCTCATCCCAACTCCAGAATTTATTATGTGTTCAGCTGAGGCCCTTATTGTGACTGCATCACAGGCCTGGATCCCTTTCACTATCTTCAAGGGTGTTGACCTTAAAACCAGTTCCTAATCAACCTCCTGCATTCTAATCTTAGTCTCAGAGACTGCTTCCCAGAAAAACTGATAAGTAACAGTGTTAACAGATAAGTATTACTTTTTGCTTTTGCTTCAATGATTGCTATTTCTTAGTACAAAAAAAATTTTCAATATTTTCCTTGATAGTTTCTGGTGTTTTAGGCTATGCTTAGAAAGGCCTTTTCCATCCCAGGATTATAAACATACTCACCCATATTATCTTACGGTTTCCTTAAAACATCTTCAAATTTTTGATTTATCTGTAATTTTGATGTAAAGAGAGAGGTAGTGACTCAGTTTTATTTTTTGTTTTTTAAATGTTTATTTACTTTTTTGAGAGAGTGTGAGCTGGGAAGGCACAGAGAAAGAGAGAGAGTGGGAGTGGGAGACACAGAATCTGAAGCAGGCTTCAGGCTCTGAGCTGTCAGCTCAGATCCTGATGCAGGGCTCAAACTCAAACCTTGAAATCATGACATGAGCTGAAGTTAGACACTCAACTGACTGAGACACCCAAGCATACTATTTATTGTTTTTTAAATGATTCTCTTTACACTGGTTTTTTAAAAAGTATCTTTCCCCCCAAATTTTCTAAGGTATAATGTGTTTTTTGTCATTTATCCAATTTCTAGGTTTCAATACATAACTCATTTTTCATCCATTGTGATTACAAATTTTTGTGAGTGCAGTGTTGGCTGCATCCCATGTGCTTTAATATGTAGCTTTTCTTCATTAATTTTAGTTTTTAGATATTATACACCCAATTTCAAATTATTTTTTGAAGAACTGTTTACATGAGCTTTTTAAAATTTACAAATGGTAGGAATTTTATTTGTTCTTAGCTTTGTTGTAGTGTGATTAAGGACCATGTTTTGCACTATTTCTATTTCAAAAACATAACCTGGCTACTTTTTTCTACATCTTTCTTTTTTTTTAATATAATTTATTGTCAAGTTAGCTAACATACAGTGTATACGGTGTGCTCTTGGCTTCGGAAGTAGATTCCTGTGATTCGTCCCTTACATACAACACCCAGTGCTCATCCCAACAAGTGCCCTCCTCAATACCCATCACCCATTTTCCCTGCCCCCTGCCTCCCAACAACCCTTAGTTTGTTCTCTGTATTTAAAAAGTTTTCTTCCGGGGCGCCTGGGTGGCGCAGTCGGTTAAGCGTCCGACTTCAGCCAGGTCACGATCTCGCGGTCCGTGAGTTCGAGCCCCGCGTCAGGCTCTGGGCTGATGGCTCGGAGCCTGGAGCCTGTTTCCGATTCTGTGTCTCCCTCTCTCTCTGCCCCTCCCCTGTTCATGCTCTGTCTCTCTCTGTCCCAAAAATAAATAAAAAACGTTGAAAAAAAAATTAAAAAGTTTTCTTCCTTCTCTGTTTGAAACTATTTTTTCCCTTCACACACAATGAAAAAGAATGAAATCTTGCCATTTCCAACAATGTGGATGGACCTGGAGGGTATTATGTTAAGTGCATCTTCCTAATGTAAGTAAAATTGAAGAACTATTTTCCTTGTTCTAAATTTTACTTATATTTTCCCATGGGTTAGAACATCAGAAAATACACAGTAAAAGCATCTGAGTTTCTTACAAGAAGGTTTTTGAACATCCTTTTAAGAACTTTATGGCAAAAATGTTGGCTGTTCACATGCCATTTTTGTCTCCTAGTTGGTTCTTGTTATTTTTTCTGAGTTCCCTTAGGGTTGGGTGTATCACAGGATTCCAGGGCCAACATTCTTCAATATAACCTTTAGAGAGTTTTTGTTTAAAGTGTGGATCAACCAAGCTCTCCAGAGTTAGTCCTAGATAAGACAGGGTGTTGGGATTCCTGAGGTCTGGTCCCTTCCATTATCTGCTTGTGTGACAGTAGACATTCCTTTCTGTGCCTCAGCATCTGCATCTTTATATGGTGGTAGTGGAAGAGGAGTGTTCTGAGTCTGATAATCTGGAGGAAACTTCTAGCTTTCTGACTAGGTGAGGTTAGAATGATGGACAAAGCAAAAAGGACATGGCAGGGAGCACGAGCATAGAAGCAAGTAAGAGAATCATTAAAAGGGGGCCACCACTTGGTCACTGTCTTCCCTTCAGTTCTCCACTGACAGAAGGTACACGGTACATGCTTGGCAGGTCTGGGAGTCATGGATGGGAGAGGAGAACAGATAGGTTTGGGTCATTGATTTAGGATTTAAACCTGAACTGAGAACAAACTTGAATGCCATACCTTCCATGCTTTGCTGATATATTTATTGATACATTTCCCCTTTTCAGGTGATGGTGACAAAAAGCAGATGAATCCCCCTACCCTACCCACCCCCCAATAAAATACAGACACAGATTTCATTCAGCATATACAAGCATTGGGGCGTGTCCAAATTCACCTCACTGGGTTACTGGAGCCAGGAGAGGTTTGGTCTTGGGGGCCCAGGAATTGAGCAGCCAATGCTAAAGAGAGGCTGCTACTCTGGGCCTTGCCACTGGGGTGCTGGCAGAGGCAATAGAATCAAATCATGGTGAACAGAGTTGCTCAGCCCTGTCATGTAGTCTAGAAGGTGACAGTGGGCTCCTGGGTACTTTCCAGTGAGATCCACAGTCCCATAGAAATCTGTGCCTCAGGGTTCTCATCTGCAAAATGGGGATAAGAATCCTGCTCTGAATCACAGGCTATGATAAGGCTCAAAATAGAAATAACTTCTCAAAAGTGCTTTGCAAAAGGTAAAGTGCTATACAAATTTAAGGGAATTCAATTAATTGCGATTGTGAGTGCCCCAGGATAAGAGTGGACTGGCTCATGGGTCCAGGGGCCAAGGAAGTGATAAAACTCTTATGTTGTGCCTTTAGAGGGCACCAATCAGTGCTGGTAATGCCCACTGCAAAGCAAAGTTCTCTTAATTTCTTGGCCCCGGGAAGTCACCATGGCCTAGCACCTGGGTCGGGGCTGGGAAAGTCACTAGGGAAGCTACAGAAAATGTCACAGGGGTCAAGGAGGAGGAAGAAGGTGGCATCCAAAGCAGGGAGTCGTTACTATTATCACACACAAAAATAGATACCCAATGGATGCAAGGCGTTGAATTTGTAGTGCAGATGAAGAATGGAGGCGGGGGGTGGAGGGAGAAGGAGGTGGCACAGCAGCAGAGGGAGATACTGTCCCAAAGGCTCTCAATTGCTGGCTCCCTTCCTCCTAAATGGATAATATTGGTATCTATCTGCAAGGGAAGGGAGGGCAGGAAGAGAAAACCAAGAATATAACAACTGGACCTAAGGACTAGGATCCTCTTACCCTTTATACTGCTGCCCAGCATTTTAAGGTGTCAGGAACAGGCAAGCAGCTGGTCTATGCACTTTGAGGCTGAGGCCAGAACTGGGCCTGGAGCACCACAAAGGCAGTATTATTTCTGTAAAAAGGCAGTGGTTATCAGCACTGTTGTAGATAGCTAATCTGCTCATATTTGGGCATGGTCTTAGGGAGCTGGTCACGGACAGCCTGTGATTTTTAGGTCTGAGCATCATTAATGCCCCTTGAGGAACAGAGAGGTGGGCCATTTTACTTGAAATTGGCTGCCATGGAGAGTCAGTGAATGGGCCAGGTAGGGGAGATGGCCAGCAAAGAGGAAATCTCTACAGGCTTATATTTGAGGAATGGGGAAGGAAAGATAGTGTCTTGTTGCTCCTGCTGCTGCTGCTGCTGCTTTCCCCTGACTCCCTTGGCAAGGGGCATGGGACCTCCTGGAGAACTGGGGAGGCTGCCCACAGGGTACCAGCTGGTACTTACAAGTTAAGGCAAACAAGCCAATACAGCACATTGAAGAAGAAGAAGGTCACTGGGAAAACAACTCTCGAGTAGTTATCCAGGCGGTAAATGTGGATGAAGAGGCGGCCCTGCTGCCAGATACTGCCCTCACACCTAGGGACCACACAGACATACTTCTTGCACCACTTGCAGCAACCGCCAGGATTCTGGATGCCACCTGGGCTGAGAGACTGCTGGGCTGGGCAAGATGGGCCCTCCTCTCCATCACTCTCATCAGAGTCCTCAATCTGGCACACAAAAGCATCAGGATGCTGATGGGCACTGGCACGGGGAGGCATAAGGGCACGGGCACGAATATCTGGCTGAAAAGGACAAGGAAAGATGTGGGAAAAAGTCAAATGAAGGTGAATCAAGCCTAGGTGCTGTCTCAGGATTTCTGGAGATTCTGGTCTTGGCACACTGTTTTTTGTCCACCCTCTGCAATTCCCGGCATCACATCCAAAAGTTTATTCAACTACCACCCCCAACGCCAGGTTACCCCCACCCCATAAGTTGGTGAGCTGGCCTCCCATGTGCCATGAGTCCTAGTGCCCTCACTTGCATGCCTCCACATCCCAAAGGCTTGCCACCTCTCCCATACCCAGGTCATACATGGCGAAGTTTTGGAGAAGCACGGGGTTTTGTCCGGTTGTAGGTCAGGAAGTTGAGCACAGCAAACTCCATCAAAGCACAGAAGCAGAAGACAAAGCAGATGGCAATATAGAAATCCAAAGCGGTGATATACGAGACACGTGGGAAATTCTTACGGGAAAAGGTGCCCAGTGTGGTCATGGTGAGTACAGAGGTTATCCCTGTGAATGCACAGAAGTAGAGGTGGGCTCAGCTACCGATCCCTATGTTACACTGCTGAAAGGCCCCTCAAGAAGGCAATTCTGTGCCCATTTGTATGCCCATTTGCATGTATTACCCACTTACCTAGAGAGGTTCTGGCTGGAGCAGAGTCTTTCTTGATCCAAAAGGAAACCCAGGAAAGCATTGTAGTCACAGAAGAAGGGACATAGTTTTGAAAGGCTATAAAGCCAAATCGCCTGCTCACATTGAAGAAAAGTGTCATGACCATGAAATCACCTGGAAGACATTAAAAATACCATTTCATTACAGCAGATGAGGGTCTCCCCCAGGCAGGACATGCATAAGGGTCTTGTTCAGCTCATGGGATTCCCACCACAGTCCTAAAATAGAGGTAGATTATTCCAATGCCACATACAGAGAATCAGAAGAAGCCCAGAGAGGAGACTCACTGTAAGACCCATTGTCAGTTAAGAGCTGAGCCAGGGCCACAAACTTCGTTGCTTCTTTTTCAGCCCACTTCCCCACACCCCGCATCTGTCTTCTCAGGGTGGCAGAAGTGTCAGATTAAAGTGAAAAAATTAGTTAGCCTTCTAGCTATCAACACCACACAACTAATGTCCACATGGCTGACTGAGACCTTCACGCCCATTAAGGTGCAATATCTAGTCTGCAAAATCATAGCCTGACACATGCAATACTGGTGTTTACAATGTATACTCTCAGGGGATAAGCCAAGGATGGCCTATTCTGTGGTGGGAAAAGCATAGAATCGATTTGGCCTCCTTCCTATTCATTTGTATGCTGGTAAAATGCTTTAGTTGCACTGTTGTATCAAAGGCCAAAAGAACTCAGTTGCACACCCCCAAACTTTTGCTGGTTCCCTATTCCACAAAAATTCTACAGAGTCAAGTGTGCACTTTGTAACCTCATACTAAATAAAGGCTCACCATGACTTGGCTCCAACTGACATCTTACACACACACACACACACACACACACACACACCTTCCTGTAGGCTCATCTCATACACTCTCAGATTCCCTGAGATAGCTTACATAGTTGCACCAATATTCAAATTCTAGACTCTCTGTTCCTTAGTCTATTATCCTAATCCAAATTGGCTGCTGCAAAAAAATAGAAAAATTAGCTGAAAGTGAAAATTAGGGCATCATGTCCTTGATGTTGGCTCTTCCCCTACAGAGTGATGGCTCTTATAGTACTTATGACAATAGTAGAATTAGCATCTTCTATTATACCCTTATGCTCTGACATGCTCATCCCAAACACTCTACATGCTCATCAGGACTGCAGAGATTCTGATGGCTTTCCTAGAACCCAGAACTCCCCATTTCACTTTCAATATCACATAGGGTTTGTGATAGCTCAAATTCTGTTAGTGAAGCTAAGCTCCAAACTTCCACCTAAGTGATGCTGTAAAATTCCTTGGCCTTGAGTTAGGTGGTCTTTTAAAACACTACAAGGTTTAGACTCCTCATGGAAGCCCTGTGGCTTGGCTTTTGCCCATCCAAGCCCAGCATGGGCTGGAACCTAACAGAGGCTCAGTGACACTTACTACTGACTGACAACAACTTTGTAAAGCAGACCAGAACACGAAGATGTCTATGTGTCCTTCTATTTTGAAAAGTATATCACCTGCCTTCCAGGTCTGGGTATACTGGAGCTAAATGAGAAGAGAAGTCTTTCCTACTCACCTTGAAAGTACTGACATTTAAAGGGCAAGACTTCTTGGAATCTTCCAGAAAAAAAAGTAAGGAAGTGGTCTGGGGTCAGTAGAATATGTGTAATCAGAGTAGTAGCTTTGGGGATAGAACTCCTCTTCCAGGCCTGCTACAACCACTCCATTCAAAACTTATATATTCTTGTTGGAAGATGTATTATCCTATCAGCTTTTTCCATATTTATTTTCTTTATTCCAGCCAAAGAATGACCTTTTCCACTGGGTAAGCTTTGGAAAGCTGAGAGAAGGATACCAACATACAATTTATTATTTGTGAGGAATGAAGGAGCATGGGTAACAGAAAAAGGATATCTGGGGTTGAGAAGACAAAGTCAAAGTCAAAACAAAACAATCCCTCCCACCAAACTAAAGATGCTTCTGCTTTTCTCTCATTTGGCTAGACCAGAGTTTGTCACTGTACTGTCCGAGGAATGCAATTTAAAAGACTGAGTCTAGAGTACTGGGACTAGAAGAATGAGTGGACCCAAAGCTTTGAAGAACAGGGAAGGAAAAGGAAATAGGCTGTAGAGTCTATAAAAGATTGTGACCCAGAGCTGGGACCATAATACTAGTAATTTAATCTTGTCCCTGGAGAAGAGTGACTGGGCTTACCACAAGTTCAGTAGTTCTAAGGAAAAAGAACCAGGTAGGAGTTCCAGAAACTCCGATTTCAGATGAACAGCAACAGTTTTCCAATGGACAGAGTTGTCCAGAGATGGGTGAAACTCTCTTAAGAGAAAGTGAACTCCTGGTCATGGGTAAGGTCCCATCAGAGTCTCAATAGCCACCAGTGAAAGTTACCTCACTCACTGCAGGCAAGGGTGGAGTCTCTAAAAGCCTCCTGAAGCAGTGAGGGTCTCTGGTTCAAGGTCCAAAGTGACCAAAGTAGCAAGCTACCCCCACGTTCTGACCCCTTAGAAGCTGAATATGTAGATAGATAGATAGATGATAGATAGATAGATAGATAGATAGAACTGCCCAGAGGCTGATGGGAAGAGTTTCAGACCAACCTCAAAAAGAACTATGATACTGGAGAAACTATAATTCACAAGCAACTAGCCTCTAGCAGAAGAGAAAGAAGCCCTCCTCTTTTTTTCCCAAGAACAATCTTTTCTCCTAAGGAGGGCCAGTGCTTACCTACTGTCATTTCTTTGGTGATGATGCTAGCTCTGGGGCTTTGTAGTCACTAGGGGGCCATTTTGAAACAATGCACAGCCATCTACTAAACGGAATCACTAGTGACTTGAAAGCCCCTGGGCCTTGTCTCTTCTGCTTCTTTTGATGATGGGTCCCCACCTGTCTGGAAAAACTGAAGTGCAGAAAGGCAAGAGGCATGCCCATGGTTAGCTGGCAGAAGAGCAAGGTTAGAGTGTAGTATAGTATAGTATAGTATAGTATAACTGCTTACCCAGAGACCCTGAGAAAAAGAAAGGCATTTGTAAAACAGCCCTCTGTCCCTGCCCTAGTACTGTGGAAGCAAATCTCTGGCCAGAGGAGCATGACCCATCCCTCCCCCCATGACCAGCTCAACAAGTACAGTGAAAGCAGATTTTCTGCCTAGGCACAGAAGCAAAGCAAGACTCCTCCTATGGCAAATGGCTGGTGGGGTGACTGTCTCCATCCGCATCCTGGAAATGATGAGTATACTATACTATACTATATATTATATTATATTATACTTGGTCAGTTTGTGTGAAGAGGGTTTCCAGGGCTGCTCTGGGAGCAACCCTGGGGAGGTCCCTTAGATTTTCATTGAGATCACCTAGGAACCAAGCAAAGACACTCATATCTAATTGGAAGCTGATGGTGAAGAGACCCAGGACCCTCCCCTTTAGTCCTTGTTAGGTACAAAGTCAGAAAACCAATAATAACCATGTCCGTGTTGAATCCACCGTGAAGGCTTTGACAGGAATCTGTGCTTGTAAGAGCTGCTCCTTTATTTTTTTTAATATAATTTATTGTCAAATTGGTTTACATACAACACCCAGTGCTCATCCCAACAACAGAGCTGCTCCTTTAAAATAAATGTTGATGCAATAGGAATTGTAGTTGCTGAAATTTCCCTTATACCATCTGAGCCCTCACCTAGCTCACATTAGAACTCTAGCCTCTGCTTCCTATTAGGACCAACTTTGTTTCCCACTTAACCCAGCTTGGATTGGTTCTGGGTACGAAGAACTCACATGAGCTCCATTCCCCAAAGTCATCCAAGCAGGTCGGTTTTAACAAAGATCTAGAAACTGGGGGCATCTGGGTGACTCAGTTTGTTAAGTGCCCGACTCTTGATTTTAGCTCAGGTCATGATCTCTCAATTTGTGAGATCAAACCCTGTGTCAGGCTCTGTGCTGACAGCGTGGGGCCTGCTTGGAATCCTCTCTCTCCCTCTCTCTCTGCTTCTCCTCCACTCATGCTCACTTGCTCTCTCTCTCTCTCTCTGTCTCTCTCTCTGCTCCTCCCCTACTCTCGCTTTCTCTCTCAAAATAAATAAATCTTAAAAAAAAGACGTAGAAACTGAAGGGTCTGCATGACAAAGCTAGTTGCAAATCTTGACAGCAGTAAACTTTATCTACTTACCTACCCTCTCAGGGAGTTGGCAAAGCACTTACTCCTTTGTAGATGAGAGTGAGATGTAGTTACAAAGTCTCAGTTTCCTCTGCAAACAGTTGTAAGTGGTTAACGTTTACAAGACAGGAGTCATGTTCTATACAATTTCCATGGGATAATTGCATACATTTATATATATGGATGGTCACCCCAGTCATTCTTACCACCCCCTTACCAGACCTCTACCTCTACTAAGCCCTTGTTCCATAGGTACACGTACCAGTTGGGGTTGAGATTGTTTCAGTAATGTTGGTCACTCCTGTAAAATCAAACTGAAAGAGCTTCCAGGAATTCTTCTCATTGATTTCAAGCTTGAAATCTTCCCATTTGTAGATCATCTCACTCTCAGGATAGGAAACTGTAAGGCAACGTGGGAAGGAAGGTCATGTGAGACTGGGAAACCAAGCATGGAGTCTGAGAAATGCCTTGGAGTCCTGACTCTGGCCTCACGAGCTGTGGGACCTTGCCTCTCTTCTTCATTGTTGAAGTTCACTCAATATGTGCATTTATTGAGCATTCCTTAGTACCAGGCTCTGTGCTGGAAATATAGAGATGAGCAAGGCAGAAGCCTTGCCCTCATTCACATTTAATTGAATAAGATAGTAAATATACATCTGTAATTGTTGGAGTTGCTGAAAAACTTCCACCCGTGGGACAGTGGAAAAACAGATGAGGGAAAGACCACCTGGAGACCCACCCAACAAAAATTTTATACAATAGTTGACATTTCCAATAAATCTTAAAAGCTGAGTAAATATTCTCTGTATGGGTGAGGCTGGAGGGGTGAGGAGGGTGTTGTATGCACAGAAAGGTGAAAATGCCTGATGGATTATGGAAATGCCAAAAGTTCAGGATGGCTAGCTCACAGATGCTGGATGAAGCATACAGGAATGGGTGGCAGGGGCCAGTAAATGAAGTACCTTGAGAGTCATTATAAGGAATTAGGAATTGACCCATGAGATTTCAGGGAGGATTTGAAACTAAAACACGACCTAGTCTAGATGATGCTTCAGCTAGGTCACTCTTGTCATTATATGAAGATAGCTTGTGGACAGGGAGACCAGTTTTAGGAGGCCAGTGCAGTAATCCAGGCCCAATAAAATGAATGAAGGCAGGAATCAAAGCTGTGGCAGTGAGAATGCAGAGAAATAGGATCAATAGAGACTCAGAAAAGAAAACCAACAAGATATGTTGATTGATTAGATATAGGAGGTGATGGAGAAAGAAGCATCAAAATTCTTGGCTTGGACAACTGAGTGGCTGATGGTGCCTTTCAATGACACAAATGAGAACACAGAAGCAACACATTTGTTTTGGAGGTAGAGGTTGGGAGGAGACAATGTATTTAGCTCTGGACATGTTCAGTTTTAAAATAAAGATGTTGTGAAAGCCCAAGTGGAAGATGACAAAGACCTAAACCAAGGTACTGACAGTGGAAATGCAGAGGAGTAGACATACTTGAATTACACTTCAGAGGTGGGTGACTGACTTGAGATGGAGTGGAAGGAAGACGGAAGAACCCAACACGAGGTCCAGGTGAAGCAACACAGTATTGTCAGCAAGAAAGGAGATAGAGGAGGTTCTGGGAAAATCTGGCACCATTTTAGGAGAAAAGCAGAGGCAGAAAAATGTAAAGGGCAAGAATGAGAAAAAAGAAGGGGCTCAGCATGACTCTGGGGCCCCAGAAACCTAAGAAGGTACTCACAGCTAGAGAAAGACAGAGGGCAAGAGTGAGAATCCATTGGAAATTTGAGCATGTGAAGTAAACATCCAGCATCAATGGTCATCCTGGAAGGGAGAAAGGAGCCTCATTAGGCTGGCTTTGAGCACTTAGGTATCCACCCACCTTGGTCCTGGGCACCACCACCAACCAGTGAGTGGCAACAGTGGGATTTGAAACAAAGAGCTCAAAGGAGAGACAAAAAGGAAGAACAGCTTGAAAGTATCTGGCTACTTTGATTTCCATAATCAGAGAAATGTGTGGACCAATTTAGATGGGCTTTTTTTTTCTTGCCCATCCCAGCTTCCAGGACTTGCCAACACTTTCTCACTCTACCACCTTCACACCTCATACCACCCATACACAATCTTCCCCGGCCAAGCATTCAAATGTCCAGCCTGTTCTTAGATAGACATGTTTTCAACTGCTGTGTTGCTGCTCTGCCTGGACAATTCCAACACCATGGATGTGTCTTTACAGCCAGTGCCCACTTGGGATGGAACTGTCCAGGCAATGCAGTCATACTGTACATTCTAGTGGGGGGACTTGTGGACTAGGAGCCAAGTAACTGGCTACCAGTCCCAGCTCTGCCATGAACTTGGTGTGTTGCTTTAAGCAATATCTTTCTGTTTTGAGGCCTGGTGTCTGTGTCTATACATGAGGGGGTTGAGCTCATGGTCTAGGAAAGCTGGAAAGGCCCTTAGAAGTATCATTGAGGATGACACCTATGTTCATGATTCTTTGGCAAAAAGAGTCCCAAGAGGTAATATTCCAGAGGCTTGACATACCTAATTGTGTACAACACCTTGCCATCCTTGTGGATGCGAACCATCTGGTTGGGCATGGTGATCACATGCTCTTGGGTCCTCTTAGAATTCCTAAAAAACGTGTCCGGGATCCATAACTGGCTCACCATGTTGCCATTCAGAACAAAGCTCTCAAAGTTGCCATTGTAACGGAGGCGTTCATCATACCAGGTCTGGCAGAAGGTGATGTCAATGGTGTATTCCTGGTAGGATGGGTAGAAAAGCACACACCTAGATCTGTACAGGCAAAGAATATTCCCATGCCATTCTGTGAAGGGCCCATCAAGCAGATAGGAGACTACTTAGGTTTGCACAGATGACAGCATGAATTAGGCTGTAGGAACTTTTCTATTTCCAGGTATTCCCAAAAGAAAGAAACATTCCCAGATAAACAACAGTCAGTGAAGACACATTTCATCTAGAAACAGACAGGCAATGGTTGTGTAACTGCACAGGCTGGGCCCATCGCATCACCACCACCTTGTAGGGTTATGGTATTACTCCAGCCAGGTAAATGCCCTCTCAGTCCCCACATTTCCATAGCAAAACAAAGGTCTCAACTCAAAATCATTTTATTTTTTATTTTTTTTTTTAATTTTTTTTTTCAACGTTTTATTTATTTTTGGGACAGAGAGAGACAGAGCATGAACGGGGGAGGGACAGAGAGAGAGGGAGACACAGAATCTGAAACAGGCTCCAGGCTCTGAGCCATCAGCCCAGAGCCTGACGCGGGGCTCGAACTCACGGACCGTGAGATCGTGACCTGGCTGAAGTCGGACGCTTAACCGACTGCGCCACCCAGGCGCCCCTCAAAATCATTTTAAACATTTACAAACACACACCTTTGGTTGTATATGGTGAAGATTCCCCTTTCAGCTTTTATTTGGGGAGCACAGATGTTAATTAACCTCAATCCTTCATTCTCCAGAGTTATATTTAAAAATGAAGTGCTTTGAGTCATAAGAGAGGTGTGTATTTAGTCTCATGTTTTTTAAATCATTGTTTTGTTTTGTTCTTCCTTTTAAACAAGGGCACCTAACCTCTGAATGTGTGTGTGCATGTGCATAGATACACTTATGATTATTTGGTCTCCAGATCATATTATCTGTCCCATAAACTATCCGTTAAATATCAGGAAAGATATTTAATAGGAAGAAGCATGAGAAGCTAGAGATTTGCACTACTGGTATTGGAGGGTAAAAAGTAAAACAGCGTGAAGAGCAAGTGCCAGACCTAGGCCAAGGGGGAACCTTGAGGGTTATCCAACCTCCTTTATTTCAGTGGTAAGGAAACAGGCTCAGAGAGAAAAGGACCTGTCCAAAGTCACACAAAGACAGCATACTAGTTCTGATGCTCAGAGCACCATTACCATGACGTTGTCCTGGGATGGCCTTCACTGATTTCCCTCTCAATGGCTTATTTCACTTGCACCAATAATCCCTTTGGGAACCAAGGTCCAATTTCCCCATATAGAATCCCTAGGTCTTTCTCCTGAGTTATCCTGCATCAAACAATGAACACTAACCAGAAACCCATAGTGCTGGAGGCCATTGGAGCCCTCAGGGGAAAGGTCAAGACAATCCCAGCTTGGCTTTGCTGCCTAGGCCAAAAGGTGGTGATAGCAATTGCCAAATTGCTGGAAGCTAGTCTCCCAGACTGAGAAGGTTCCCTGGAGTAGCTCAGAGAAGCAGACAGAAAAAAGCATAGCTACTATTCACATGGGAGCCCACAGCCCTGCCCCACAGAGCCCGACCAACCTTCATAAGTGGCTTTCAGAGTGTTTCTACAGTCCCAAGTAGCTTGCAGTTCCAACTTGGCATACAGAGCCTTCTTCATTCCCAGGCCATGTGAACTACTTGGTAGCTAGGGGAAGTCTTCCCTCCACAACCCACACTGCGCTCCTGCTCTGTGTTATACTGTTTCAAATAAGCATTTAATTTCTATTTAACAAGATACCAATTGTAAGGTCATTACACAGCAACTGATAACCAAAAGTTCGGTTCTTCCCCAATTTGACAACGGTACTTGGGTTGTACATCTTTTTTAGCTCAGCTGAAACTCTAGAAATTCAGCGTCAAGAAATTGGCTTAATTAGAATTGCCTGCAACAATTATCACAGCAAGAAGCCTTAGCAACTGTTGGTGTTACGATGGGCAGTCATTCCCAGACTGGTCACTGCCTTCTAAGCTCAGGCTACGTGTCTCAAAAATTTAACCAAGAAACTGGTAGAAACATTTGATTTAAATCTCCATGCTGTGGGCTCAGGTTTCTCTCTTTAAGGACTTATCCTATGCTCTACACAACATCTGATTGACTGAGGGGTGTGTGAACTCCCCTCAAACAACCATACCCTCTCTGTAACAATGTTTGCTGAGAGGCTCAATTGCTTCAAATGTAAAATAAGGATCCCAGTGGTAGCTTGCCTGCCACACAGGGTGTCATGAAGATCCAAGGAGACAAGTGTGCTCTGTTCATTGGCTGTGCGAGAGAGACATACACTCCTTCCTTACTAAGTACAAAACTCCACAGTGTCACCAGGGAAAAGTAGACTGTATAAGATCTATCACAGTTTTAAAGAACTATTTGGAACTATGTAAAAGACCAGACTTCTTGGGTGAAGTTTAATACCATATGTGTATCTGGCATCTTATAAAGGCCCTTGGCCTAGGCTAAAGCAGCACTTTATTGGCCAAAGAAAATCAGGCTGTTTATTCCTCTTTGGATCAGTTCTGTGTTGTATGCCAGGTTCGGTGACTACTGAGTTATTAGACTGTATCCCTTGGGATACAGTCAGGTATCAGGGGGAAATGTGACTTTTATAGAACATCTTTCATAACTCATTTGCTCAGTTAACATATATCGAGTCCTTGACACCAAGGAACCCATAATCAGGAGAGTAAGGCAGACATAGAGCACATAATTACAATACAGTGAGATAGGGAAGATCAGGCAAACAACTGTGATATAAGCTAGAAAAATCTGAATGTTAAAGAGAGGGGTGTGGTCTGAGTAAGAGGGGAGTAATTAATAGCTGTGGAGGTAAAGGAAGATGCCATGGAAGAGAAGCCATTAGAGACAGACCCTGAAGGATAAGGCTGTGACATGTAGAAAATTGGAACAATGGCATTCCAAACAAGAAAGAGTTTGAACAAAGACTCAAAGGTACAAGGTGATCTGGGAACACCCATACTCTAGTCACTAGGGCATGTGGTCTCTAAAGGGGGGGAAAAGAAATAAAGCTCTGGGTTGGCTCCAGCCATGGAGGACCTTGACCACTAGAGTGTGATGTTGAACTTCATGCTTTAAGCTAGGTCCCAGATCTGCAGGAGGCACATCACTCAGGAGAGCAGGTCAGTAGGTGGACTGATGTAGGCAGAAACCTTGAATTTTGCATATTTCAAGGAGAGATAATAGAGGCTAACTGGGGACAGTCCTGACAGTAGAATGATAGCAATAGAAAAGGAAAGAAGAAACCAGGCCAAAATTAGAGAAGCAGTCTTAGAGCAAGAGTTGGTAACTATAGACTTAATTCTACAAAAATCATTAGAAAAAAAAGAGCCATTCCACTGTGATGTTTAAAGTTGCTTTATTATTTTTATTTTGAACAAAACACTAGAAGATATGGTCAGGATTCTGAAGGTCCTCTTCAGA
Organism: Neofelis nebulosa; assembly: GCF_028018385.1. Classification (NCBI taxonomy): domain Eukaryota; kingdom Metazoa; phylum Chordata; class Mammalia; order Carnivora; family Felidae; genus Neofelis; species Neofelis nebulosa. The sequence goes on from NC_080800.1 coordinate 124,750,608, forward strand.
CAGCAAGGGACTTACCTTTTCCTGACTTCCAAAGTCAGTGTTGGTTACAATCTCCCCTCTCCAAAACAAAAACAAAGTAAACCCACAAAACTCTTCTTATGGACACACAGAGCAGAAAAAATAAGTATGTGAAAGGCCCCATGGTGAGCTTCCTGGGCTACAAGACACTGTAATAAAAAATCAGTACTCACCATGTCCAGGATAGAAATAGGACCAAGGGTGTTGACAGAGAGCTCCACAGTGACCACAGTGGGCTTTTCTGTAAAGGAAGCAGAAGTGGCAGAGGTAAGTGTCAAACAGGGACATGGGACAGGGGAGGGCGTGGTCAGAGGGGAGAACAGGTGAAGGATAGAGAGATGGTTTCAACATCACTCCTATTTCTTTCTTTGTTCTTTCATAGCAAGATCCAATTCACAGACTGTTAAGAGTTGGACATACCTTGAAGGCCAGTCATCTAGTCCACTCATTTTGCAATTGGAAAACTGAGGGTGAGAAAAGAAAAAAGTCTAGACCTAGGCCAAGGGTACTGCTGAGACTAGAGTTGATATGTCTTACCCAACAGGTCAGCAACAGATTCCCTGGCCCATGTGCATGGCACCCTCACTTATACCCCAAACCCATTATCCACACCTATGCCCTCAACTTCCTGCTCCAGGAGGGGAAGAGCTATGTTCTGATACTCACCACCAATGCCAGGGCGAAGTTTATGGTCATAGTTATTCAGGATACTGTTCAGGATGTGAGTGGCTGCTGGCAGTTTGCCAAGTGTGCTGTGGGGACCACTAAGAGTGGGCTTTGTTTCTTCAGAGAGGAGCTTCTCTTCAGCAGCCTGGGGCTGGGGCCCATAGACATCATCATGGGCAGAGGGTCCATTTTCTGATTCAACATGAGGTCCTTCACTCCTAGAACATACAAACACACAAAAAATGAAGCTCTGTTCTCCACTCCGTAGGGGTCACAGATGAGGCCTCTTGGGATAGAAACAAACCAAAACAAGTCTGAAACGCAAGACATAAAGAGTGACTGGTAACAGCAAATTTTAAGCCACTAACATAATATTTGTTAATTTCTTCTAAATCTTGCTACTCTTTGGGGACTTTGGGTACTATCCTTCCTTCATGGTAATTCTTTATTTTTTTTAAACCCAACAACAAAACCAAGCTCGAGATTTTAAAAGAATTTCTCAATGTAAGATGAAGAGGGCATTGGTGTATGAGCTCTGGCCAAGCTCTTCTGCTGTTACTAACACTAGTGTCCAGTCTGCCTTGATCAGCACCACTGGGGAGCAAATGGGCAGGAAGAAGGCCAGGATTTCTGAGGAACGCTCAGGAAAGCTAGAACAGCCTCTCCCACAGAAGGCTAGAACACCTTGGGAATATTCTACATTTCTTTGTTTTTGTGAAATTCATTGCATTGGACTTGGGGGCCAGGGGTGAGGGAAAGCTCTGAGCACTAAGAAAAGGTCCCTTATGCAGAGACAGTCATCCAGGAGAGAAGGCCAGCTAGAATCCTACTTGAGTGCCATGCAAGACAGCCAAAAACTAAGAATTAAATTAAGCAAAACAAAAATGTAAAAAGCCATTTGACAATGTACAAAAGTCACTGATGGTGTTAGAAGTTAGGGACCTGGTGCTTTTGCTGGAAATCAGTGAAGAAGTGAGCACCAGGGGGCTTCTGAGGTTCTGGTCATGTTCTAGTCCCTGATGTGGCTGCATTGATACCAGTGTCATCATTTTCTGACAGCTCATTAGCTATACAGTAATGATTTGAGCACTTTTCTGCATATATCTTCTAATTCAATAAAAAAGTGTTTTGAAAAACAAAAATGCTAATGAAAATCTGCTAATATATGGATCTTATTTGGATCTTGATTTTAAAAAGCAAACTAAAACAAAACAAAACCCATTTATGACACAATATGGGAGATTTGAACACTGGATAGTTTCTTCAGTATGACAAAATTATTCTAAAATTTTTGGTGTAATAGTGATATTTTATTATGTGTTTGGAGTCCTTATGACTAGAAATGCATAGTAAAATAATTGCATATGAAATAATATGATTTGCTTTAGAATATGATTTGCTCATAGAAATATGAGATTTGTTTTAGAATAATTTAAGCTGAAATGGAGAGTGTGTGAGGGACAGAGAAATTAAGCGTGGCCATGGATTGATAATTAATGAGGCTGGTGATGGGTACATGAGGATTCACTCTATTGTTCCTTCTAGTTTTATGTATCTTTGAAAAAATATATAACTAAAAGCTTTTTCAAAAGCCATCAGCAAAAGTAATCTATGATGTTGTAAAGCAGGAGAGTGGTTTCCTTTGGGTAGGAGAGTGTATTGGGAGGGGGCATGTGGTCAAGCTTGTGGGGATTGGGTGGAGGGGACTAGCAACATAGGCATGGCCTCTGTGGTGCAGACCAGGAGCCTGACACTTTGTGCAGCAAAATGCATTTTTCTGCAGTATTTGAAGCACTTAGAATTGCTTAACTGGCATGCAGTGTGCCAGATTTATGCCATTTCTTGTGTCTGAAGTGGCTAATTCCCACTGTGGACAAGGGAAGAAATGGGCTTGACAAAAGCAGTTTCCATTTCCAAATAGCACATGCAGAGATGTCCTCTTTCCCTGAGGCTTTCCCCCCAGTCCTCTGACTAGATAATGCCAGCCACTGTTGCAGGGGAGGAAGAAAAACAGAGGCATGAGACCCTGCAAAATGAGTGACATGGCTAGCAGCATGGCACAATCAACACTGGCACTGCCAACCAAGACCACCCAAGAGCCTGCAGCAGCTCGTCCCAGATGTCTAAAGCCAACAACAAGAGCCCCGAGGTTCAAGAGGCAAACAAACAAGCAGAGTCCCAGGGACCACTGAAGACCCTGTGTTGCCCAACTACTACATCTGCAATGAAAATATCAGAAGGTGAGGTTGGTGTAATTCTACAATTAGCTTTTGTTAGTAACATAGAAACAAAACAAACATGCTCATCCTGGATCCTTGAGGTTAAGGAACTGCTGGCACTGACAGCATACCTTTCCTCAGCCAGCCATTAAGCCCCCTTTGAGGGCTAGAAATAATAAGAACTTGAAAAATACTCACATACTGGACTAGTGGAATCTTTCCATGGGCCCTTTTCATGCACCCACATGCCTTTAGATGCAATGATCCAAGGATGGAGCCGAAAGTCTGCACCCACTCCCACTACTGGGGATGCTCATCCAACTACCAGTGGGCAAGGGAAGGAGAGGGGGAGGGGACTGGCAGTGCCCTAAGAGGGGCCCACTGGATTCTTTTTTCCTCCAAATTAGCCCTCTTTTTCACCTTACAAGATGAAGAGTCTGAGGCCCACATGGGGGAAGGGCTGTGCCCAAAGTCACACAACCCACTTGAGGCTGAGCCTGGACCAGAGTAAGGTTTCCTGGTTTGATGTGGCCCTTGCCAACACACCTCACAGCCACCTCTTCAGCTCTTTGCTGACATGATGGGTTGCCATGTTGACAATGTCTGAACACCAGTTACTGCGGCCCTTCCCCCCACCTCCAAGGGTAGTATCCATCTGCTGTTTTTTCTGCTCCCCCTGCTTCCTTCAGCCCCCACTCCCAGACCCCTTTCGCCCTAGCCAGTAACCATGCCAGCTCTCCCAAACACTCCAACTCATACCTGGAGGGATGTAGATGACTGGAAATTCCTAGCACGCATTCAGAAATACTTGCCAAGCCCCTGCTGAGGCCAGCCCCCCACACCTCAGGGCACTAGTGAGCCAGCAGGGAGCCCCACAGCCCCTCCCCTGAGGAGCTAAAGCAGTCTGTGGTGAAGAGAGAAGCCATCTCCTCTCTCCCCAAAACAGATAAAGAAGTGCCCAGTGCTGTGGAGACTTCTAGAATTGAAACCGTCTCAAAAATATGAAGCAGTCATCTTCCACTCAAAAAAGTCAGAAGTGCAGGGGGGCAACCTTCCTAGCAAAATCCCAGGGCCAGAAGAGAGTGTGAGGGAAGCTGGCTGCTCAAGGGGAACTTGCTGTTAGCCTTTGGAAAAGGGGGGTGGGGACTGAAATCTAGGACCCAAACCTCAGACCTCAGAGAATAACATCCTTGGCCTCAGGTTCCAGTCTGCCCGGAGCTCTAGAGCCAGCAGGGTGGGGAAAAGGGGATGAACGAGGAAAGGGGAGGCCAGTTGCAGAAATGGGGTGGATAACTGGGGCGGGAATCCTTGGACTAAACTGGGGTTCCCGCCTGGGACTGACACCAACAGGAGCGGCAGGAAGGGAAGCAAGTAAAGTCAGAGTTATCTGGCACAGTGCCTGGTAGTTAGTAGGCACTCAGAAAAAGAAATCTGAAAGAGAGGACAGACTAGCCAACACTCCAGCATTTAGGTACAGTTCCGCTCCCGGAGCCCGAGCGCCTTTCTGGGCGCCACCTTTCCAAAGTCTCTCCCGGTCCTCAGATGCGCGTGCCTACCCAGGTCGGTTATCCCGCGGGCCACTCGCCTCTTCTCACGGAAGACTCAGAGAGGGAGAGGCGTGCTCATCCCCTGGCTGTCGCCGTGGTTTTGGAGACCGGGCGGGAGTCTGGAGACGGGAGCAGCCAGGGGACAGGCGTCCCACCTTCCTTCCTGGACACCCCTTCAGCCAGCACATCCTAGAGGGAGTGGGTTGGAGGCTGGCGGCGCGTCGCGTGGACCCAGGGCCCGGCTAGCCCGCACGGGGGCCAGGAAAAGGTGGGCGTGGGATTAGAGGAACACAGGGGCGCGGGGGTCCGGGTAACTGGCCTACCTCCAGGGGAGAGAGAGCTGGGCGCGCAGGGTTCCTAGGTCCCGGGATGGAGACTCACCTAGACGGAAGGATGATGGACAGGCCCAGGAGGATCAGGAGAACTTTGGTTAACATCGTGGCGCAGACCCGCGCGACCACCTGTGCGGAGGTCGCTGCGCACGGTCTGGCGGCACAGAGCGCGTAGTGCAGGGTTTTGTTGGGCTCCAACTTCCACTCCTCCCACTCGCCCCGCCCCGCGACCCCCTCCCTGGCCCCGCCCCTGAGCCCCGATGGAAATCTCCGACGACGTGTTCGCTGCAGCGGAGGAGAGTGGGATGGATAGGCTTCAGCGGGCGGGGGGCGGAGGAGAGAGGAGGAGGGAAAAGAGGAGGTAGCCCTGTCGCCAAGGCCCCCCCGCCCCCCGCCGCCACTACAGCAGCGCTGCCAGACAGCCAAGGGCGGGGGACGGGGGAAGGGAGGAAGACGCGAGCTGGCCGTGAGGGCCCCAGGCAGGGGAAACCAGAGGCCCGCGGCTGCAGCTGCAAGGGTAGCCGCAGACTGGGTCGGGCTGGGCAAGATGAGGGACTGGGTGGGCCCCTGCCTCCTTCTAGACCCCCTCCAGCTCGGTGGCACAGTGTAGGGTAGAACTGTGGCCTGCGGCCCTTGGCTGCCTCCCTATCACCTGTTGCTTCCCCAGGTCCCTGACCTCTGAGATTTCACATACCCTCACTCCAGACCTTCCAGTCTTTCAGAGTACATCTCTTGGCACCCGAAGGAAGCTGGGTAACTGAGTAACCTCCTTGGCACAGGGGAAGAAGAAAAACTTGGGGAGGTCTCCCCAACAAGCTTTGAGCTACTCCACAGACCAGTTTCCCAGGTATTTGGGGCAGGGAGGGACCCAGAAGGAGGACCAAGCCTAGGCATTCCCTGGAGCACTTTCCCTGAACCACAAGGAGGCACTGGCCTGGGTGTGAGAGGGACCATCTGGGATAGAGGGACCTTGGAAACCTCTCCAGGACTGGCTGGCCAAAACTTTCTGGAGACTTTGCTACTAGTCATGCCAGAAGTAGAAGTGAGAAGGAGCTAGGGGTGTGGTCATGGGGGTGGTGGGTGGGCTCAGTGCCCCCATTAAGGATAGCTGAAGAGTCTCAAGCGTCCTTGGACTTTCTCTTTGTTACCTAGACCCTCATGATTCACTTGAGAGGGGAAAAGATTGCGGAGATTTGCCTATCAAGCTGATGTCAAACATTAACAGCATTCTCACCTGTTGCTCTAGAAGGGGCTGTGTGCATCTTAGCTAGCAGGATGGCTCTCCACCACCCTACCCCTATCCCGTCACTCTGCTTTGTCATCTCCACAACATTGCCCACGAAGTAACGATTTTCTTGGACATTTTGGGGGGAGCTTATTTACTGTGGGTTTCCTCCACTAGTGTAAGATCAGTGACAGGAACCAAGCCAAACCAAACCAAACCAACCAACCAAACAAACAAAACACATCTCTGTCTGGTTTCCCACTATATAATTCTGAAACTTAGATGAGTTCTGGGCACACAGTAAGCACTCAACAAATACCTGTTTTTGACCTGTGTGCAGCTGTGTGTGTCCCAGTGCCACTGAGTTTACTGGGACCTGGGTTCCCCTCAGCCTCTGTGCAAGACGGAGGAAAAGATTACAGGACACATTCAGGCCTCTTGTGTGCATGCTTCCTAGCCCTGTGGCAGGGCAAGCTTCATGGGTTTGTAACTTGTGCAGAAGGGCCCTATTTTGTTTAACGCTTTGCTGTCCTCTTCTTGAAATTCTTAATAATTTTTGAATATGTGGCCCTGCATTTTTATTTTTCCCTTGCCCTGCAAATTACTTAGCCACTCTTGCCCTAGGGAGACATGCTGCAGAGCAGAGACCAGGCAAACACAGAGCATTCCTGAGCTCACTACAAGGAGAAAGCTGCCGACCATCTGCTTGCCTTTCTGTTCAGCACCAGAGTGCTGTGCAGAGATGCCTTGTGCTTGAAGTGTCTCATATGGATGTCTCTTCCTCCACTGACATTGGAGTTCCAAGAGAGGCAGGTTTGTCTGATTTCTCTGTGTTCTTCTAGGTTGAGTGCAGTGCTTAATGACTGGCATTAGTTATATTTGCTGAATAAGTGACTAAGTCCCAGGCAGTCAAAAGAGACAAGGGGTTATAGCTTCCAGGTCAGAGGACCCACCTGGGGCACTTTTCTCATAAGGGTGGAGATTAGTCACACTTTGCCATCTTCCTTACTCACCTCATCCAGTAGGAGAGCTGCCAGAACCTGCAGAAACTCCTGAGCCTTACAAAAGGCAGGGCCTGATTATTGTGTTGCACTCTCCAAGTACTTCCTGTGTGCCTGTCTATGAGAGGCCATGGACTTGGCAATGGAGGGATATACAGTAATGGTCTTGGCTTTCACATATATGGTTCAAGAGAGAAGAAGGGATTTCTCTCAAAAATTACTAGTACAAGGTAGAAAATCATGATTTCCCTGGAGTTCCCAGAAAGACACGCCTCCCTCTGGCTGGGCAGTTCTGGAAACTTCAGGCAAGAGGAGGAGCCTATGCTTTACATGGACTTGAGACCTGCAGCAATACATAGGCCTTATTGGCAGAGGTGCAGAGATGGGCATTCCAAGCACAGAGCCAGCCAAGGTGTTGAAATCAGAAATGTGTGGTGCTTGATAGAAAACAAGTAGGAGTTTGCGGGAACATTTGCATGAAGAGGCATTGTGGGAGATAAAGCTGGAGTGGCAGTCTGGTCAGGCTAGTGCTGGGCCTTGAATGCTGAGCCAAGAACTTGCACTCTATATTGTAGGCAAAGGGGAAGTTACAGAAGAATTTCAAACAGGGACATTGCATGTCAGAACTGTTCTTCAAGGACGCCCCTCTGATAGAAGCAGGCAACAGTGTTTGCAGGAAGGAAAGACTGGAGCCTTTTTTCACCCGGAAAGGGAGTTGTATGGATCTGAATGAGAGCAGAGCCATCAGGATGGTTAGAAGGGAGAGCTCAAAATGGGTGAGTTTTAACTGACACAATTATGACTAATTAGATGGAATGGGAGAGGAGGCAAAGGAGATCGGGTTGCTAGAGAAGATGCAGGGTCTTCCTCAGGTGACCAGCATGGCAGAACAGTAATAGGGAAGGCGAAAGGAGGAGGGGGAGGGCTTTTAGTCACAGTAATGAGAACAGTCCCTTGCATTTTGTGTTTCAGTTTCTAAGTTTCCAAGAACCTGCACACTTATTGTCTAGGTGTGTGTGTGTGTGCATGTGTGTGTGTGTGTGTGTGTGTGTGTGTGTGTGTGTCTACTTCACTATCTTGGGCTGATTACTTCAAATATATCTCTCTACAACTTGATTTTCATGCTGGAGAAAAACAAAGAAGTTAATATAGTGGCTGTATTTTCATAACTAAACCAAGCTACCCATTGGTCAGAATAGCCATGAACAACCCCTTTGTCAGTTGTGAATGATCACATTTAATGACCAATACCAAACCATCCTGTGTCCTGCTATACATGTGGTTTAGGGGTAAAACCAGAGCTGCCTGCCATAAAGTCTGTGTGTTCCTGTCCAGCTTGGTCCAAAGTATAACACATGCACAACGTGTTTTTCCTACTAGGCCAAGGGAAAAATACCAGCCCTAACAAGTTGTGTAAGATTCTTAGCTAGTTAAGTATGGCCTTACAGCAAGACCAAAGTGGCTGGGACATTGGGGGAGGCAAGCTGGAGGAAGAACTATCTGCAGGGCTAAGATGGGAGCTGAAATGGATGGAGAAGAAAGCAGGGAACAACCAGGCTTCAGAGCAGATAGACGGTAGAAGTAGAGGCAGCACAGGGCAGTAATTAGGTCTGTGTGCTCCACTCTAGATAGGACTGGGGTTGAATTTCAGATCCTCCATTAGATACTAGCTGAATGAACAAAAATTATTTGCCATTCTCACCATGACTGTTATTAAGGAATTACTGATAAATAGCAGTGCAGGCACATCTAGTATTCCTGAGATCTTGAACAGCACCTAGGAAGTGTCTGACCAGGGAGCAAGGGCCCAGCCCCAGATATGCATAGCAGAGCAAAGCTCCTGTTTCAGGAAGGAGGTAGTTGAGTTGACAGAACAGATTCTAGATGTTGAGGAACTGGACCACTGAATGAGCACCCCAGGATGGTGGTACAAGGGAGGAGAGGCATGGCTGGGGCTAGACATTGAGAGTCTCAGCACATGGATGCTATTCAAATCCATGGGACTAGGTGCAATCACCCAGGGAGAAAAAAGATGGCATAAGCCTGAGTTCTGAGAGCTGTCACAGCAGCCAACAGAAGAGAGGAGAGTTTCTACTAGGATGGCAGGTTCAACAATGTTCTAGTAAGACAGGGATTGAATGATACCCATCGGGTTGGTTTATTAACAGGGAAGTCATTCATGAGCTTTGACACAGCTGTTGCAGTGGAGCAGTGGGGTGGGGGTCAGTTCACAGAGGGTTGAAAAGTGCAGGAAAGGGGCAATGAGAGAAGGGAGAATATGAACACAGACAGCTTATTTGAGAAGTCTGGTTGGAAAGCAGAAAAAGTTGTCACTATCTCCCAGACCAAAAATGGGGATGGGGGCTTAATGCAGGGGCCATGTCTGATTATTCACTGAGTCAGGCTCCAGGGCCTTGTAGAAGAAGAGAAAGAGGTTCAGAGGAAGAGCTAACAATGGTGGCAAATGCTGCTGGGCAGCAGCTGAGAGTAATGAGGTCTAGAAAGTGCTCTGAGGAGTGAATGTGTGAGGTGTAGATGTGGGATAAGAAAACAGACAACTTCTCAAGAAGTTTACCTTGAAGGAGGAGAGAGTGTAACAGAGGGAAAGAAATATTTGGAAAATTCTGAGTTTCGTGTTTTAAAGATGAATGAGACCTACCATGTTTATAGGCTACAAGGAAGAAGCCTATCGAGGGGAATTGGTAGGGGAGTAACTTCTTAAGGAGGTAGTTGGGTAGAGTCAGAGCCCAGTGTGCAGAATTGGTCTATTAGTAGAGGATGAACACATCTTCCTCAGAGGAGAGAGAGAGGAAAGGAAAGAAGATGAAAGTGACAGGCTCATTAATTTATTCAACAAACACATGTTACCACATGCCAGGCACTGTCTTAGGTGCCAAATAAGGGAGAAAAAACAAAATTCCTGCCCTTGTGAGGCACACATTCCAGGGGAGGAGGCTAACCATAAAAAATACATATAATAGGTAAATTTATAGCACTTTAGACAGTAATAAGTGGATTGTATAAAAATAACAAGCAGAGTAAGGTAAGTAGGATTAAGAATTCTGGGGAGAGTGGGTTACAATTTTACATAGGATGGTTAGGGAGAGCATCACTAAGAAGGTGAAACTGAGCTATGCAAATGTCTGAAGGAAGAGTGTTCTAGTACCAAAAGAACAGACAATAAAAATTATCTAAGGGCAGAGAATGCCTGGCATGCTCTAGAAATAGCAAGAAAGCCAGTGCATCTGGAGCAGAGTGAACAAGGAGTTAGTGAGAGATGAGGTCAGAGAGATAATGGGGTGGGATTGGCAAATCATGTGTCAATGAAAGAACATTAACGTTTACTCTGCTTAAAAAATGGAAGCCATTGGGAGGGTTATGAGCAAAGGAGTGACATAATATGACATAGAGATGACATTTAAAGCAATGGGACTAGATGAGATGAACATGGGAGTGAGTGTAGCTACAGAAGTGAACCAAGGACTGAGCTCCAAGGTACTCTAATAGTAGGAGACCAGGGAGAAGAGAAGGACCCAGCCAAAAAGACTGAGCAAGTTACCAGTGAGGTGAGAGGATAATCAAAAGTGAGACATCATGGAAGTCAAGGAGAGAGGAATTCAATTGTCAACTGCTGCTAGAAGGTGAAGTGGGATTAGACTAAGACTTGTCCATTGCATTGAGCAATATAAGTCATTAGTGAGCTTGACAAATGAAGATTGTATGATGTATTTTTTGGAAAGCTGGGGCATTGGATATAAGGAGCTTAGACAATTCCTTGGGGGAGTTTTGTTGCAGAGAACAGCAGTCAAATGGGACAGTTGTTGGAGAAGGAAGGAGGCTCAAGAGGTTATATGGGAGAAGTGACAGCATATGTATATGCTTATGGGAATTCCCAAGTATAGAGTGAAAACTTTATGCTACATGGGAGTGAGGGTGAGGATGATGTCATTAAGTGAGCAAGAGGGAATAAGATGTAATGGTTTGGAAGCAGTGTTGCAGAAGGTGACAACCATACCTGAGAACCTAAGGGACAGAGAGCACAGGAGAATAAACCACTTCACATGGCCCCCAGAGCTGATGCCCTATGCCAGTATATTGACCAGATAAATGTCTGAGTGTGTGAATGAGGGGCCTGCACGTGAAGCCATGTCTTCCAGGTGGAGAGGAGCTAGAGCTGGATATGGATAAAGAGGTGGGAAGGTGGAGGCATCTGTCTCATAGAGCAAGGTGCTGGTGGGAGGTTTTGAAAATGTAGAAGGATGCTAGAGTGGTCAGGGGTCTGATTAAAGTTGCTGAAATACACAACAGTGCAGGGATGGGCATGCTGTATAGAGAGAAATGAGCATAGAGACTTACCGTGGAAAACTGGGGTGTGGCATGTGGTGGGTCTTGTAGTTTGAGGGAGATGATTACCTGCACCCCTGTCCCTTCCCGTCAAAATTCAGAGTAATTTAAAAATAAGATACAGGGGTCAGGCAGATAGAGAACAGATACTTCCCCACATCCCTTAGGAAAAGGAGCAGAGGCTCCAAATAGGCTTCTAGAAATGCCACCTATCCCTCACCCCTGCCTCAAATTAAATATAACTACCTTTCCTGAGGATAGGCAGCTGCAAAAGGTGTATGGTCTTCTTGTGTACCCCAGAAGTCTGACAAAGAAGAAATAAGGATCGCTATGTTTTCCTTTGCTCAGGTAGGCTACTGCTTCTCCTTAGGGAAGAGTAAGAGAAGAAGCAGAAATGTTTCTCACATAGGGCAGGCAACTGAGGTTTCTTGTTATATGAGCAAAGTAGAGACACTAAATAGAAGAGGAATCATTTCACTTATAATCTCCAGGTTTTTGTTCCTCTTAGCCACTTAAGCTTAATGATTAAGTTCAAGATAAACCATTGGTTGAGCTACAACCCTCATTTTTGTAGCAGCAGTTGGGGTGAATGTGATGATATGTCAAAAAGCTCCTGCTTACAGAAAGTCCTGTTCTCCCTTTCTTTTTTTTAATGTTTTTTTAAATTTATTTTTCAGAGAGAGAGAGAGACAGACAGACAGAGCACGAGTGGGGGAGGGGCAGAAAGAGAGGGAGACACAGAATCCGAAGCAGGCTCCAGGCTCTGAGCTGTCAGCACAGAGCCTGACGTGGGGCTTGAACACAGCAATCATGAGATCATGACCTGAGCCAAAGTCTGATCCTTAACTGACTGGGCCACCCAGGCGCCCCTCTTCTCCCTTTCATGAAACTCTTCCCTGGTTACCAAATCCTTCCCTCTTTGTGTATTCTCCTTCTTTGTGCAAGGAGGGGTTAACACCCCCTCCTTTGTTAACACCTTTGTGCAAGGAGGGGTTGAGCCTCCCCTCTCCTTTCTCTCAGATGCTGTTCTGGGTGCTGGGGATACAGTGACAAGCCAGACTAAGCCCCTGCCTTCATGAAGCTTACATTCTTATGCAAGAAAATAGGCAATACACAGACAAGGAAATAAATATAATAATTTCTGGTACAAAATACCATGGAGCCATTAAAAGTTGTAATGTAGCCAAAAATAACTGCAGGAGAAGAACAGTAGCCTGTCAACCTGGTCGGAGTGCGGAGAATGTCCTGGGATCCTTCTGGGCCTTCTGGGCAGCTTGGAAACTCAGGACAATCAGCTCTGAAACCAGCTTTACCATCTCTAATTCCACCATGGAATAAAGGGAACACGAGGAAGGTAAAATGACAAGGCTATTAATATATGAGAGGCTGCCAAGCCATTATCATTTATTTCAAGTGGTGGTAAAAGCAGATGACTCATCCTTCAGAGCTGCAGGACTTTGCAGCAAACAGTGTGGATGGTTTGCTGGCTTGCCTGTTTTTCTAAGTCCAAAGTTCAGGGGACAGGGATTCTCAGTGCAAACAGCCTTGAGGAGCTGGATTTCTTCACCCTAGCACTAAGAAAGATTTTCCCAACTGTCAAAGGTCCCAATGGAAAAAAAAAAAACAAAACAGATTCTTCAATAATGACTGGGAACAGGGTGTTTTCCTGGTGGGGATGGAGCTAGGCAGCTAGATGGAAGAGTCTGTGTTTTACTTGCCCTCCCTCAGCAGACACACTTCCTTGCCTTGTAGGTTAAGGAGGAAAGAAAGGAGTCTTGTTAGAATTCCCAAGAGAGGCACCTTTTCTCTGCTGCTCTTGGCAAATGTAGCCTATTTCATGAAAGGCATTTCTCCTCCTAAGGCTTTGGAAAACTGATTGGCAAGTGCATAATGCCTGCTGGGCCCAGCTGCCAATCATTTGTAAGAATTGGGAGTGTTGACCTTGGTTAAGTGGACTCAGAAGCTCCCTGTATGGGCACTCCGCCATTGATTCTACAATGTGAAGCGGCCTGTTCTACAAAAGAGATGGGTTCCAACAGACTGGGAGGTGAATTCTCAAGGAAGTATGTAGTTTTGATGTAAAAAGGTCTTTGTAAAGAACAGGTGTCCTTTCTTTTCTGATGCATCATCAATAATATTACTGGTTGGGCCTCAGTTCCAAAATTATTAGGGCTAGTGCTCTTATATGAAACAGAAAGGGATCCAGGGTGGGCCAAATAAATTTGATACTTCTTATTTCTATTGGCAATTTTGACAGGAGAAAAAAATAGAGAATATGTTTTCATCTCTAGGGGTTTAGTGTGATGGGCTGTAAAAGGAATCAAGATTTGGAATGGACTGTAAAATATTTGATGAAGCTGGCACTAACCTCCTCCTGAAATAGGAATCTCTTTTATAGTCTCCCCTCACAATTGCGGCATTCAACCTTAGATTGAATCAGGGATAGACTTCCCACTACTCGTAGGGCACGCTGTGTCACTTTTAGACTAGCTGTAACAGTAAAAAAGTCCTTTGACATAAGTAAAGAATTACCTGAGAAAAGGTATATAGGCCAGTCAGACTCTTTGCTTTTCAACTCTTAGTTGGCCAGGACAAAACATTTAAAGTTTAAATTAGAGAGCCCATCCTTACTACTCTTTTTCCCTGCCCACATAGGCAGGCATGGTTTGAGGTCCCCCTCTATTGATAGGCACTCTGAGACATTCAGGGATCATTTTAACACACACAAATAAGAAGGTGGTACATTATACTAATGCTTCTGATACTATATAGACCAAAGATTAGTCAAGAATATAGAGATATTGCACTCATCTGGATGTCTCAAAGTTAGCACTAAAGCCTCTGCCATTTCTTCATAGGCAAGCCCTTAGGACTTCACTCAGAGCCTCTTTACACTTAGTATACAAACAGTTCTAATCCTGTGGAAATCTGGTTACCCAATCCACTGCAATTTAGTAGCACAATTAGAAGGGACCAGGGCTTATTCACCAGATAATCCAGACTGCAAATAATTTTTAGTGTTGTCATAATCAATGCAATTAGCCATAATTTTCAGTGTGTTCTTGGGGAAATTGCTTTACTTCTCTTAGCCTATTTTTACTTTTATTTGTTTGCTTGATTGATTTGAGAGAGATGATAACACCCTTGCATATTTTACAGGCCTGTTTTGCTTGAGTCAGCTATTGTGTTGGAACATTTACAATGCTTTTAGGTGCAAGTAATGAAAACCCTTGCTTAGATTGACTCAGACAACAAAACATTTATAATAGGAGGTCCAAAGGTATGGGTGCTGTTTAGTTCCTTAATTCAGCAGCTCAACAATATCATTGAGGACCATCTCACAGACAAATCAATGTAGTTGGCTCTTTTCTTTAGTGGCAGAACTTGAACTAGAGCAAGAGCTGGACTTAAAGGTGTCTGACAATTAACCCAGAGCCCTGTCCGGTGCTCCTGCTCTTAGTAATTTGGGTATCCCATAGTTAGCAATTACCTTCTGTGTGAGGCTGTATTGGGGAAAAAATCACTGGAAGTTGAAGAAAGCTATGTCAGGGAAACCTTTGATATCAATTGGTTGTAAAGTTCCATAACTCCATGAAGATCTAATTCTATGATAAGGTTGAAGGTATATGAGAATAGAAAAGGGTCATGGAGGTTGGAGAGACATGGTCTGTTTAGGATGCTTCTGATTAGGAGTGGATATTTAGAGGGATAGGGTGGGAAGTGAAGCTGGCATATATCTTTAGTGCCAAGGTGCTAACACTGGGTTATCTCTCTTAGGGAACATTGCATGATTTAAGTAGAGGAATTTGGCACAGTCAAATTTATGTTCTTGAAAGACTAGTATGACCGTCATGACAAGAATGAATTTGGAAATGTAGAGTATGAGACCAGACATAGGTGAATCTCTTAAGATGCTATTGCAATGTTCCAAGACAGAAGTACTGAGAATGTGACATAGATCAGAGCAGAGGGGATAGAGAGAAAGGGCTAAGAGTCCTTCAGGTTTTAGTCTCAGCTTGGTTGTTGCTGACATATTGGATGTGGGTGGTGAAGGAGGATTCATCCTATGGGAACTTTCAAGTTTTAGGTGTGATCCTGTAGTGCGTCAAGTTTCCTTCACTGAGATGGGCTCCAAAGGAGAGACAGAATACCCTGCAATGGAAAATAAAAGTTTTTGTAGTTTGGAATATGTTGACTCTGAAGTGTCTGTAGGATGTCCAAGTGGAAAGTTCTAGTAGGCAGTTGAATATATCAAGCTGGAGCTTTAGGACAGAAGTCTAGGTTTGAGATTGACTTAACATTATAGATGATATTGTATAGCACTTTATGTTTTAAAAAGCATCTCATCTTCATTATTTTATTTAATCCTTACTGTAATTCTAGGAGGTATACATTATTTTTCCCACTTCCCAGCTGAGGGAACTGAGTCCCAGAGAAATTAGATGACTTGCCTCAAATCACCCAGCAAGAAAATAACAGAGCCAGGACTAGAATGCAGGTCCAGTAATACAGAATACCACACATTTCCTACTGTTGTTCAAATAGGAAAGTCATCTGCATAGAGATAGTGGGAGAAGCCATGGGAATTGCTGAAGTCCCTCAGAAAACTTATGAAGAACAAGAAGAGAGTCGGGAAGAAAATGGAACCCTAGAACTTTCATGGAAGTAAAAATGAGCTGGCTGCAGGTGGGCCTACAGAATTCTGATCAGTGTGATGTTATGATTCCTCTTGCCTTTGGACCTTACTGGGCCCTGGGAATGCTGCAACTTAGCCTTTACAAGTTTTCCTCCCAAACCTACTCTAACCCCCTCCTCCCTGTGCTTCTACTGATGTTACTCGGTTTTTATTTTGGATCTTGGCTCTGTTAACTGTGTCTTGAGGTTCTGAACCCTGGCTGCATCCCTAGATTGTTGACTCACTGGACCCACCCTGGGCCTCCCTGTTTGGGTTTTGGACTCTCTAGGGCTTAGGCTGGCTGGGCCTCAAGTTCTGGGTGCCAACACCCAGGGAGTGTTATGGGGAAGGAATAAATTCAGACATGTTTCTTCATCCCCTCTCGGACCTGCTTCATCCCCTCTCATGACCTGAGCAGGTCATGGAGAATGACTATGACTTGCTTGATTGGCAAACAAGCACCAATGAAGGGTCACAAGGCATGTTAGGCAGAAATGAGGCCTTTATAATCTGGAGGGTGATTTTCCAGCTGGTCCTCGTGGGGAGGCAGTGAAAAAAATTCAAAAGGCAAGCATCAAATTGGGGGTGAGTTGGAGGAACGAGGGTGCCAAGGGAGACAATGGAAGTGCCTGTTCATGTTTTTAAAACTGAAGGCAATTTATTCCCATCCTCAGATCAGGAGAAAGTAAGCAGCAGAACTGTGTTGAGAACAATAATACTTCTTATATCACATTTTCCAGCCTGGGGAGTGAGAAATCTGCATGAAGGCATCTAAAGGAAGTTCACCACTTTAAACATCAAGGTTTTTGAAAAGAATTATTTAAACTACATATTAGGAAGACATAAACACATCTTCCAGGTATGGCACATTTTTCTACCTTAGCAAAACAAAGCACACCAGACATGTGCAACCTCTTCCTAATGACTCTGGGCTATTATTGTGAACTTCATGTCCTGTTCTTGACTGTGACAATTGTTTTCTTGGTTGATACTTAGATGTAGTCACTACTCCTATGGAAAACGTCCCAGATGGATGTGTTTTTTGAGTCAGTGTATCTCTTTTTACAGGGTTTCTTCTCTTCCTTCACTATTAATCTGTCAACTGCCACTTCTCATAATTGTCAACAAGTGTTCTTCTTTAATAAAATTACTTTTTCTTGGTATTTATCATTTGTTTTGACACTGGAATTCAGATATGTATGTTTCACCGAACTTTATGTAACCTAAAGTTTCTGTGCTCTGTTTCAAATCCTGAATGTCCCCTACCTCCATGAAAAAACTGTGGAGCTTGAGCCTCATGATTGTGATTTTAGTTGCTCTGAGGCTTTCCTTTCCCCCAACTCAGTTGTATTTTCATTAAGCAGGGATTATTCATTCTCTTAGCAAATATTTTCTGAGTACCTGCCATATGTCAGAGATTGTTTTAGAGGCTGGGGATATAGAAGTAAGCAAAGCAGAAAATATCCCTGGCCTCATAAACCTTGCATTTTATGGGAGGAGACACTTTAAAAATGTGATATCTTAGAAGATGTAAAATGCTATGAAGAGAAATAAGGCAGTGGAGGGAAATAATGTAGTGCTGTAGTTACAGTTAATTATTTAGGATGCTGTGATTTGTAAGGGGATCAAATGGAGGGAGTGGGCTATGTGGATGTCTAAGAGGAAAGCATTCCAGGCAGATGGAAACAGGAATACAAAGGCTCTGAGGGGGGTGGGTGGGTGCCTGCTTGATATGTTGGAGAAATGGCACTGGGCCTGGTATGACTTAAAGGAGAGTGGGCAAAGGGGAGAGTCTTAGATGGATGAAGTCATGGAATTGCCAGGGCTGGATTCTGAAACATCTTCAGAACCATTGAAAGGAAACCACTTTTCACTCTGAAATGGGGTATCATTAAAGGGATTTTGAATAGAGGAATGGCGTTATGAGTTGAATTGTATCCCTCCTAATTTTTATGTTGAAGTTCTCTCCCCTAGTACTACTACAGAATGTGACTATTTTTTGAGCTAGGATATTTAAAGAGGTAATTAAGGTAAATGAAGTCATTAGGGTGGGACGCTAATCCAATATGGCTGATATCCTTATAAGAAGAGAAAATTAGGGAGGCACCTGGGTAGCTCAGGTGGTTAAGTGGTTAAGCTTCTGACTCTTGATTTCAGTCTCAGGTCATGATCTCAGGGTTGTGAGAGCAAGCCCCTGTCAGGTTACATGCTGGGTGTGGAGCCTGCTTAAGATTCTTTCTCCTTTTCTCTCTCTGCCCCTCCCCCTCCTGCATGCATGCATACTATCTCTCACTCTTTTTCTGTCTGTAAAAAAAAAAAAAAGAAGAAGAGGGTATTAGGACATAGACATGTACAGAGGGAAGACTGGAGACACAGGGAGAAGATGTCTATCCGCAAGCCAAGGAGAGAGTTCTTAGAACATCATGCTGACACTTTGATCTGGGACTTGGAGCCTCTGAAACTCTGAGAAAATGTCTGTTGTTGAAGCCCCCTAGTCTGTGGTACTCCATTATGGCAGCTCTAGTGGACTCATACAATTGTCATGATCAGACTTAAACTTTAAAAATAGCACTCTGGCCCCTGTGTGATGAATAAGGAACTATTGAATCACAAGGGTGGCCACATAAGTGGCCTGGGGATATGAATATTGAGGAAGCATAGTGAATGTTGTTCAGAAGTGTGTATTGGGCCCAGAGTTGAAGAGGTAGATGAACAAAGGCTTTAACAGATCAGAATGGAGAGTATGCCAAAGAGTGCAAATGACATGTGTAAAATGATTAAGAAACTGTTTTAAGCAATAGTACAAAGGACAAAAAACATCTTGGTCTGGCTATGCCTGAGTCCCCATTGGGAACACACACCATCATATTGCCAAGGTAGAGAAGTTTCTATTTTTGTGTGGCTTTGACCATTTCCTGGGAGGAGGGGACTATAGGCAAGGCAGAAATGGAGGTGAACAGCTAAGAACCATATAGCAGATGATTATTAGAAAGGAAGATAGAGGAATATAAGATACTGAAAAATTACAGGTTCTTGGAGTTGGAAGATCAGGGTTTTCACTGCAGAGTTTGTCACCAGGGGAGGCAGATAACTTCTTCTTTGAGTCTTGCTTTATTTCTCTTTCCATTGGAGCCCCAAATTCACACCTTGCCTGCCTCACAGTGCTATTGGGAAGGCCAACTGTGCTAAAGGCTAAGAAAGTGGTTGCTAAGGTAAACAATACAGAGATTTTTAGGCGTAAGTGCAAATAAAAGTTCCAATCTACCTTCTGGGTATAGAAGAAGCAAGAGGAAATGGGTGTGGTCAAGACTGCTAGCTGTGCACTTGAATCTATTTTCATTTTCTTCCATAATAATAAAGTTGTGACTGAGCACATGGCTTTCCAGCTAGACCACATTTCTAAGAATCTCCATAGTCAGGTGCTATCATGTGACTATATTATCCCTAATGGAATCTGTGTACCTTAAGACTACGGTATGCCTCCTCCTTGTCCTCTTCCCACTTCACACCACCTGGACCCATTTATGGTGGTTACTCAGATTTAATTAGGTCAGTTATATCAATGCCCTAATGGATAGGCAAGTAACAACTTGGAAGGAACCTGGGTTTGTAAATGATTTCAAAGCAGCAGAACCACTTGCCAGCCAGCATTCTTCACATCAGGACTGTTAAGTGAGAGAGAAACTGCTTTGCTATCTCAATCATCCTATTGGTGGGTTCCCATTAGAACAATTCTCCCTTAACAATTCTACCTTAACTAAAGTGGACTTATACCTTGAAATAGGGTACTATTGTAGAAAACAAAAAAACAAAACAAAACAAAACAACAACAACAAAAAAACCTAGCAGGTAGGTGTGTGGAGGGGGACAAAGATATTGATATTATAGAGTAGAAAGCAGGTAACTTCTTTAATGCCATGGCAAAACATGGTAAAACTGTCACGTAAACTAACCTGGAATTCAGTCTAATGCTTATTGAGACTCCAGCACTAGAAAAAGTCATTGGAAAGAGTCAGAATGCTTGTGTTGGCTGCATCTTGATGCTTTTAGAAAAGTATTAAAGGGGCGCCTGGGTGGCTCAGTTAAGCATCTGACTTCAGCTTAGGTTATGATCTCACAGTCCATGAATTTGAGCCCCACATTGGGCTTTGTGCTGACAGCTCAGAGCCTGGAACCTGCTTGCACTCCCTCCCCTGGAGGGAGGACTTCGGTTCAGGTCATGATCTCACAGTCCGTGAGTTTGAGCCCCGTGTCAGACTCTGCTTGTGCTCAGAGCCTGGAGCCTGCTTCAGATTCTGTGTCTCCCTCTCTCTCTGCACCTCCCTGCTTGCACTCTGTCTCTTTCTCAAAAATAAGTAAACACTTAAAAAAGAAAAATATTAAAAAGAAGTGATCTTGCCATTTCTTTTTTTAAAATGTTTAATGTTTATTTATTTTTGAGAGAGGGAGATAG
This sequence comes from Neofelis nebulosa, assembly GCF_028018385.1. Lineage (NCBI taxonomy): Eukaryota > Metazoa > Chordata > Mammalia > Carnivora > Felidae > Neofelis > Neofelis nebulosa. Next base: position 124,771,088 of record NC_080800.1, read on the forward strand.
AGTGCAAGCAGGGAGGTGCAGAGAGAGAGGGAGACACAGAATCTGAAGCAGGCCTCAGGCTCTGAGCATGAGCAGAGTCTGACACGGGGCTCAAACTCACGGACTGTGAGATCATGACCTGAACCGAAGCCAGACGCTTAACCAACTGAGCCACCCAAGCGCCCCTAATCTTGCCATTTGTGACAACATGGATGGACCTAGAGGGTATTATGCTAAGTTAAATAAATCAGAGAAATACAAACAGTAGTATTTCATTTATATGTGTAATTTAAAACAAAACAAAACAAAACAGAAGCAGAAACAAACTCGCAGATACAGAGAACAAACTGTTAAAAGAGGGGAAGAGGATGGGAGGATGGATGAAATGGGTGATGGGGATTAAGAGGTACAAACTTCCAGTTATAGAACAAATAAAACATGGAGATGTAATGTACAACATAGGAGATATAGTCAATAATATTGTAATATATTTGTATGGTGACAAGTAGTAACTAGACTTACTGTAGTGACCATTTCATAATGCATATAAATATCAAATCACTATGTTATACACCTGAACTAATATCATATTGTATGTCAATTATTCTTTAATAAAAGGGTAAATTTTAAAAAAGTGATCTCAGGCAAGAATTTCTTCAGTCTGCAACCTGGCATGAAAGGGAATGCAAACCTTTGCATTGAAAGTTTTGAGAAAGGCAACTACTTAAGAAATTCCAAATAACTGGAGAGAAGACTGGCCAACCAAAAGGAGGTGGACTTGTGGCAAAGATTAGACTAAGGGAGTTACCTTAATGCCCAAACCTATTGTTTTCAGATTACCTCAGGTAGTCATCATTAAAATGGTGAAGAGAAACGTAAACCAAGCAAAGATGCAAGGAAATAAAGCAAGTTTAAGAGCTGTGTCTATGACTAGAACATAGACGTGATTAGAAGCAAAGTACCAGAAGCTTAACTAATTTTGTGTTTAAAAAGTGTTGGTGAATAAGAGACTCTTAAAAATTGAGAACAAACTGAGGGTTGATGGGGGGTGGGAGGGTGGGGAGGGTGGGTGATGGGTATTGAGGAGGGCACCTGTTGTATGAGCATAGGGTGTTGTATGGAAACAAATTTGACAATAAATTTCATATTAAAAAAAGTGTTGGTGAATTTGGATTCATTGATATTCTCACCATTTCCCCCCAACTCTCCTGTGATTACTAACAAATGTTGTTGTATTTAAACTTTTTAAAATTGAATAACCCACATATACAGAAGAGTGCACATAATCTAAGTGTACAGTTCAATGAACATATCCTCATAACCAGCACCCATTCTCAGGGAATTGAACATGATCAGCTCTCCAGAGCACCCTTCCAGTAATTAAACATCCCCAGCAAATGACCACATTATTGTGATTTCTGTCTCCATCGAATAGTTGTGTTTGCTTTAATTTTTATATAAATGGAATATATAAAGTGTGCACTCTTTTGTGCCCGGCTTTTATTACTAATCATAATGTCTGTTGAGGTTCTTCCATTTTGTTGGGTATATCAGTAGTTACTTCTTTTTCATTGTTATGTAGTATTACATTTTATCAATATACTATATTTTAAAATATACTATAATTTTATTAGACATTTGAATAGTTTCCACTTGGGGGTAGTTATTGTGAATAAATCTGCTATGAAAATTCTTACATGTGTGGATACATGTGTGTATTTCTGTTGGTTATACTCCCAAAACTACAATTGCTGGGTCAAAGGGTATGCATATATTCAGCTTTGGTAGATACTGCTGAAGACTTTTCCAAAATGGCTGCACCAATTTGCATTCCTGCCAGCAGTGTTAGTTCCCATTGCTCCACATCCTTGTCCATGCTTTGTATGGTCAGGCTTTTTCATTTTAGCCACTCTATTGGGGATGTAGTAGTATCTAATTATGATTTTAATTTGCATTTCCATGATGATATTGAACACCTTTTCATACGGTTTTTGACCATTTGGATATCCTCTTTCTCTTAGATTTCTTTTGCCCAGCTTTTATCTTGGGGTTTCTACATTTTTCTTTTTTTTTTTTAATTTTTTAATGTTTATTTTTGAGAGAGAGAGAGAGTGCGAGCGAGCGGGGGAGGGGCAGAGAAAGAGGGACACACAGAATCAAAGCAGGCCCCAGGTTCTGAGCTGTCACCACAGAGCCCAATGTGGGGCTCAAACTCACAAACCGCGAGATCATGACCTGAGCCGAAGTCGGATGCTTAACCGACTGAACCACCCAGGTGCCCTCTACATTTTTCTTATTGATTTTTAAAAGTTCTTTATATATTCTGTGTGTGAGCCCTTTGTTGTATATATTGTAAGTATCTTCTCCTACTCTATGAGATATTTATATAATTTTGTCCTGTTCCAATACTATGAAGATGTGCTCCTATATTGTCTTCTGGAAGCTTTAGATTTTATCTTTCACATTTAGTTCCGTAATCCCTCTAGAATTGATTTATGTATAAGTGTGAGGTAGGAGGGTCAATTCATATTTTTCAAAATGGGTATCAAATTGATCTATCATTGCAGTGGCACCTTTGTCATAAGTCAAATGACAATATTTGTGTGGGTTTGTTCTACCGTGTTGTAATGGTTTAAATTATTTAGCTTTAAAATAGGTCTGATATCTGGTAGTGCGGTTCTTCCAGCTTTGTTCTTTATGATTGCCTTGGCTATTCGTGGACCCTGGCTTTTCATATAAATATTAGAATCATATTATCAATTCACACACAGAGACATACATACACACCCAAACTTTCTGGAAGTTTGGAAATTGTGCCGAACCTATAAATCAATTGTGAGAGAGTTGGCATCACTTGTAATATCAACTTTTCCAAACAATGAACATATTTACATGTTTTTTTGTTTTGTTTGTTTGTTTTGTTTTGTTTTTTTAGCACCTGGAAACATCTAGCCTGGAGGTAAGAGTGGAATATTCCTGAGCACTCTTTTTTTTTTCAATATATGAAATTTATTGTCAAATTGGTTTCCATACAACACCCAGTGCTCATCCCAAAAGGTGCCCTCCTCCCTCCCACCCCCCATCAACCCTCAGTTTGTTCTCAGTTTTTAAGAGTCTCTTATGCTTTGGCTCCTGAGCACTCTTAAGGCAATGCTCTGGAAGCATCTTGGAAACAGCTGGAAAGCCTTGGAGAACCTCTGATTTAAGGCAATAACTTCAATGGGATTTCATATAGAGTGCATTATTCTTCATTAAGATTCACATCTCTTTTGTTATTGTTGAATGCTTAAAAATAATTTTAATAATTTTATACAAGCAAGTTTCCTAGGCAAGTTTCTTTTTAATACTGCTAGGAAATAGAAAAACTAATTAATATTTGGGTATTTTGTCTTTATCTATAGACACATTCATGTTTGAAGGTGAGTACACAAACCTAATTTGCAAATATACCTCCTATATATAGTACTTGTTATGTTTATGTTATATACCTCCCATATACAGTACTTGTTATGTATATGTTATATGAAAATTGAGTTAATTTTATTTTTATTGAGATATAATGACATATAACATGTTAGTTTCACATGTACAACATAATTTGACTTACATGTTTTTGAGAGAATCTTAAAAAACTACATGCGTAAAAAACCGCAACCACCCATATTTCCATCAGCTGATAAATTGATAAACAAAATGTGCTATCCCATATAATTAAATGTCATTCAGTCACAAAAACCAATGAAGTACTGATACATGCTACCACATGGACGAAACTTTAAAACATTGTTAAGTGAAAGATGTCAGTCACAAAAGGTGACATATGCTTCCATTGATATAAAATATCCATAAAAGTTAAACCTATAAAGAAAGAAAGTAGATAATGCTTTCCTAGGACTGGAAAGGATCAAGGGATTGGAAATGGAGTGATAATTAATGGATATGGGGTTTCTTTTTGAGGTGATGCAAATGTTGTAAAATCGATTGTAGTGATGATTGCACAATTCTGTAAATATACTAAAAACCATTTAATTTTAAACTGTAAGTGGGTGAATATATGTTAATCATGTCTCATTATATTTTATATCCTTAAAGCTGTTACACCACACACACACACACACACACACACACACTCACACACACACACACACACCAGAGCCCTGGTCTGACAAATTTCTTGATTGCTTAAGCCCTATATCTGCCCCCATAAAAGACGTATTTTCCAATATTGTATCACCTAGATATTTGTGAGAATGGATGGATGCAAGAGTTGGATGAGGCTGTGGGTTGTCTCCCTTGAGGAGACAGACTGTCTTTTTTGTATGCAAGGAAGGACAAACAGGAATATTGAGGCAGATGGATAGGTGGACTGTAATGAAGATTGTTAATTGTCTATCAAATCCCACTTCCCTTTTCTTCCATTGTGATAGAATTATAAGGTGATACATGAATGTTCATGTTGACTACATTTTCCAACACTCTCTACAGTTAGTTGTAAACACATGACTACATTCTTACCAATAAAGTAAAGGCCTTAAGAGACTAGATGTTTGCTTTCCATTTCTTCATGGCTGAAACCCTTTTGAGGTGGCTTCTGAATTTGAATCATGTAGAAGATGGCATGTCCTAAGAGCTAGAAGGCTAGAAGGGATAGGAAAGCAATGACTTGGAAGGAAAAAAAAATTGAGTTCCAGAATGACCGTGAGATACAAAGCCAAATCTTTCATATATTATCTGGCCTGATTAAACAAGGAGGCCATTAGATTGAAATGGCTTTAATGTCATTGTGACCTATGTAAGCAAACCAAAATCTAAGCCTGCAAATGCCTCAAGGTTACAAAATCAAAATGCTAAGGACAACCAAATACAAAGAGCCAATAAGCTTTAAGCTGTAGCCAGTAGAATAATTTCCTTTCTTTGCTTCCATACTTTCTCTAAATCAGTATTTCTGCTAGCTTTTGTCAGTGGAACACTCCTAACCACTTCCAGTTTGACGTTGCACTTAATTGAATAAATTTTGTTCAAATAAAATCTTAATATGCCTCAGTGTATGTTATAATAACTTTATTGTTAGTTCTTTTTTTTTTTTAGTAGCTTAAGTTTACTGTAACTAATACAAGTGGTAAGAGTCTTCTGCTCCCTCTCTGCCAGCAATCTGAAATTTGGAAGTTAATACTTAACCAAGCTCAAGAAGAAGACACAAATCCCTTAAGATTTGTGGTTATCAGCTTGATACATGTCCTCATTCAGGAAAAAGTGCCTACATGTGGCACTTCTTGTCAAGTCAATAACTGGATAGTTGGCTTTCAAGAGAAGTCACCCCTATCAAGGGCCCCAGGAAGAAAAGACAAGATTAGGAAGAAGGGATTCAAGCGTGGTTCTGAGATTGTGGCACTCACTGAAAGCCTTTCAGGCTTCTAGCTCTCTTGAATCCCCCTAGGTTGCTAAAGACTTTGTATCCTCCACAGTCTATGTTCAGGATGGCTCAGGCTTTGAAGTATGTATCCTCCACAGTCTATGTTCAAGATGGCTCAGGCTTTGAAGTAGGGAGAGCATGCTCTTTTACTCACAAACATAATTCTTTCGTGGTAGGAAGGCCCAGAGATGAAGGCTATCTCCAAATTCTTTAAGCTGCTTTATAGTTTCCAGGAAATCATGCTTTATTGAAAATTATGCTTTATTTTAGGGAGATAGAAAAGAAACTAAACAAATGCCCTATGAACTTTCTTAGGGACAAAGGAGGTCAAATTATGAGCATTGTTCAATATTTTTAGAAAGCTGCCTCCAAAGGCTGGAACAGACTCATACTTAAGTTGGTAGTTTACTGAGGGAATTCTGGAATGCCACTGCTGATATACAGGGCTCAGAATACAAACCGATTGATGTAATAACAGAGACACTGATGCCCAGAGAGCACAAGTGACATGCCTAAGGTCATTCTGCAAGTCAATATTGGAGTTGGAATAGGAACTAAGGTTGACTGCCTCCTTGTCTAATTATTGACCTAATCTGGATCCCAACAGAAAATTTACCTTCCTGGAAATTAATTGTTATTTCTATGGATTTTGCACAAAAATTTCCCCTTCAACAAATTCTTGCTGTTTGGGAAGCTTGGAAGAGTTGCTGAGCAAAAATCAGGGAGCTGCCTGTACTGAGGGTGCACACATGAGAATAGACTTTACTCCATTTTACTAATCCTCTATAATTCTCAAAATTGCTGGCCACCTTTCTACAAAAGCACCTTAAAGGCATTGTGCCCTGTGCCTCTCACTACTTCTGTTCCCTCCTGCTTCTACAGCCCCATTGGCATTGAACCTGTACATATGGGTGCTGTGAGCTGGCACTGTATTTGAAAGACATAACATTTCTTTCTCTCTGATAACCCTCAGCAGTAACCTAGCAAATTCTGAAGGTTGGAAACGCTCACCAACTGTGACTTTCTAAGGGGATATATGACAAAGATCATGCAGGCGATTCAGCAATATATGGTGAGCTGTTCTGAATAGTTTCACCTATGACTAAAACCAGGTAAACAAATTGTTTAGCAATCAATCAGACTATTTCTTTGTGATTAACAATGCAGTTCACTTATTCCCAGCTGTAAGCAAGATGATCCATGTGACTGTTCAAGATGGGTCTGAGGAGGTGGGGCCCACCCAACTCCTGCAGCAACAGGTGTAGTCTGTAGTGAGACTATCAACAGAGCTAAGTATTAGAGAGAAATAAGTCCAAAGGCTATTGAAATTTCATATGTAGGCTGACATATGAAACAGATCTTGGACTCTTGAGCTTCCATGGCTATCAGAATCACTTAGTGAACTTGTTAAAATTCAGATTCTTAGACCCTTCCCTGGACATATTCATATACTTCATTCTGTTGCTGGTGGCTCAAGGGAGGACTATATGTTGATAATTGTCCTCAGGTATCCAGAAACTCACCTGAGCCAAGATCAGGTGAGCTGCAAGATTTTTCTTTCCATCTTCAAATGTATCCAGTTATTCCAGCTGGCCAGCTAGTTTTTCATTAGTGTGTTACTTGAACCTGTGAACAATAGCATCTGATATTGTATAGACCTTCTCAATTCCTAAAATATCTCCTGGACACAAATTCATTTGATCCTCATGTTAACCCTGAGGTAGAACTGGCATGCTGGCATGAGTATCCCATTTTACAGATGAGGGAACTGAGACTCAGCGAAGGAAAGTGACTCACTCAAGATTTCATTGCCAGAGTTGCCAAGCTGTGATTCAAATCTTTAGATTCTTATTCAAGGAGTGTCCTGTTTCCCCAGCCTGTAAGCTGTTCAACCAAAAGGCATTGAGCTTCTGATTTTATTCAATTGCAAACGGTCTTTTAGAGGCTTTGTCATTTATTCTAATCACTCAAATACATAAAAGTACCTTTGAAGTTAAACTCAGGGGTGCTTTTTGGCAGTCAGAACTGTGGAGCAGAGGCCAAATCTCAGGAAAGTGGTCCTTTGTAACTAGGCCAGTATCCCTTTTATTATATGAGGCCTAATCCAGAGCTCTTTCATCCTCCATCAGGTGTCTGGAGCCCCAGTAAGTCTGATCTCCCTAAACAGGATGCCATCCCCCCACCTCTCCTTCCTTCTCTCTCTCAGAGCATACTCTCCTGGGCTGTGCTCCTTATCTCAGAATCACCAAGTCTAATGGTGCAATCTAGTTTAACTGGGAGCCTTGGATTACAGCCTAGAATAATCCTTAAGGAGGGCCTTTTTTCACCGTGCAGAGCCAGGAACTCTACCTGTCAGTCATCTTCCTCAAATTTACAATCCAACTATATATTTTAAGATATTGATCTAAAAGATGGACTTCATAATAGGATCCCTCTTCCCAAGTCCCCTCACCCAGCTCTGGGGCATTAAAAGCTTTTTTGTCCATTCCCATGCAGAATATACAATTTGCTTATGGGAAAAGATTTTGGAGCTTGTTTGGAGCCACTGGCTAGTTGTGCAGAAGCCTAACTGTCACACCCATCAGGTCTGAGGAGATAGTTTGCCATTTGACCTCTTTCATGTTTCCTCTCCAAGAAAGTCTTCATCTCAGCCTAAAGAATATTTCTTTATTCAGCAAATTTTTATTGGGACTCTGATAGGTCTCAATCATTGTGACAAGCTCTGTTGACACAACAGTGAACAAAACAGACAAAAATTGAACCTTACATTCTAACAAGGGGATATTGAGAATGGCTGACACATGATATGGAAAGCATGTATGTTTTTTTACCTTTATGTAAAGGTAAAAAGGTTAAAACAGGTAAAAATAGAAGAAGGGAAAAGTGTCTGGTGAGTTTTAGGTGTTTGCATGTGTGTGTGTGTGTGTGTGTGTGTGTGTGCAATTTTAAATAGTGTGTCAGTGAAGGCCTCATTTAAAAGATAATATTTGATAAAGACCCAGAAGAGATAAAGAATGAGCCATGTTGTGGATCTGGAAAAACAACTCTGTCTGTCTCTCTCTCAAAAATAAACATTTAATTTTTTTAATTAAAAAAATAAAGCCTGCTTCATTGTGTATGGTGTAAGAAAGTGGTCCAGGCTTATTCTTCTGCATGTTGCTGTCCAGTTTTCTCAGCACCACTTGCTGAAGAGACTGTCTTTATTTCATTGGATGTTCTTCCCTGCTTTGTCAAAGATTAGTTGGCCATACATTTGTGGGTCCAATTATGGGTTCTCTGTTGTATTCCATTGGTCTATGTGTCTGTTTTTGTGCCAATACCATTCTGTCTTGATGATTACAGCTTTGTAGTACAGGCTAAAGTCCAGGATTGTGATGCCTCCAGCTCTGGTTTTCTTTTTCAACATTACTTTGGCTATTTGGGTCTTTTGTGGTTCCATACAAATTTTGGGATTGTTTGTTCTTGCTCTGTGAAGAATGCCCGTGCAATTTTGGGATTGCATTGAGTGTGTAGATTGCTTTGGGCAGTATTGACATTTTAACAACATTTGTTCTTCCAATCCATGAACACAGAATGTTTTTCTATTTCTTTGTGTCTTCTTCAATTTCTTTCATAAGTTTTCTACAGTTTTCAGCATACAGATCTTTTACATCTTTGGTTAGGGTTATTCCTAGGTATTTTATGATTCTTGGTGCAATTGTAAATGGGATCAATTTCTTTATTTCTTTTTCTGTTGCTTAATCATTGGTGTATAGAAATGCAACCGATTTTTGTACCTTGATTTTGCTGTGACTTTGCTGAATTCGTGTGTCAGTTCTAGCAGCTTTTTGGTGGAGTCTTTCAGGTTTTCCATGTAGAGTATCATGTCATCTGTGAAAAGTGTAAGTTTGACTTCTTCTTTGCCAATATGGATGCCTTTTATTTCATTTTGTTGTCTGATTGCTGAAGCTAAGACTCCCAACACTATGTTAAACAACCGTGGTAAGGATGGACATCCCTGTCATGTTCCTGATCTCAGGAGGAAAGCTCACAGTTTTTCCCCATTAAGGATGATATTAGCTGTGGGCTTTTCATATATGGCTTTTATGATGTTAAGGCATGTTCCTTCTATCCCTACTTTCTTGAGGTTTTTTATTAAGAAAGGATGCTGTATTTTGTCAAATGCCTTTTCTGCATCGATTGACAAGATCATATGGTTCTTATCCTTTCTTCTATTAATGTGATGTCTCACATTGATTGATTTGGGAAAACTGAACCAGCCCTGAAGCCAAGGAATGAATCCCACTTGATCATGGTGAATAATTCATTTAATATACTGTTGAATTTGATTTGCAAGTATCTTGTTGAGAATTTTTGCATCCATGTTCATTAAGGATATTTGCCTATAATTCTCTTTTTAGTGGGGTCTTTGTCTGGTTTGGGAATCAAGGAAATGCTGGCTTCATAGAATGAGTCCAGAAGGTTTCCTTCTGTTTGTATTTTTTGGAACAGCTTGAGAAGAATAGGTATTAACTCTGCCTTAAGTGTCTGGTAGAATTGCCCTGTGAAGCCATCTGGCCCAGGACTCTTACTTGTTGGGAGATTTTTTTTAAATGTTTATTTATTTTTGAGAGAGAGAGAGAGAGACAGAGCATGAGTGGGGGAGGGGAAGAGACAGAGAGGGAGACACAGAATCTGAAACAGTCTCCAGGCTCTGAGCTGTCATCACAGAGCCCGACATAGGGCTTGAACTTGGGAATAGTGAGATCATGACCTGAGCCAAAGTCAGATGCTTAACTGACTGAGCCACCCAGGCACCCCATTGGAAGATTTTTGATAACTGATTCAATTTCTTCTCTGGTTATGGGTCTGTTCAAATTTCTATTTCTTTCTGTTTGAGTTTTGGTAGTGTGTAGGTGTCTAGGAATTTGTCCATTTCTTCCAAGTTGTCCAGTTTGTTGGCATATAATTTTTCATACTATTCTCTAATAATTGTTTGTATTTCTGTGGTGTTGGTTGTGATCTCTCCTCTTTCATTCATGATTTTATCTATTTAGGTTCTCTCTTCTTTTTGACAAGTCTGGCTAGGGTTTTATCAATTTTGTTTATTCTTTCAAAAAGCCAGCTCTTAGATTCATTGATCTGTTCTACTGTTTTTTTTTATTCTATATTGTTTATTTCTGCTATAACCTTTATTATTTCTCTTTTGTTAGCTTCAGGGTTTCTTTGTTACTCTGTTTCTAGTTCCTTTAGGTGTGAGGTTAGGTTTTCTATTTGGGATTTTTCTTGTTTCTTGAGATAGGCCTGGATTGCAATGTATTTTCCTCTTAGGACTTCCTATGCTGCATCGCAAAGGGTTTTGACTGTCATATTTTCATTTTCATTTGCTTCCATATATTTTTAAATTTCTTCTTTAATTGCCTTGTTGCCCCATTCTTTCTTTAGTAGGATGTTCTTTAACCTCCATGCATTTGGAGGCTTTCCAAATTTTTTCTTGTGGTTGATTTCAAGTTTCATAGAGCTCTGATCTGAAAATATGCATGATGTGATCTCAATTATTTCGTATTTATTGAAGTCTGTTTTGTGACCCAGTATGTGATCTATTTTGGAGAATTTTCCATGTACACTCAACAAGAATATGTATTCTGCTGCTTTTGGATGAAAAGTTCTGAAAATATCTGTCAAGTCCATCTGGTCCTGTGTATCATTCAAGTCCATTGTTTCTTTGTTGATTTTCTGCCTATATGATCTTTCCATTGTGCTAAGTGGAGTATTACAGTCACCTACAATTACTGTATTATTATCAATAAGATTGCTTATGTTTGTGGTTAATTGATTGATATATTTGGGTCCTTTCAAGTTGGGGCAGAAAAATTTATAATTGTTAGCTCTTCTCAATGGATTCACCCCTTAATTATGATATAATGTCCTTCCTCATCTCTTGTTACAGTATTTAGTTTAAAATCTAGTTTGCCTGATATAAGTATGGCTACTATAGCTTTCTTTTGATGTCCATTAGCATGACAGGTGGTTCCCCACCCCCTTACTTTCAATCTGAAGGGGTCCTCAGGTCTAAAATGAGTCTCTTGTAGATAGCATATAAATAGATCTTGTTTTTTTATCCATTCTGATACCCTGTGTCTTTTGATTGGGGCATTTAGTCCATTTACATTCAGAGTGATTTTTGAAATATATGGATTTAGTGTCATTGTGTTATCTGTAGGTTTCATGCTTGTGGTGATGTCTCTAGTCCTTTGTAGTCTCTTCAGCGTTCCACCCACAGAGCCCCCCTTAGGATCTCCACAGGGCTGATTTACTGGTCATGAACTCCTTCAGTTGTTGTTTGTTTGTCTGGGAGAGCCTTTATCTCTCCTTCTATTCTGAATAAAAGTCTTACTGGATAAAGGATTCTTGGCTGCATATTTTTCATATTCAGCACATTGAATACTTCTTGCTGCTCCCTTCTGGCCTGCCAAGTTTCAGTGGACAGGTTTGCTACTACCCTTATGTGTCTATCCTTGTAGTTTAAGTCCTGTTTGTCCCCTAGCTGCTTTCAGAATTCTTTCTTTATCTTTGTATTTTGCCAGTTTCACTATGATATGCCATGATGGATGAAAGATATAAGTGTGAGACAGGAAACCATCAAAACCCTAGAAGAGAAAACAGGCAAAACTTACTTGACCTCAGCTGTAGCAACTTCTTACTCAACATGTCTCTGAATGCAAGGGAAATAAAAGCAAAAATGAATTATTGGGACCTCATCAAGATAAAAATCTTCTGCACTGCAAAGGAAACAATCAACAAAAATAAAAGGCAACTAATGGAATGGGAGAAGATATTTGCAAATGACATATTAGATAAAGGGTTAGTATCCAAAATTTATAAAGAACTTACCAAACTCAACACCCCCCCCAAAAATAATCCAGTGAAGAAATGGGCAGAAGACATGAATAGACACTTTTCCATAGAAGACATCCAGATGGCCAACAGACATGAGAAAAAATGTTCAATATTGCTCATCATCAAGGAAATACAAATCAAAACCACACTGAGATACCACTTCACACCAGTGGTTAAAATTAACAACTCAGGAAACAATAGATGTTGGCAAGGATGTGGAGAAACGGGAACCCTCTTGCACTGTTGATGGGAATGCAAACTGTTGCAGCCACTCTGGACAACATTATGGAGGTTCCTCAAAAAGTTAAAACTGGAATTACCTTATGACACAGCAATAGCAATACTAGGAATGTATCCAAAGGATACAGGAGTGCTGATTCAAGGGGCACATGTGCCCCAATGTTTATAGCAGCACTATCAACAATAACTAAGTTATGGAAAGAGCCCAAATGTCCATCAACTGAAGAATGGATAAAGAAGATGTGGTTTATGTATACAATGGAAAACCACTTGGCAATGAGAAAGAATGAAATCTTGCCATTTGCAACAATGTGGATTGAACTGGAAGGTATTATGCTAAGTGAAATAAGTCAGTCAGAGAAAGACAGATATCATATGTTTTCACTCATATGTGGAATTTGAGAAACTTAACAGAAGACCATAGGGAAAGGGAAGCAGAAAAATAGTGTCAAGCAGAGAGAGAAGCAAACTATAAAGGACTCTCAAATAGAAAGAACAGAGGGTTGATTGAGGGTTGATGGGGGGTGGGGGAGGGGAAATGGGTGATAGGCATTGCTGGGATGAGCACTGGGTGTTGTATGTAAGCGATGAATCATGGGAATCCACTCCTGAAACCAAAAGCAAACTGTATACAGTGTATGTTAGCTAACTTTACAATTATATTTAGAAAAAAATAAACATTTAAAAAATCTGCTTCATTGAAGGGACATCTGGGTGGCTCAGTTGGTTAAGGGTTGGACTCTTGATTTCAGTTCAGGTCATGATCTCATGGTTCATGGGATTGAGCCCCACGTTGGGCTCTGCACTAACACTGTGGAGCCTGCTTGGAATTTTCTCTCTCCCTCTCTCTCTGCCCCTCCCTCTCTCTCACCCTCTTTCCCTCTCACCATCACAATCAAGATGCAAAATATTTGCATTACCCTAAGAAGCTCCTGAATTTCATTTTGAAGCAACCCCTGCCCCCAACTACCACTCTTACCTCTCATCCCAGGTAATGCCACTTACCTAATTTCAATCACAGTGCATTAGGTTTGCCTATTCTGGAACTCACATAAGTGGAATCAGACTGCATGGATCCTTTTATGAATGACTTCTTTTGCTAAATATTATATTAGTAAAATTCATCCATGTTATGTGTAGCAGTTTATTTAGTTTCAATACTGAGTAATGTTCCATTGCATAGATATATCAGTTTGTTTATGCACTCACTTTTTGATAGATATTCATATAATTTTCAGTTTGGAGCAAACATACATAAATATGCTACACAATTTTGGCTATAAATTTTTGCCTGGATGTACATTTTCAATTCTCTTTTGTAAAAAACATACAGCAAAGGAAACAATTTTATAGAACCATCTAAACCCTACCATTGTTTTATTACATTTGTTTCATCATATATATCCATCCCTCTATTGATCTATTTATCTTATTTTTTTGGTGTGCATTTCAAAGTAAATTAGAGACAAGTTATTTCCCTCACAAATATTTCATTAGGCATTTCATTAAATAGAGTTCAATATTTGTTTACAGTTTTTTTCTTTCCATTTAAATTTTTTTTAACGTTTATTTATTTTTGAGACAGAGAGAGACAGAGCATGAATGGGGGAGGGTCAGAGAGAGGGAGACACAGAATCTGAAACAGGCTCCGGGCTCTGAGCTGTCAGCACAGGGGCCCGATGCGGGGCTCGAACTCACGGACCGCGAGATCGTGACCTGAGCCGAAGTCGGCGCTCAACCGACTGAGCCACCCAGGAGCCCCTTTCTTTCCATTTAAAACTTACATACAATGAAATGTAAAAATCTAAAGATATCACCTAAGTTTTGACAAATGCCTACACCTGAGTAAATAAAATCCTTAGAAAGAAGTAGAACATTATCATTACCATTATTAATTTATGTTCCTTCCTATTCACTCCTCGTCTATACTATCCTCTGGAAGCAAATATTGTTCTAGGATCTTTTCAAGATGATTATTTTGACTGTTCTAGAACTTCATATAAATAGATTCATACAGTATGTACTCTTGTGTAAGTCTTCTTTTGCTCAGGCTGAGATTCATAGTGCATTTGTGTGCACCAATGGTACCTTCATTTTATTGCTGAGTAGTCTAGAAATATTTTTTAATTCATTCTCCTATTGACAAATATTTGTTTCTTAGTTCAGATTTTGACTATTATGAATAAAGCTCCTATGAACATTCTTATACAAGTCTTTTTGTGAGCATATGTTCCATTTCTTTTGGATACTTAGGAGTATAATAGCTTTGTCATATAGTAGGAATATGTTCAGTTACAATAAACTTCTAGAACTTTCTTCAAAGTGGTTGTAGCATTTTAAACTCCAACTAACAATGTACAATTGCAATAGTTTCTCCCATAACCTTTTAAAATTTTAGCCATTCTGATGTGTGTGAAGTGGCATTTTCTTTTGGCTTAATTTTGCATTTCCCTGATAATTTCTGATGTTGAATACTTTCTAATGCATTTTTTGGAAATTTATATATTTTTGATTAAGAAGTGTATGTTCAAACATTTTGTCCTCTTTTAAAGTGTTCTTTTTTTGTCTTTTTCTTATTGAGCTGTAGGGTTTTTTTCCCCAATACATACCCTGAATAACAGTCTTTTGTCAGATATATGTTTTGGGAATTCTTTCTTCCAGTTTGTGACTTGCCATAAATTTTTATTAATAGTGTCTTAATTATGAGCAGAAGTTTTAATTTTAAGTCTGCTTTATTAATTTTGTCATTTATGGTTATTGCTTTCTGTAGCCTAAGGAATCTTCGCCTACACACAGTTTATTTTTCTTTAAAAGCTTCAGAGTTTTAGGGTTACATTTAGGCCTGTGATCCATCTTGAATTAATTTTTGTTTACAGTACGTGAGAGAGATTGAGGTTAAATTTTTCAGTGTAGGTATCCAGTTCTTCCAGTATCATGTGATCAAAAGGCTTTTATTACCCATAGGATTGGTTTGTAATCCTTATGGAAATTCAAATGACTTCGTAAGTGTGCATCTATTTTGGGGCTCTGAATTCTGTTTTGTTGCTCTATGTTGATATTTCCACACTGTCCTGATTACTGTAGGTTTATAGTAGGTCTTGAAATCTGGTAGTTTAATACCTCTGACTTTGTTCTTATTTGTGGAGGCTTTTAATTTTGATGAAGCTCAAGTTATCATTTTTCTCTTTTTATGATTAGTGTTTCTTTGAGTCCTGGCTAGGATAACATTTGTCCACTCTATGTCTATGAGAATTTTCTCCAAAATTTTTATCTAGTGTACTATTAGTTTCAGGTGTACAATACAGTGATGCAATAATTCCATACAACATCTTGTAGTCAATACAATAAGTGCACTCCTTAATCCTCATTCCCCCACCCACCTCATTCCCCTACTCCCCTCTGGTAACCATCAGTTTGTTCTCTATAGCTAAGAGTCTGTTTTTTGGTTTCTCTCTCTCTCTCTCTCTTTCTCCCTCTCTTCCTCTTTTTTCCCCTTTGCTTATTTGTTTTGTTTCTTAAATTCCACATATGAATGAAATCATATGGTATTTGTCTTTCTCTGACTGACTTATTTCACTTAGTATAATACTCTCTAGCTCCATCTAAGTCATTGCAAATGGCAAGATTTTATTCTTTTTGATGGCTGGGTAATATTCCGTTGTATATACTGTATATACCACATCTTCTTTTTTTTTATTTTTTTTAATGTTTATTTATTTATTTATTTTTTATTTTTTAATATATGAAATTTACTGTCAAATTGGTTTCCATACAACACCCAGTGCTCATCCCAAAAGGTGCCCTCCTCAATACCCATCACCCACCCTGCCCTCCCTCCCACCCCCCATCAACCCTCACTTTGTTCTCAGTTTTTAACAGTCTCTTATGCTTTGGCTCTCTCCCACTCTAACCTCTTTTTTTTTTTTCCCTTCCCCTCCCCCATGGGTTTCTGTTACGTTTCTCAGGATCCACATAAGAGTGAAACCATATGGTATCTGTCTTTCTCTGTATGGCTTATTTCACTTAGCATCACACTCTCCAGTTCCATCCACGTTGCTACAAAAGGCCATATTTCATTTTTTCTCATTGCCACATAGTATTCCATTGTGTATATAAACCACAATTTCTTTATCCATTCATCAGTTGATGGACATTTAGGCTCTTTCCATAATTTGGCTATTGTTGAGAGTGCTGCTATCAACATTGGGGTACAAGTGCCCCTATGCATCAGTACTCCTGTATCCCTTGGATAAATTCCTAGCAGTGCTATTGCTGGGTCATAGGGTAGGTCTATTTTTAATTTTCTGAGGAACCTCCACACTGCTTTCCAGAGCGGCTGCACCAATTTGCATTCCCACCAACAGTGCAAGAGGGTTCCCGTCTCTCCACATCCTCTCCAGCATCTATAGTCTCCTGATTTCTTCATTTTGGCCACTCTGACTGGCATGAGGTGGTATCTGAGTGTGGTTTTGATTTGTATTTCCCTGATGAGGAGCGACGTTGAACATCTTTTCATGTGCCTGTTGGCCATCCGGATGTCTTCTTTAGAGAAGTGTCTATTCATGTTTTCTGCCCATTTCTTCACTGGGTTATTTGTTTTTCGGGTGTGGAGTTTGATGAGCTCTTTATAGATTTTGGATACTAGCCCTTTGTCCGATGTGACATTTGCAAATATCTTTTCCCATTCCGTTGGTTGCCTTTTAGTTTTGTTGGTTGTTTCCTTTGCTGTGCAGAAGCTTTTTATCTTCATAAGGTCCCAGTAATTCACTTTTGCTTTTAATTCCCTTGCCTTTGGGGATGTGCCGAGTAAGAGATTGCTACGGCTGAGGTCAGAGAGGTCTTTTCCTGCTTTCTCCTCTAAGGTTTTGATGGTATCCTGTCTCACATTCAGGTCCTTTATCCATTTTGAGTTTATTTTTGTGAATGGTGTGAGAAAGTGGTCTAGTTTCAACCTTCTGCATGTTGCTGTCCAGTTCTCCCAGCACCATTTGTTAAAGAGACTGTCTTTTTTCCATTGGATGTTCTTTCCTGCTTTGTCAAAGATGAGTTGGCCATACGTTTGTGGGTGTAGTTCTGGGGTTTCTATTCTATTCCATTGGTCTATGTGTCTGTTTTTATGCCAATACCATGCTGTCTTGATGATGACAGCTTTGTAGTAGAGGCTAAAGTCTGGGATTGTGATGCCTCCTGCTTTGGTCTTCTTCAAAATTACTTTGGCTATTCGGGGCCTTTTGTGGTTCCATATGAATTTTAGGATTGCTTGTTCTAGTTTCGAGAAGAATGCTGGTGCAATTTTGATTGGGATTGCATTGAATGTGTAGATAGCTTTGGGTAGTATTGACATTTTGACAATATTTATTCTTCCAATCCATGAGCAGGGAATGTCTTTCCATTTCTTTATATCTTCTTCAATTACCTGCATAAGCTTTCTATAGTTTTCAGCATACAGATCTTTTACATCTTTGGTGAGATTTATTCCTAGGTATTTTATGCTTCTTGGTGAAATTGTGAATGGGATCAGTTTCTTTATTTGTCTTTCTGTTGCTTCATTGTTAGTGTATAAGAATGCAACTGATTTCTGTACATTGATTTTGTATCCTGCAACTTTGCTGAATTCATGTATCAGTTCTAGCAGACTTTTGGTGGAGTCTACCGGATTTTCCATGTATAATATCATGTCATCTGCAAAAAGCGAAAGCTTGACTTCATCTTTGCCAATTTTGATGCCTTTGATTTCCTTTTGTTGTCTGATTGCTGATGCTAGAACTTCCAGCACTATATTAAACAACAGCGGTGAGAGTGGGCATCCCTGTCGTGTTCCTGATCTCAGGGAAAAAGCTCTCAGTTTTTCCCCATTGAGGATGATGTTAGCTGTGGGCTTTTCATAAATGGCTTTTATGATCTTTAAGTATGTTCCTTCTATCCCGACTTTCTCAAGGGTTTTTATTAAGAAAGGGTGCTGGATTTTGTCAAAGGCCTTTTCTGCATCGATTGACAGGATCATATGGTTCTTCTCTTTTTTTTTTGTTAATGTGATGTATCACGTTGATCAATTTGCGAATGTTGAACCAGCCCTGCATCCCAGGAATGAATCCCACTTGATCATGGTGAATAATTCTTTTTATATGCTGTTGAATTCGATTTGCTAGTATCTTATTGAGAATTTTTGCATCCATATTCATCAGGGATATTGGCCTGTAGTTCTCTTTTTTTACTGGGTCTCTGTCTGGTTTAGGAATCAAAGTAATACTGGCTTCATAGAATGAGTCTGGAAGTTTTCCTTCCCTTTCTATTTCTTGGAATAGCTTGAGAAGGATAGGTATTATCTCTGCTTTAAACGTCTGGTAGAACTCCCCTGGGAAGCCATCTGGTCCTGGACTCTTATTTGTTGGGAGATTTTTGATAACCGATTCAATTTCTTCACTGGTTATGGGTCTGTTCAAGCTTTCTATTTCCTCCTGATTGAGTTTTGGAAGAGTGTGGGTGTTTAGGAATTTGTCCATTTCTTCCAGGTTGTCCAATTTGTTGGCATATAATTTTTGATAGTATTCCCTGATAATTGTTTGTATCTCTGAGGGATTGGTTGTAATAATTCCATTTTCATTCATGATTTTATCTATTTGGGTCATCTCCCTTTTCTTTTTGAGAAGCCTGGCTAGAGGTTTGTCAATTTTGTTTCTTTTTTCAAAAAACCAACTCTTGGTTTCGTTGATCTGCTCTACAGTTTTTTTAGATTCTATATTGTTTATTTCTGCTCTGATCTTTATGATTTCTCTTCTTCTGCTGGGTTTAGGCTGCCTTTGCTGTTCTGCTTCTATTTCCTTTAGGTGTGCTGTCAGATTTTGTATTTGGGATTTTTCTTGTTTCTTGCAATAGGCCTAGATTGCAATGTATTTTCCTCTCAGGACTGCCTTTGCTGCGTTCCAAAGCGTTTGGATTGTTGTATTTTCATTTTCGCTTGTTTCCATATATTTTTTAATTTCTTCTCTAATTGCCTGGTTGACCCACTCATTCTTTAGTAAGGTGTTCTTTAACCTCCATGCTTTTGGAGGTTTTCCAGACTTTTTCCTGTGGTTGATTTCAAGCTTCATAGCATTGTGGTCTGAAAGTATGCATGGTATAATTTCAATTCTTGTAAACTTATGAAGGGCTGTTTTGTGACCCAGTATATGATCTATCTTGGAGAATGTTCCATGTGCACTCGAGAAGAAAGTATATTCTGTTGCTTTGGGATGCAGAGTTCTAAATATATCTGTCAAGTCCATCTGATCCAATGTATCATTCAGGGCCCTTGTTTCTTTATTGACTGTGTGTCTAGATGATCTATCCATTTCTGTAAGTGGGGTGTTAAAGTCCCCTGCAATGACCACATTCTTATCAATAAGGTTGCTTATGTTTATGAGTAACTGTTTTATATATCTGGGGGCTCCGGTATTTGGTGCATAGACATTTATAATTGTTAGCTCTTCCTGATGGATAGACCCTGTAATTATTATATAATGCCCTTCTTCATCTCTTGTTACAGCCTTTAATTTAGAGTCTAGTTTGTCTGATGTAAGTATGGCTACTCCAGCTTTCTTTTGGCTTCCAGTAGCATGATCAATAGTTCTCCATCCCCTCACTCTCAATCTAAAGGTGTCCTCAGATCTAAAATGAGTCTCTTGTAGACAGCAAATAGATGGGTCTTGTGTTTTTATCCATTCTGATACCCTATGTCTTTTGGTTGGCGCATTTAATCCATTTACATTCAGTGTTATTATAGAAAGATACGGGTTTAGAGTCATTGTGATGTCTGTATGTTTTATGCTTGTAGTGATGTCTCTGGTACTTTGTCTCACAGGATCCCCCTTAGGATCTCTTGTAGGGCTGGTTTCGTGGTGACAAATTCCTTCAGTTTTTGTTTGTTTGGGAAGACCTTTATCTCTCCTTCTATTCTAAATGACAGACTTGCTGGATAAAGGATTCTCGGCTGCATATTTTTTCTGTTTAGCGCACTGAAGATATCGTGCCAAGCCTTTCTGGCCTGCCAAGTTTCAAAGGAGAGATCAGTCACGAGTCTTATAGGTCTCTCTTTATATGTGAGGGCACGTTTATCCCTTGCTGCTTTCAGAATTTTCTCTTTATCCTTGTATTTTGCCAGTTTCACTATGATATGTCGTGCAGAAGATCGATTCAAGTTACGTCTGAAGGGAGTTCTCTGTGCCTCTTGGATTTCAATGCCTTTTTCCTTCCCCAGTTCAGGGAAGTTCTCAGCTATAATTTCTTCAAGTACCCCTTCAGCACCTTTCCCTCTCTCTTCCTCCTCTGGGATACCAATTATGTGTATATTATTTCTTTTTAGTGTATCCCTTAGTTCTCTAATTTTCCCCTCATACTCCTGGATTTTTTTTATCTCTCTTTCTTTCAGCTTCCTCTTTCTCCATAACTTTATCTTCTAGTTCACCTATTCTCTCCTCTGCCTCTTCAATCCGAGCCGTCGTGGTTTCCATTTTGTTTTGCATTTCGTTTAAAGCGTTTTTCAGCTCCTCGTGACTGTTCCTTAGTCCCTTGATCTCTGTAGCAAGAGATTCTCTGCTGTCCTGTATACTGTTTTCAAGCCCAGCGATTAATTTTATGACTATTATTCTAAATTCACTTTCTGTTATATTATTTAAGTCCTTTTTGATCAGTTCATTAGCTGTTGTTATTTCCTGGAGATTCTTCTGAGGGGAATTCTTCCGTTTGATCATTTTGGATAGTCCCTGGAGCGGTGAGGACCTGCAGGGCACTTCCCCCGTGCTGTGGTGTATAACTGGAGTTGGTGGGCGGGGCCGCAGTCCGACCTGATGTCTGCCCCCAGCCCACTGCTGGGGCCACAGTCAGACTGGTGTGTGCCTTCTCTTCCCCTCTCCTAGGGGCGGAATTCACTGTGGGGTGGTGTGGCCCGTCTGGTCTACTTGCACACTGCCAGGCTTGTGGTGCTGGGGAGCTGGCGTATTAGCTGGGGTGGGTAGGCAAGGTGCACGGGGGCGGGAGGGGCAGGCTTAGCTCGCTTCTCCTTAGGTGATCCACTTCAGGAGGGGCCCTGTGGCAGCGGGAGGGAGTCAGATCCACTGCTGGAGGTTTGGCTCCGCAGAAGCACAGAGTTGGGTGTTTGCGCGGAGCGAGCAAGTTCCCTGGCAGGAACTGGTTCTCTTTGGGATTTTGGCGGGGGGATGGGCGGGGGAGATGGCGCTGGCGAGTGCCTTTGTTCCCCGCCAAGCTGAGCTCTGCCGTCCGGGGGCTCAGCAGCTCTCCCTCCCTTTGTCCTCCAGCCTTCCCGCTTTCCGAGCAGAGCTGTTAACTTATGACCTCCCAAACGCTAAGTCACGCCTGCTGTCGGATCACAGTCCGTCCGGCCCCTCCGCTTTTGCCAGCCCGACTCGGGGGCTCTGCTTGGCCGGCGAGCCGCCCCTCCGCCCCGGCTCCCTCCCGCCAGTCCGTGGAGCGCGCACCGCCTCGCCGCCCTTCCTACCCTCTTCCGTGGGCCTCTCGTCTGCGCTTGGCTCCGGAGACTCCGTTCTGCTAATCCTCTGGCGGTTTTCTGGGTTCTTTAGGCAGGTGTAGGTGGAATCTAAGTGATCAGCAGGACGCGCGGTGAGCCCAGCGTCCTCCTACGCCGCCATCTTCCGGAACTCCTATACCACATCTTCTTTATCCATTCATCAGTCGATGGACATTTAAACTCTTTCCATAATTGGCTATTGTTGATAATGCTGCCGTAAACATCAGATACATGTACCAGTTCAAATCTGTATTTTTTAATCCTTTAGGTAAATACCTAGGAGTGCAATTGCTGGATCATAAGGTAGTTTCATTTTTAACTTTTTGAAGAACCTCCATACTGTTTCTCAGAATGGCTGCACCAGTTTGCATTCCCACCAACAGTGCAAAATGGTTCCCCTTTCTCCACATCCTCACAACACCTGTTGTTTTTTGTGTTGTTTATTTTAGCCATTCTGACAGATGTGAGGTGATATCTCACTGTAGTTTTGATTTTTATTTCCCTGATGATGAGTGATGTTGAACATCTTTTCATGTGTCTGTTGGCCATCTGGATGTCTTCTTTGAAAAGTTGTCTATTCATGTTTTCTGCTCATTTCCTCTTTAACATCAGTTATAGCAACTTCTTACTAGATAAGTCTCCTGAGGCAAAGGAAACAAAAACAAAAATAAACTATTGAGACTTCATCAAAAAAAAAAAAAACTTCTGGAAAGTGAAGGAAACAATTAAAACTAAAAGGCAACTTATGGAATGGGAGAAAATATTTGCAAATGACATGTCTGATAAAATGTTAGTCTCCAAAATACATAAAGAACTTATAAAACTCACTATCCAAAAAACAACATAATTAGGTGTTTTATACTTTTAGCTTTTACATTTAGGTCTATGCTCAATTTCAAATTAATTTTTGTATATGGTGAACAGGGGTTAGAGTTCATTTTCCCCATAAAGTATCTGACTATTATAACACCATTTATTAAAATGATTTTCCTCATTGAACTGACTTGACGCATTAGTCTAACATCAATTAAATGTATGGACAAGTGCTTATTTCTAGACTCTCTTCTATTTAATTGATGTTTATGTCTAACCATTATATCAATACTGCACTGCCACTTTACTGTAGCTTTATTTTATTTTATTTTATTTTTAAACTACTCTATTAAAGTATGGATGACATATAAAAATTGTACATATTACTATACAGAACTTGAAGAGTTTGGAGATAAGTATACAGACATGAAACCATCACCACTATCAAGGCCATAAACATAACCGTCATCTCCCAAAGTTTCTTCTTTTTCTCTTTACTATTATTATTTTTATGTGTGTGTGGTAAGATCTCTTAACATAAGATCTACCTTCTTAGGAAATTTTAAATATACAGTGTTATTATCTATAAGCACTATGGTGTATAGTAGTATCTCCAAAACTTATTTACCTCATTGATGGATGAACAGCTAAAGAAACTTTGTATCCTTTAACCATTGCCTCCTTATTTTACCCTCTCCCCAGTGCATGGAAACCATCATTCTGTTATCTGCTTCTATAAGTCTGACTATTTTAGATTGCACATATAACTGAGATCATATAGTATTTGTCTTTCTGTGTCTGGCTTATTTCACTTAGCATAATGCCCTCCATGTTCATCCATGTTGTCACTAATGGTAAGATTTACTTTTCTTTTCAGGCTAATATTTCATTGTTTGTATTTGCCATATTTTTATTTTTATTTATTTTTTTTAAATTTTTTTTTCAACGTTTTTTATTTATTTTTGGGACAGAGAGAGACAGAGCATGAACAGGGGAGGGGCAGAGAGAGAGGGAGACACAGAATCGGAAACAGGCTCCAGGCTCCGAGCCATCAGCCCAGAGCCTGACGCGGGGCTCGAACTCACAGACCGCGAGATCGTGACCTGGCTGAAGTCGGATGCTTAACCGACTGCGCCACCCAGGCGCCCCATGTATTTGCCATATTTTTAAAAATTCATCCATCAATGGATGTTTAGGTCATTTCCGTAGTGAATACTACTGCAGTAAACATGGGAGTGAAGACATCTTTTCAAGATCCTGATTTCAATTCCTTTGAGTATATACCCAGAATCAGCATTGCTGGATTGTATGGTATTTCTTTTTGTAATTAAAAAAATTTTTTTAAATATTAAATTTATGGGGCGCCTGGGTGGCTCAGTCGGTTAAGCGTCCAACTTCGGCTCAGGTCATGATCTCGCGGTCCGTGAGTTCGAGCCCTGCGTCGGGCTCTGTGCTGACAGCTCAGAGCCTGGAGCCTTTTTCAGATTCTGTGTGTCCCTCTCTCTCTGACCCTCCCCCGTTCATGCTCTGTCTCTCTCTGTCTCAAAAATAAATAAACGTTAAAAAAAATTTTAAATTTATGGTCGAATTGGTTTCTATACAACACCCAGTGCTCATGCTAACAGGTGTCCTCCTCAATACCCATCACCCACCCTCCTCACCCTCCCATCCCCCATCAACCCTCAGTTCTCAGTTTTTAAGAGTCTCTTATATTTTGGCTCCCTCCCTCTCTAACTTCTTTTTTTTTTTCCTTCTCCTCCCCCATGGTCTTCTGTTAAGTTTCTCAGGATCCACATAGGAGTGAAAACATATGGTATCTGTCTTTCTCTGTATGACTTATTTCACTTAGCATAACACTCTCCAGTTCCATCCACGTTGCTACAAAAGGCCATATTTCATTCTTTCTCATTGCCAGGTAGTATTCTATTGTGTATATAAACCACAATTTCTTTATCCATTCATCAGTTGATGGACATTTAGGCTCTTTCCATAATTTGGCTATTGTTGAAAGTGCTTCTATAACCATTGGGGTACAAGTGCCTCTATGCATCAGCACTCCTGTATCCCTTGGGTAAATTCCTAGCAGTGCTATTGCTGGGTCATAGGGTAGATCTATTTTTCATTTTTGAGGAACCTCTACACTGTTTTCCAGAGAGGCTGCATCAGTTTGCATTCCCACCAACAGTGCAAAATGATTCCCCTTTCTCTACATCATCGCCAGCATCTATAGCCTCCTGATTTGTTCATTTTAGCCACTCTGACTGGCGTAAGGTGGTATCTCAGTGTGGTTTTGATTTGTATTTCCCTTTCTCATGCCATAATAAATCATTCCCATGTACCTCATACTGGAGACTGCTGTTATAACCACCATGCTCTAGAAGTGCACTGAATTTACTTCTAGTAAAAGCCAGTTACAAACATATCCTGACCAAGTCAACAGAGTTCCAGCTCTGCCATTACTCAAATTCCAGACAAGAGGTAGCAGTTGAACATACAAGATAAAGAAAGGATAATTAATAGGGTAGGACCAGGAGAAATTTGGACCAATTGTGAATCAAACCAAAGGTGGGGGATTCAATCAAGACAGAAGGGTGGTCACCTTCTCTAACATAAATGAATGACACAGGTAAAGATTTGTGCTAGCAGAGGTAGTTTTATATATTTAATATACATGGCATAGGAAAAGTTCCTCCTGTTTTTATTTTGTGTATAGGAGAAGTTTTGTGCTGAGAGTGGGAAGGAGTTAAGGGAGAAAGATGTTTGAAGTTAGCAGATAAGTTTTGAAATAGTTATTATGGATAAATGGAAGATAATTTGGCAGGGGGCTGTGGTACAATTTACAGGCAGTGTTGGAGAACTGTATGAAGTTGATGATTATGCATTTAGAATGAGATCAACCTTCCTTAAGTGCAACTTTCTCCAGCATTATTCAGATGCTAAGACTCAGGCACAGAGAAAGCAGATTGTTCAATTTATGCAGAGTTGGGGTTACAAAAAAAATGAGAGGCAATAAAGTTTGGAGAAGGCATTGTCAAGGATGCAACTGAATTGATGAGTCATTTCATTCAAATAGGATAAGGGGTCAGGCAGAAAAAAGAAAGGGATAGAAGATTGGAAGTGGTAAAAAAAAGTCAGTAGTTTTTGAGCCTCAATATGTTGAAGAATGGTCATGCTGGAGAGTAGATAAGCAACACAGAATGAGAAGAGTTTGTGGTCAGAGTGCACATAGCTTGAAATACTGGTTCTGGAGGTGGAACAATTACAGGAAATGTTAAAGTCTATGGTGTAAAAATGGGAGTGGGTGGCTAAGATCAAATGAGGAAAGGGTCTTTGGAAACAAGGATCCTAAGGAATTTGGAACCTGGGGAATTGGATGAGTTAGCCACATATATTGATGCTGAAGTCACCCATGATGATGACAGGACATAGGGTGCAAAGGAACACTGTGAGCCAGGTGTCAAGTTCTCAGTGAATGACTAGCAGATCTGTAAGTTGGAAAAGCAAGGAAAGAGGGAATGTTGGATATCTAAATGATATAGGACTCACATAAGTGGAAGTTTCTTTTTTGTTCTTGTTTTGTTTTACAAGAAGGTAGAAGAGTTATTATATGGAGGAAAGAGAACACCAATACCATTTCTAGACTCTGACAAATATGAAATATGAAAAAATTAACAATCTAAGCTTGTCTTTAAGTATTCTTAGAGAAAGCCTGAAAGCCATACTGATATTGGAGGAAGGAGCAGCAAAGAAGAGGCAGGAAAACTAACAATTATTAATAAGTGCAAAAAAGATAATAAATTATGAACATTCTGAACAAGAGCAAGTATCACACCTCTAGAACTTCTGTATTGCGGTCAATGGATATCATACAATGTAAGCCATACATTATAGGTTTTATTCACTGCCCTAAATGTAATGTAGAAATCATCACCACTACAAAAATAAAAAAAAAGTAAAGCATAGAAAAGAAAATAGATTTGTCCAACATTATCCAGACAGTGTCAGATTTACAGGGCAAGATGCTTTTTCTATAGTCGGTCACCTCCCTTGTATCCTTTCCAATGGTGCTTGAAGGATGTTATAAGAGTTATTAACTATTTTCATTTATTTCCTGACCACCAGGAAATTACATGTGGACAGGTGTGGCAAGAAGGTTGTGTTATGCTCTTGGCTCCTTTATTTTATTTTCCAAGACCAGGCTTCTTGGAATGAACCACTTCTAATTCAGCTCATTTGACTTTTGATCTACAAAATAGAGTGCCAAGATCCAGGAAACTTTGGACACCTTTCATGCCTGGTTTATTCTTATAAGACATCATGAAGGTTTTAAAACATGGCTGCATATTCTTTATATCCTCTCCTTGAGGGGGGTGTCTATATATCTCTGTCCCATTTGATCTGGGTGGGCTTATGACTTCCAAAATCAGTGGAGTAATGGAGAAATGATGCTATATCACTCCTGAGGCTGGGTCATAAAAAGCCATGAATCTTCCACCTGGGTCATTGAAACATTAGCTCTTGAAGCCTTGAGCTGCTAACAACTGCAGTTACCCTGAGACCACCATGCTGGTAAGACCATGTGTCGGTACTCAGTCTTAGCTGATCTAGTGTTCCAGCCATCTCTGCCAAGGTATCAGACATGTGAGTGAAGCTGTGGTGGGCTCACCAGACTAGTCCATCCTCCAGCTGAATATAGATGAGTGATCTCTGTTGAGGCCATGGGGTTGGAAGAACCACCCAGATCAACCCTCTTGGATTCCTAACCCATGTAATTGTGAGATATAATAAAATGTCCGTTGTTTTAAGCCACTAAGTTTTGAGGTAGTTTGTTGTGCACCAACACAGGACCAGAATAGACAGTAGTAAACATATTGCCCAAATAGATTTCCAGAATGTAGAATGGATAGGTAGGAGGCCTTGATGGAGCAAGTGACATTCCCTAGAGGGAAGGTAGCTTAGGTAGGAGGAATGAGAAGAAGCTATGGCATAGTGAGATAAGTTTCATCTGGTAGTTTATTTACAGGAATAGCAGAGCATCTGTGTACAGGGTGATTCTCATGGGCAAAGAGTATGAAGAGACTTCCCTAAGGACTGGGTACAGAGTAGGGACCATGGAGGCTCTTGAAGAAGTGGACTGCTCAAAGAAAATCTCTTTCTTTCATCAGAGAATCTCCCATTTTTGTCAATGTGGTTTATAGATTTCAACTTGGTAGAGAATTGGCTGCTCAGAGCTGGTAGGTCAGAGCAAGTGGGCAGCTATGGGAATGTGCCACCATGTAACACCAGATGGTTAGAAGTTTGAAATGGCCCTTCACATATGTCCCCATTTGGTCAGTCTGGAATTATTCCTGAAGCTTGAACATATGGGCCTGGGAATCCCAACTTGAAGGTTATGAGCTCAGAGAGCAGTGAAACTCAGAGGGAAAGAGAGAGAGTAAGACAGAGACAGAGATAGAGAAAGAGAGAGATAGAGATAGAGAGATACAGAAGGAGGGAGGGAGAGAGAGAGAGGAGAGAGAGAGAGAGAGAGAGAGAATGGGATAGAGACTCCTATTACACTGTAACATTTTCTTAAATAGGCTCAATCCCCCAAGTCAGTATCTCAGATCTGGGGACCTGGTTCATAGTTTAGCATGGATTCTGTCTGACTCCTCCTAGTAATCCTCACCTCTACCCCAAGATGCAATGAGGAAGTGTTGAACCTTCTATCTGACTCCAAATATGTGGCAGTCTGACTGGTTTATACATTCTGAACAAGTCAGGATCTTGGTTTTCCATCTGTAAAATGTGGGGCTTTGCCTGACTGGTATCTCAGGGTTTCTGATGCCCTAATTCTACCAGCAGTAGCTGGAATTGAGACAGAACCTATGATCTTTCACTCTAAGGAGGCTTGGCTCCTGGCAACTCCATGTAACTGGGCAATGGCAGGTTTCCAAGGACAGATCAGAACTTCTGTGCTTGGCCAGGCCAGCGGGCCAATTAACAATAGGTTAACCACAGTCCAACATGCCCAATCTACTTATTTACTGAGTCATTATTTGATGAGGGCAATAAATAACTTTTGGATGGATTTTTAATCCCTGTGAGGCACCCATGATGTGAAAGTGACAGTGTGCAATTAACAAAGCAACAGGTGATAAATAGTAGTGACCTTACAAGGAGAAGAAAGTCATGTCCCCAGTCCCCTTAGTTCTATACATGGAGAAAGCATTTTGAGAAAATCAGAACTGGGGATAGAAGCGATGCCAAGAAGAAAACATAAACCTCATTGTGACTGTTGCAGCTTTAGAAAACTCAAACTTTTGTCATCTTTGTGGCATTACTATAAATAGAGTATCCAGATCAAGGAACTACCAGGTCTAGCCTTTTGTGAGGGAAACAGACTCTTCCAGTTACTGTCTCTCAGAGAGTCCCAGAGGCCAATGTGGGTCTGGTGCTGTGGGCAGCTGGGAGAGTTGTAAAGGCAGGGATCAGCATTGTTGGAAATGCTCTATCAATCTGAGCTCTTCAGTGGAAGAAAGCACCCATACAATCCATTGGGCAGACACCCTGCATGCCAAAGAGGCATGAATCCTCAACTCTCAAGGCCTTTCAAACATGAGAGTGCTGGAGTCCATGTTTTTGAAAATTTCCTTCTTTGTAAATGAACGCTAGGACAGGAAATGGCCAGGTGGAAAGAGAATGAGATCTTGTCTCTTCGAGCCCACCTCACCTTGTTGGTAAAATGGTTGTGATATCAATCCCTAACTCACAGGGATTGGTGCCAAGGCAGCCCAAGTTCTGGGATCACCAATAAGTCACTTAGGAAGGCAAAGCAAGGAGACATCTTAGTGGCTCCAAGTTCTGGAGTTCAGGATACTCATGGCTTAAATTAATCACCACTCTGGCCTCCACTAGAAGCGGTATGCTGGTTGTCCTGTTGATTGTAATAAGTCAGGTGGGCTTGACTGCCCTGTAGTCTGAAAGCATTCCATGTATGAGATAGCAGTTGCCAAATCAGTTCTAGGAGCAAAGTAGCTTAGGAGGTTTCCTGTAGAAAGACTACTAACCAGGCAAATCACCATGAGGCCACTCAGTTGGGGGAGAGCCAGCTTGCATTTTGCCAACAAACACACATCTATATGTGCCTTAGTCCATCATGGGCCAATAACTCCTAATCTGTGCCTGAGGCCAGATGATTACATATCTGTCTCAGGCTGAATCCCAGATAGGGACCTATGCTGCTTAAGGGATTTGCCCTTTCCAGTAATTTGCTCCCAGATGTTAATGAAAAAAACAGTCTCCAGATTTCCAAAATGAAACAACTTAGTTTGAGAAATTCAACAAATTCTTGATGGAGGAATGCTAGATTTGAAGTGCAGGTCACATTATAAAATGCTTGTGGATCCCCTAGGGATATTGTTAGAATTCAGATTCTGATTCACAGGGTCTGAGGCATGCCTGAGATGCTGCATTTCCAACAAACTCCTGAGGGTTACTTCTGCTGCTGGTTCATGGTTGTAGCTGGAGTAGCAGAGACTGAACAGGGCATAAATACAAGCCTAAATAGGCAAGACCAGGGCAGCTAGCTGGTGCTTGATAGGAAATGCCCAGGTGGGAGTGCCATCCTTGGGCACCAGGCAAATAATAATGGTCACAATAACAATCACAGTATTAGGTTCATGGTTGGGATTCCAAGGGCCAAATTTAAAACACATATCTTTCCTTATGGAGTTCTGGACTAGAGAAGCAGATATGTGAGTCAGATGGGTTAAAATGGAAGTAACAGCTCTGTTACTGGTAAAGCTTGGATGAGAGGTCTTGGTTTAGATGGTGGTCACTGTAGGTTTCACAGTCTCTCCCCCAATTCTGCAGATGAGCCCACCCAGGTATTAGCACAGCTGGTCAATTCCCTCTTTCTCCTGAGGGCTAGGCTTCTTTCTGATTGGCAGAGAGCAGATCATAAGAGCTTAACTGCATCCTGGAACAGAGGAGGAGGAATGGGATACCTAGGAGGAAGGAATGTGCTCATCTTTTTCTCTTAGGCTGTCCATCTTTGGGGAAGAGAGAGGGAAAAGGGGAAATAAAGTGGCCATGAGTATCACCTCTGATGGCCCTTGAAGCCAACGATATGGAGGCTCCTGCTCTCCCCACACTTGAATGTATTCTTTGAGCTAGGCACCATGCAGAAGACTTGAGAAGCAACAGAATTCTCATTGCCCTCCATAGTTCCTGCTGTTCCTCTGCAGTCTGTTCACTTTACAGTGGCCAGAGTGGCCTTCTTAATAACAATCAGATAATGTCATATCTTTGTTCAAAACCTTCCAGTGGCTTCTAATCACACGCGGAATGAAGTTTGAATCCCTCAGTGAGGCCCATAAGGCTGGACACAGCTGGCCTTTCCTCACTACACTCCAGCCACCTGGGCTTGTATACCTGGCCTCAGGTCTCTGCTCAAATGTCACTCCCTCAAATTGACAGGTACACACTCTTTAAAATACCTCCCTTACTTCCCCCCTTTATTGCCACTTTCCTTTGTTTAGGGGACCTATCATTGTCTATTCACATGAGAATGCTCTTCTGTTGGGATTGTCCCTTCTCTTCTGCTCAATGAAAGTTAACTATACGAGTTGTTCACAGACACCTTCCCTTGAGAGATTTTTGTTCTCTGCCTCCTATTCACCCTCCCCAGTGAAATTCACCTTTATTTTCTGAGAGAAAACAAGAGTAAGGCAGGCATTGGAGATTTAAGAGTGCCCTCTGAGAGAGGATCTCATTAGAACTATAAACAGGTCTGGGAAGTCCTTATGTAAGATGAGGTCCAGAAGGCTGATTGTCTGATCTCCCGGGTGCTAAGCTCGAGAACACTCTTTTACTTCGCTCTTCACACCTCAGTCCTGCTGGCTGTAGGTGGCTATAGCCAAATTGACCACTATTTGCTGTTCCACTGTGTAGTCTCTTCTAAGATTACTATATCTATTTCAAATCTGGTCAGCCTCTCTGAGAGCTTGGCCTTCCTGCAAATTCTTTTACCATAGATCTGTGGGGACCTGTCCTGAATCATGGGCTTTGCTTGCTAAATGGAGGTTGCATGAAATTGGCAATGCACGGAATATTCTCTGAAATAAAACTTCAAGAACAAAAGGCTTTACTTGTGACTCCTTCCACATGTTAAATAACAAAAGGAGAATGACAGAGTAGGGAGTTCCAAGGATCCATCCCCTCCACTGAAGCAACCATTAATCTACCTAAAACTTTCAAAATCAACTATTTTTGGAACTCTTGAATCTAATCAAAGACATAACAACAACCAGGAGAGTGCTAAATAAAGTGTGTTAAATTTTGGTAAAAAAAAAAAAAAAAGCATTATAGGATTTTCATTTACCGTGTCCTGCTCAGAAGCAGCTGTTGGGATGTGGGTTCACATTCATGGTGTCAGAGGGGGCGATATAGACCTTATTCTCAAATAATTATGGTTGTGTGTATTTCCTGTCTGGTGGTTCCATAAGGGATTGATTCAGAAGTTTGCCCTTGTTTTATCCCCCTCAGAACTCTCATGGATAGCACAGCTTCCTGGGAAGCATTTTAAGAAAATGTTTAAAGGCATATACTATCCATAGCTGCCTGTGGCAAGAGACAACAGATGGAGCAATTAGCACAGAAGGTGAAAGGCTAGGAATGAAGAGGCCGGACAGGAGATACATAGGGAAATAAGGGCTTTGAAAAGTGTCATATATGTCCCATAAGCCAGAAAAACATGCTCTTAATCAGAAGCATATATATATATTTCATGCTTAGAAAAGACTTGAGACAGTCCAAATCTTCACCTGTCAGTGATCTTTAACTTTCATACAAGCAGGAAATGGAGACTAAGGCAGAATTTGGCTAAACATTGAAGAAATGTCCCAACTCAAACCAATCTGCAAAGACAAACAACTACATTCCATAAGAAACAAAAATAACAA
This sequence comes from Neofelis nebulosa, assembly GCF_028018385.1. Classification (NCBI taxonomy): domain Eukaryota; kingdom Metazoa; phylum Chordata; class Mammalia; order Carnivora; family Felidae; genus Neofelis; species Neofelis nebulosa. Next base: position 124,803,879 of record NC_080800.1, read on the forward strand.
ATTTTGTGGAATACGAGAGAAAATTATTTCCAAAGTTACCACGTTACATTATTAAAAATGTCCAGTTTTATTTATTTATTTTCATTTGAGAGATCTTTTTTAAAATTAAATATAATTTATTGTCAAATTGGTTTCCATACAATACCCAGTGCTCATCCCAACAGGAGCCCTCCTCAATACCCATCACCACTTTCCCCTCTCCCCCACCCCCATCAACCCTCAGTTTGTTCTCAGTATTTATGAGTCTCTTATGGTTTGTCTCCCTCCCTGTCTGTAAGTTTTTTCACCCTTCCCCTGCCCCATGGTCTTATGTTAAGTTTCTCAGGATCCACATAGGAGTGAAAACATATGGTATCTGTCTTTCTCTGTATGACTTATTTCACTTAGCATAACACTCTCCAGTTCCATCCACGTTGCTACAAAAGTCCATATTTCATTCTTTCTCATTGCCACGTAGTATTCCATTGTGTATACAAACCACAATTTCTTTATCCATTCATCAGTTGATGGACATTTAGGCTCTTTCCATAATTTGGCTATTGTTGAGAGTGCTGCTATCAACATTGGGGTACAAGTGCCCCTATGCATCAGTACTCCTGTATCCCTTGGATAAATTCCTAGCAGTGCTATTGCTGGGTCATAGGATAGATCTATTTTTCACTTTTTGAGGAACCTCCACACTGTTTTCCACAGCGGCTGCATTCCCACCAACAGTGCAAGAGGGTTCAGTTTGCATTCCCACCAACAGTGCAAGAGGGTTCCCATTTCTCCTCGCCAGCATCTGTAGTCTCCTGATTTGTTCATTTTAGCCACTCTGACTGGAGTGAGGTGGTATCTGAGTGTGATTTTGATTTGTATTTCCCTGATGAGGAGCAACGTTGAGCATCTTTTCATGTGTCTGTTGGCCATCCGGATGTCTTCTTTAGAGAAGTGTCTATTCATGTTTTCTGCCCATTTCTCCACTGGATTGTTTTTCAGGTGTGGATCTTGGTGAGTTCTTCATAGATTTTGGATACTAGCCCTTTGTCCCATATGTCATTTGCAAATATCTTTTCCCATTTCGTTGGTTGCCTTTTAGTTTTGTTGATTGTTTCCTTTACAATGCAGAAGCTTTTTATCTTGATGAGGTCCCAATAGTTCATTTTTGCTTTTAATTCCCTTGCTTTTGGGGATGTGTCAAGTAAGAAATTGCTGTGGCTGAAGTCAGAGAGGTTTTTTTCCTGCTTTCTCCTCTAGTGTTTTGATGGTTTCCTGTCTCACATTCAAGTCCTTCATCCATTGTGAGTTTATTTTTGCGGAATGGTTTAAGAAAGTGGTCTAGTTTCATTCTTCTGCATGTTGCTGTCCAGTTCTCCCAGCATCATTTATTAAAGAGACTGTCTTTTTTCCATTGGATATTCTTTCCTGCTTTGTCAAAGATTAGTTGGCCATACATTTGTGGGTCCAAGTCTGGAGTCTCTTTTCTGTTCCATTGGTCTATGTGTCTGTTTTTGTGCCAATACCATGCTGTCTTGATGATTACAGCTTTGTAGTAGAGGCTAAAGTCTGCGATTGTGATGCCTCCTGCTTTGGTCTTCTTATTCAATATTACTTTGGCCATTTGGGGTCTTTTGTGGTTCCATACAAATTTTAAGATTGCTTGTTCTAGCTTCGAGAAGAATGCCAGTGCAATTTTCATTGGGATTGCATTGAGTGTGTAGATTGCTTTGGGCAGTATTGACATTTTAACAATATTTATTCTTCCAGTCCATGAGCATGGAATGCTTTTCCATTTATTTGTATCTTATTCAATTTCCTTCATAAGCTTTCTATAGTTTTCAGCATACAGATCTTTTACATCTTTGGTTAGGTTTATTCCTAAGTATTTTATGATTCTTGGTGCAATTTTGAACTGGATCAGTTTCTTTATTTCTCTTTCTGTTTTTTCATTATTGGTGCATAAAATTAAACCTATTTCTGTACATTAATTTTGTACCCTGAAACTTTGCTGAATTCATGTATCAGTTCTATCAGATTTTTGGTGGAGTCTGTTGGAGTTTCCATGTAGAGTATCATGTGGTCTGCAAAAAGTGAAAGCTTCAGTTAATCTTCACCAATTTTGATGCATTTTATTTCATTTTGTTGTCTGATTGCTGATGCTAGGACTGCTAACACTATGTTAAACAACAGTGGTGAGAATGGACAACCGAAAAATATGCAGCCAAGAATCCTTTATCCAGAAAGCCTATCATTCAGAATAGAAGGAGATATAAAGGTTTTCTCAAACAAACAAAAACTTAAAGAATTCATCACCATTAAACCAGCCCTACAAGATATCCTAAGGGGGGTGGGGGGCACCTGGGTGGCTCAGTCAGTTAAGCGTCCGACTTCAGCTCAGGTCATGATCTCACAGTTGGTGGGATTGAGCCCCACATCAGGCTCTGTGCTGAGGGCCTGGAGCCTGCTTCAGTTTCTGTGTCTCCCTCTCTCTCTGTCTCTCCCTTGCTTGCTCTCTCTCTCTCTTTCTTTCTCTCTCTCTCAAAAATAAATAAAAACATTAAAAAAATTTTTTTAAAGATATCCTAAAGGAGACACTGTGAATAAAATGTTGCAAGGGCCACAAAGTACCAGAGACATCACTACAAGCATGAAACCTACATATAACACAATGACTCTAAACCCATATCTTTCAATAATAGCACTAAATGTAAATGGGCTAAATGCTCCAATCAAAATACATAGGGTATCTGAATGGATAAAAAAATGAGACCCATCTATTTGCTGTCTACAAGAGACTCATTTTAGACCTGAGGACACCTTCTGATTGAAAGTGAGGGGATGGAGAACTATCATGCTACTGGAAGTCAAAAGAAAGCTGGAGTAGCCATACTTATATCAGACAAACTAGACTTTAAATTAAAGGCTGTAACAAGAGATGAAGAAAGGCATTATATAATAATTACAGGGTTTATCCATCAGCTAACAATTACAAATATCTATGCACCGAATTTGGAAGCCCCCAAATATATAAAACAATTACTCACAAACATAAGCAACTTTATTGATAAGAATGTGGTAATTGCAGGGGACTTTAATACTTCACTTACAACAATGGATAGATCATCTAGACAGAGAATAAGTAAAGAAACAATGGCCCTGAATGATACATTGGACAGATGTATTTAGAACTCTGCATCCCAAGGCAACAGAATACACATTCTTTTCAAATGCACATGGGACATTCTTCAAGATAGATCACATACTGGGTCAAAAAAAACCCTCAATAAATATAAAGTAATTGAGATCATGCCACACACACTTTCAGATCGCAATGCTATGAAACTTGAAATCAACTACAGGAAAAAGTCTGGAAATCCTCCAAAAGCATGGAGGTTAAAGAATTCACCCTACTAAAGAATGAATGGGTCAACCAGGCAATTAGAGAAGAAATTTAAAAATACATGGAAACAAATGAAAATGAAAATACAACAATACAAGCACTTTGGGATGCAGTAAAGGCAGTCCTAAGAGGAAAATACATTGCAATCCAGGCCTATCTCCAGAAACAAGAAAAATCCCAAATACAAAATCTTACAGCACACCTAAAAGAACTAGAAGCAGAACAGCAAAGACACCCCAAACCCAGCAGAAGAGCAATATTAAAGATCAAACCAGAAACAAACAATATAGAATCAAAAACAAAACAAAACAAAACAAAACAATAGGGCAGATCAATGAAACCAAGAGTTTTTTTTTTTTAAATAAACAAAATTGATAAACCTTTAGCCAGGCTTCTCAAAAAGAGAGAGGACTAAAATAGATAAAATCACAAATGAAAACGTAATTATTACAACCAATCCCTCAGAAATACAAGCAATTATCAGGGAATACGATGAAAAATTATATGCCAAAAAAATGGACAACCTGGAAGAAGTGGAGAAATTCCTAAACACCCACATGCTACCCAAGTCAAACAGGAAGAAATAGAAAATTTTAACAGACCCATAAATAGTGAATAAATTGAATCAGTTATCAAAAATCTCCCAACAAGGGGCGCCTGGGTGGCTTGGTCGGTTAAGCATCCGACTTTGGCTCAGGTCATGATCTCATGGTCCATGAGTTCGAGCCCCGCATCGGGCTCTGTGCTGACAGCTCAGAGCCTGGAGCCTGTTTCAGATTCTGTGTCTCCCTCTCTCTCTGCCCCTCCCCTGTTCATGCTCTGTCTCTCTCTGTCTCAAACATAAATAAACGTTAAAAAAAATATCCCAACAAATGAGTCCTGGGCCAGATGGCCTCCCTGGGGAGTTCTACCAGACTTTTAAAGCAGAGTTAATACCTATCCTTCTCAAACTCTTCCAAAAAATGGAAAGGGAAGGAAAGCTTTCAGACTCATTCTATGAAGCCAGCATTACTTTGATTCCCAAACCAGACAGAGACCCAGCAAAAAAAGAGAACTACAGGCCAATATCCCTGATGAATATGGATGTAAAAATTCTCAACAAGATACTAGCAAATCAAATTCAACAGCATATAAAAAAAAATATTCACCATGATCAAGTAGGATTTATTCCTGGGCTTCAGGGATGGTTCAATATTCACAAATCAATGTGATACATCACATTAATAAAAGAAAATATAAGAACCATATGATCCTGTCAATAGATGCAGAAAAAGCATTTGACAAAATACAGCATGCTTTCTTCATAAAAACCCTCGAGAAAGTCAGGATACAAGGAACATAATTAAACATCATAAAAGCCATTTATGCAAAGCCCAGAGCTGATATCATCCTCAATAGGGAAAAACTGAGAGCTGTCCCCCTGAAATATTTCCAGTTTTAAACAAAATTTATGAAGCAGACAAAGAAACAAGAAAGCATGGAACAATTGTGGGGAAAAAATAAATAAATGAGCAGTATCTGTCCCAGACATTAGACTTACTATACACAAATTTTGAATCCACTATCTTAATTATGCTCAAAGAGCTAAAAAACCATGGCCAAAGAATTAAAGGAAGCTGGGAGAACAATGTCTCACCAAATAGAGAATATTAATAGAGACAGAGCTTGTAAATTATAAAAGGAACCAAATACAGATTCTGAAGCTGAAAGTGTAATAACCAAAATGAAAAATTCACTAGAGGCTTTCAACAGCAGATTTGAACAGAGAGAAGACTCAGTAAACTTGAAGATAGATCAATTTAAATTATTCTGAAGAACAGGAGGGGAAAGAATGAAGAAGATTAAAAAGCCCAAAGGACCCATGAGATACCATCAAGCGTAGTAACACATGCATATGGGAGTCCCACAAGAAGAGAGAAGAGAGAAAGGGACAGAAAGAAAATTTGAAGATATAATTGTCAAAACTTTCCAAATTTGATGAAATGCATGAATCTACACATCTAAGAGGCTCAATGAATTTCAAGATAAAGTCAAAGATCCACATTGAGAAACATTATAATCAAACTATTCAAAACCAATGACAAAGAATCTTGGAAGCAACAAAAGATATGTGAATGGTCACATATAAGAAATTCTTAAGATTAACGGCCAATTTCTTATAAACCATGCAGGTCAGGAAACAGTAAGATGACATATTTAAAGTGTTGAAAGGAAAAGAAGGACTATCAATTAAGAATCCAATTCCTGGGGTGCCTGGGTAGCTCATTCGTTTAAGTGTCTGACTTCCAGCTCAGGTCATGATCTTGCAGTCCATGAGTTCGAGCCCTGTGTTGGGCTCTGTGCTGACAACTCAGAGCCTGGAGCCTGCTTTGGAGTCTGTGTCTCCCTCTCTCTCTGCCCCTCCCCGACTCACACTCTGTCTTTCTCTGTCTCTCAAAAATGAATAAATGTTAAAAAAATTTTTAAATGGAGCACCTGGGTGGCTCAGTCGATTGGGCAGCCAACTACAGCCCAGGTCTTGTGGTCTGTGAGTTCAAGCCCCACGTGGGGCTCTGTCCTGAGCCTCGGAGCCTGGAGCCTACTTCCGATTCTGTGTCTTCATCTCTCTCGGCCCCTTCCCTGCTTGCTTTCAGTCTCTGTCTCTGTCTTTGTCTCTCTCTCTCTCTCAAAAATAAACAATAAAAAATTAAAAAAAGAATCCCACTCCAGACAAAATTGTGTTTCAAAAATCAAGGAGAAATTATTACATTCCCAGATTTAAAAAAGAGAGGAGAAAGCTGACAGAATTTGTCCCTAGTAGTGTTAAAAGGAGCTCTTCAGGTTGAAATAAGAGGAAACTATATGGTTACTCAAAGCCATATGAAGAAATAAAGCAATCTAGTAAAGGTAACTACATAGTTAGCATATACGTATTTATCTCAGTGTGTGTGTGTAGATATATATATATATATATATATATATATATATATATACACATATATATATCAATGTGTATATTTTATATATATACATATATATAACATAGATTTCTGTATATTTGATTTGTGAATCCTCTTTTTTTCTCATATATAATTTAAAAGACAAATTTATAAAGTAAGCTTAATATATCTATGTTACTTGGCACACAATGTGTAAAGACATAACTTGTGATAACAGTATAAAAGGGGACAATGAGCTACATAGGAGCAGAGTTTTGTATGCTATTTAAATTAAGTTGCTATCAATTAAAACTAGATTTTTTATAAATTTAGAATATTAATTGTAACCACTAAAACAATAATTTTAAATATACACACAAAAGGAAATAAATCAATTGAACACATTCTTTATTTTAAGTTTTTTTTTAATTTTATTTTTTAAAATTTACATCCAAATTAGTTAACATATAGTGAAACAAAGATTTCAGTAGATTCCTTAATGCCCCTTGCCCATTTAGCCCATCCCCCCTCCCACAACCCCTCCAGCAACCATCAGTTTGTTCTCCATATTTATGAGTCTCTTCTGTTTTGTCCCCTCCCTATTTTTATATTGTTTTTGTTTCCCTTCCCTTATGTTCATCTGTTTTGTCTCTTAAAGTCCTCATATGAGTGAAGTCATATGATTTTTGTCCTTCTCTGACTAATTTCACTTAGCATAATACCCTCCAGTTCCATCCACATAGCTGCAAATGGCAAGATTTCATTCTTTTTGATTGCCTAGTAATACTCCATTGTGTGTGTGTGTGTGTATCACATCTTCTTTATCCATTCATCCATCAATGGACATTTGCGCTCTTTCCATACTTTGGCTTTTGTTGATAGTGCTACTATAAACACGGGGGTGCATGTGTCCCTTTGAAAGAGCATACCTAGTGGATAAATGCCTAGTATTTATCTAGGCATAGATATCCCATGGATAAATGCCTAGTAGTGCAATTGCTGGGTCATAGGGTAGTTCTATTTTTAGTTTTTTGAGGAACCTCCACACTGTTTTCCAGAGTGGCTGCACCAACTTGCATTCCCAACAACAGTGCAAAAGAGATCCTCTTTCTCTGCATCCTCGCCAACATCTGTTGTTACCTGAGTTGTTAGTGTTAGCCATTCTGACAGGTGTAAGGTGATATCTCAGTGTGGTTTTGATTTGTATTTCCCTGATGATGAGTGATGTGGAGCATTTTTCCATGTGTTGGTTGGCCATCTGGATGTCTTCTTTGGAGAAGTGTCTATTCATGTTTTTCACACATTTCTTCACTGGATTATTTGTTTTTTTGGGTGTTTAGTTTACTAAGTTCTTTAGAGATTTTGGATACTAACCCTTTATCTGATATGTCATTTGCAAATATTTTCTCCCATTCTGTCGGTTGTCTCTTAGTTTTGCTGATTGTTTCCTTCACTGTACAGAAGCTTTTTATTTTGATGAGGTCCCAGTAGTTCATTTTTGCTTTTGTTTCCCTTGCCTCCGGAGACGTGTTGAATAAGAAGTCACTGCGGCCAAGATCAAAGAGGTTTTTGCCTGCTTTCTCCTCGAGGATTTCGATGGCTTCCTGTCTTACATTGAGTCTTTCATCCATTTTTAGTTTGTTTTTGTGTATGGGGTAAGAAAGTGGTACAGGTTCATTCTTCTGCATGTCACTGTCCAGTTTACCCAGCACCACTTGCTGAAGAGACTGTCTTTATTCCATTGGATATTCTTTCCTGCTTTGTCAAAGATGAGCTGGCCATACATTTGTGGGTCCATGTCTGGATTCTCTATTCTGTTCCATTGATCTGAGTGTCTGTTCTTGTGCCAGTACCATACTGCCTTGATGATTACAGCTTTGTAGTATAGCTTGAAGTCTGGGATTGTGATGCCTCCTGCTTTGGTTTTCTTATTCAAGATTGCTTTGGCTCTTCAGGGTCTTTTCTGGTTCCATAAAAATTTTAGGATTATTTGTTCAACCTCTGTGAAGAATGCTGGTGTTATTTTGCTAGGGATTACATTGAATATGTAGATTGCTTTGGGTAGTATTGACATTTTAACAATATTTGTTCTTCCTATCCAGGAGCATGGAATCTTTTTCCATTTTTTGTGTCTTCTTCAATTTATTTCATCAGCTTTCTATAGTTTTCAGTGTATAGATTTTTCACCTCTTTGGTTAGATTTATTCCTAGGTATTTTATGGTTTTTGGTGCTACTATAAATGGGATTGATTCCTTGATTTCTCTTTCTGTTGCTTCATTGTTGGTGTATAGGAATGAAACCAATTTCTGTGCATTGATTTTGTATCCTGCAACTTTGCTGAATTCATCAATCAGTTCTAGCAGTTCTTTGGGGGAATCTTTTGGGTTTTCCATATAGGGTATGATGTCATCTGTGAAGAGTGAAAGTTTGACCTCCTCCTGGCTGATTTGGATGCCTTTTATTTCTTTTTGTTGTCTGATTGCAGAGGCTAAGACTTCCAATACTATGTTGAATAACAGTGGAGAGAGTGGACATCCCTGTCTCATTCCTGACCTTAGGGGGAAAGCTCTCAGTTTTTCCCCATTGAGGATGATATTAGCGTAGGTTCATTCATATATGGCTTTTATGATCTTGAAGTATGCTCCTTCTATCCCCACTTTCTTGAGGGTTTTTATCAAGAAAGGATGTTGTATTTTGTCAAATGATTTCTCTGCATCTATTGAGAGGATATTATGGTTCTTGTCCTTTCTTTTATTGATGTGATGAATCACGTAATTCTTTCGCGGATATTGAACCAGCCCTGCATCCCAGGTATGAAACCCACTTGGTCGTGGTGAATAATTTCTTTAATGTATTGTTGGATCCGGTTGGTTAATATCTTGTGGAGGATTTTTGCATCCATGTTCATCAGGGATATTGGTCTATAGTTCTCCTTTTTAGTGGGGTCTCTGGTTTTGGAATCAAGGTAGTGCTGGCTTCATAGAAAGAGTTTGGAAATTTTCCTCCCATTTCTCTTTTTTGGAACAGCTTCAAGAGAATAGGTGTTAACTCTTCCTTAAATGTTTGATAGAATTCCCCTGGAAAGCCATCTGGCCCTGGACTCTTGTTTTTTGGTAGATTTTTGATTACTAATTCAATTTCCTTACTGGTTATGGGTCTGTTCAAATTTTCTATTTCTTCCTGTTTCCGTTTTGGTAGTGTATATGTTTCTAGGAATTTGTCCATGTCTTCCAGATTACCCATTTAATTGACACATAATTGCTCATAATATTCTCATTATTATTATCTGCTCTGTTGGTTGTGATCTGTGATTTGTGATTATCTGCTATTATTACATTGTATGTTGGTTGTGATCTCTCCTCTTTCATTCTTGATTTTATTTATTTGGGTCCTTTCCTTTTTCTTCTTGATCAAACTGGCTAGTGGTTTATCAATTTTGTTAATTCTTTCAAAGAACCAGCTTCTGGTTTCATTGATCTGTTCTACTGTTTTTTTTTTTTTTTTTTTTGGTTTTGATAGCATTAATTTCTGCTCCAATCTTTATTATTTCCTGTCTTCTGCTGGTTTGGGTTTTATTTGCCATTCTTTTTCCAGCTCCTTAAGGCTTAAGGTTAGGTTGTGTATCTGAGCTCTTTATTCCTTCTTTAGGAAGGCCTGGATTGCTATATACTTTCCTCTTATGACCGCCTTTGCTGTATCCCAGAGGTTTTAGGTTGTGGTGTTATCATTTTCATTGACCTCCATATACTTTTAATTTCCTCTTTAACTGGTTGGTTAGCCCATTCATTCTTTAGTAGGATGTTCTTCAGTCTCCAAGTATTTGTGACCTTTCCAAATTTTTTTTTGTGGTTGATTTCGAGTTTCATAGTGTTGTGGTCTGAAAATAAGCACGGTATGATCTAGATCCTTTTGTACTTACTTAGGGCTTACTTAGATTTGTGTACCAGTATATGGTCTAGTCTGGAGAACGTTCCATGTGCACTGGAGAAGAATGTATATTCTGGTGTTTTAGGATGAAATGTTCTGAATATATCTGTTAAGTCCATCTGGTCCAGTGTGTCATTCAAAGCCATTGTTTCTTTGTTGATTTTTTGATTAGATGATCTGTCCATAGCTTTGAGTGGGGTGTTGAAGTCTCCTACTATTATGGTATTACTATCAATGAGTTTCTTTATGTTTGTGATTAATTGATTTATATATTTGGGTGTTCCACATTTGCCGCATAAATGTTTACAATTGTTAGGTCTACTTGGTGGATAGACCCCTTGATTCTGATATAATGCCCTTCTGCATCTCTTGATACAGTCTTTATTTTAAAGTCTAAATTGTCTGATATAAGTATGGCTACTCTGGCTTTCTTTTGTTGACCATTAGCATGATAGATGGTGCTCCATCCCCTTATTTTCAATCTGAAGGTGTCTTTAGGTCTAAAGTGGGTATCTTGTAAACAGCATATAGATGGGTCTTGTTTTCTTATCCATTCTGTTACCCTATGTCTTTTGATTATAGCACTGAGTCCACTGATGTTTAGAGTGAGTACTGAAAGATATGAATTTATTGCCATTATGATGCTTGTATAGTTGGAGTTTGCGGTGGTGTTCTCTGGTCCTTTCTAATATTTTGTTGCTTTTGATGTCTATCTATATCATCTATATCTATATATCTATATCTATATCTATATATCTATCTATATCTATTTCATCTTTTCTCCCCTCAGAAAGTCTCCCTTAAAATTTCTTGCAGGGCTGGTTTAGTGGTCACGAACTCCTTTAATTTTTGTTTGTCTGGGAAAATTATTATCTCTCTTTCTATTTTGAATGATAACCTTGCTGTATAAAGAATTCTTTGCTGCATATTTTTCTGATTCAGCACACTGAATATATCCTCCCCCTCCTTTCTGGCTTGCAAAGTTTCTGTGGATATGTCTGCTGTAAACCTGATCTATCTTCCCTTGTAGGTTAGGGACATTTTTTCCTTTGCTGCTTTCATGATTCTCTCCTTGCTTGAGAATTTTGTGAATTTGACTATGATATGCCTTGTTGATGGTCAGTTTTTGTTGAATCTAATGGGGGTCTGTGCTTCCTGGTTTTTGATGTCTGTGTCTTTCCCCAAGTTAGGAAAATTTTCCGCTATGATTTGCTCACATAACCCTTCTACCCCTATTTCTCTCTCTTCCTCCTCTGGGACCCCTATGATTCTGATGTTCCTTTTTAAAGAGTCACTGATTTCTATAATTCTTAAATCGTTCTCTTTTGCCTTAATCTCCCTCTTTTTTTCTGCTTTGTTATTCTCTATAAGTTTGTCCTCTATATTGCTGATTCTCTGTTCTGCCTCATCCATCCTTGCCGCCGCTGCATCCATCCGTGGTTGCAGCTCAGTTATAGCATTTTTAATTTCATTCTGGCTATTTTTCACTTATTTTATCTCTGCAGAAAGGGATTATAATCTATTTTCGACTCTAGCTAGTATTCTTATTATCATGATTCTGAATTTTGTCGTTTCTTCGTACTCTTTCTTTTGGGGTGAATTCCTTTGTTTTGTCATTTTGAAGGGAGAAAAGAAATTAATGAGGTAGAAAAATTGAAATTAAAAAAATTAAAATTAAAAAAATATTAAAATTAAAAATTAAACACACACACACACACACACGCACACAAATTGAATAGATGATGCTAGATCCTAGGTGTATTTTGATCTGGGTGTTGAAAGTGGTTCGACGGATTAGATTTACCAACGTTTTTTTTTTTTTTTTTTTTTTTTTTAATTTATTTTTGGGACAGAGAGAGACAGAGCATGAACGGGGGAGGGGCAGAGAGAGAGAGGGAGACACAGAATCGGAAACAGGCTCCAGGCTCCGAGCCATCAGCCCAGAGCCTGACGCGGGGCTCGAACTCACAGACCGCGAGATCATGACCTGGCTGAAGTCGGACGCTTAACCGACTGCGCCACCCAGGCGCCTCCTCGACGGATTAGATTTAAAAAAAGTGGGGGAGAAAAACAAAAGGAAATCGTTTGAGAATTTGAGAAAATGAATACACTGAAGTACACTAAAATGAGATGATGGGGGTATAATAGAATTTGAAAAAATATACACAAAAGTAAAGAATATAGTAGAAAAAATTAATAATGTTTTTAATAAAAGTTAAAAATAAATATGAATTTTTTGTTTCATGTATTTATGAGAAAAGAAAAGAAATGAAAAAGAGAAAATAGATTAAAAAAAGAAAACAAAAGAAAATAAAAAAAGAAATCGTTTGAAAATTTGAAAAAGTGAATACATTGTAGTAGACTAAAATAAAATGATGGGAGTAAGATAGAATTTGAAAAAATTTACAAAAAACCAAAAAATATAGTAATAAAAATTAAAAATATTTTTAAAAGAAACTGAAAGTAAAAATGAAGTTTTCCTCTTTCTGCATTCAAAAAAAAGAAAAGAAATGAAAAAGAAAAAGAGAAAAAAGGAAATTGTTTGAAAATTTGAAAAGGTGAGTACACTGAAGTAGACTAAAATAAAATGATGGAAGTAAAGTAGAATTTGAAAAAAATTACACAAAGGTAAAGAATATAGTAATAAAAATTAAAGACATATTTTTAATAAAAATTGAAAATAAAAATTAATTTTTTCTCTCTGTATTCAAGAAAAAGAAAAGAATTGTAAAAGAGAAAAAGGAAAAAGAAAAAAAGTGAAAAAAATTTGAATAGATGAACCTAATACTGAAATTGCTTCGTTTCCCCTAGAGGTCAGTCCATGTAGCTCTTTATAGTCCATAAATTAAGCTGGCGGTGAGGCTTGTGTTCTTGAAGAGCGAAGTTGGCCCAGTTGGGTGGGGCTCAAGTAACAGCTCCGCTCCCCACTAGATGGTGCTGCTAGCCTACTGGAGTGGATTGTTGCGGTGCTCACAGGTGCGTATGCGCATGCGCAGGAGCGGTGAAAATGGCGCCACCCAGCTACCCAGTCTGTTCTCCTGGATCAGCAATCGTGCACCAGTCCTCTGTTGTCAGCTTTCGTCCACTCCCCACCTTTTCACTCTCCATGATCTGGCCCCAGGCAGTACCTCTTTCCCAAGTTTGTCTCAGATGCGGCTCTTTCCCCTGGCCCCTTCCTATGGACTGCGGCTTTGACCCATTCCGCCCCTCTGCAGGAGGGTCTCACCAAGCAATGGCCGAATAAGCAATGGCCAAATGTCAGCTGCACCCAGGAATGTTTGTGGGACCCTGCTGCTGCCGGTGCCCCAATACTGCGGCCGGGTGCCAGCCCGCCCCCAAAAAAGTTCGTGAGACAGTGTAGCAGCAGCGTTTCAGGGATTATGGAAAATCACAACACACATCTGGCATCAGGCTTCACCCTCAATGACCTTGCCCCAGCACCAGCGAATGTGGCCACCTTCTGGGGTCTGCTGGGACCAGGTGGCTTCAACAGTCTGTACCAAGTGTCCTTCCGGCAGTGGAACCACTTTTCCCCGTGTGGCCTGAGAACCTCCTGGACCCCAGTCTGTTCCTGGGGATTCACCCTTCCCACCAGAGCACTGCCAGGTATCGAGCTGCAGAGTTGCAGCCTTTGCGCTCCCCTTGTTTACAGTCTTAATGGAATTTAAACCCTCTCCTTTCTCCTTTCTTCTTTCTCCCTTTTTAGTTTAGTCCCTGCGGTTTCCAATTTTCCACTTTCTCTCCAGCTGCTTTTGGGGAGGGGTGCTTTTCCCGTATGCATCCCCCCTCCACAGTCTCCGTCCTCTCTCTGCCCACAAAATGGGTTCCCTACCTTTCACAGCCTCTCGCTCCCCAAGTTCAGTTCTCTGTGCCATGTACCTGATGAATTCTGTGGTTCAGGTTGTGCATATTATTGTGTCAATCCTCCAATAAGTTCTCTAGGTGTGTAAGATGGTCTAGTGTTGGTCTGGCTGTATTTCATGGACGCAAGACACACAAAAAGCTTCCATGCTGTTCTGCCATCTTGGCTCCTTCTCAATTGAACACATTGTAGTGTTTTGGAAGAATTAGAGGAATAGTGATGAAGGAGTCGATAAACAAAATGATATAGGATATATGGAAAACAAATAGCAAAATGGCAAAAGTAAGTCCTTCTACATAGATGAATTAAATAATCCAATTAAAAAACAGTATGAAGATTTCTTACAAACATTTAAAGAAGAATTAAAACCAATCTTTTCTGAACTCTTTCCCAAAACAGAAGAAGATGAAATACTTTTTAATTTATTCTGTGAAACCAGCATTAACCTTATGCCAAAATCAAACTATGACACTACAAGAAAATTACAGGTCAATATCCCATATGAATATAGATGCAAACTTCCTCAACGAAAGGCTAGCAAAATGAATCCAGAAGCATATGAAAGAGATTATACACAATGACCAAGTGTGGTTTAATATACAAATCTCAAATAATTCAATGCACTATGTGCATAGAATAAAGGGGGGAAATGATTATCTCAATTGATGCTGAAATAGCATTTGACAAAATCCAATAACTTTTCATGATAAAAAAAATATTTAGTAAATTAAGAGTAGAAGGAAATATCCTCAACATGATAAAGGGCATTTACAACAATCTAAAAGATAACATCATGCTCAATAATAAAATACAAAAGTCTTTTCTCTTAAGATCATATAAAGGACAAAGATGCCTACAATCACCACTGCAATTCAGCATAGTAATAAAAATCCTGGTCAGAACAATTTGGGAAGAAAAAGAAATGAAAGGCATTAAAATTGTAAGGAAAGAATTAAAACTTTCTATTCACAGATGACATGCTCCCATATATAGAATATCCTTTAAAACTTGCAGAAAAGCTATTAGAGCTAATATTTTAAATATTCAAAGTTGCAGGGTATGAGATCAACTTGGGAAAATAAGCTCCATTTCTATACATTGACAATGAACAATCTAAAAAAGTAACTTAAGAATACAATTCTATTTATAATAGCATTAAAATAGGAGTGAATTTAAACATGGAGGTGCAAAACTTATATACTGATGAAAACTACAAAACACTTTAGATATAAATTAAAGATGACCTAAATAAATGGAAATAAATATCAGATTCATGGGTTGGAAGACTTAATAGTACTAAAATGGTAACACTCCCCATGGTGATCTATAGATTCAATGGAATCCCTATCAAAACTCTAATGGCCTTTTTTTGCATAAATGGAAGTTGATCCTAAAATTTGTATGAAATCCCAAGTGACGTTAAATATTCAAACAATATTGAAAAAATAAGAACAAAGAGGATTCACTGTTCCTATTTTGAAAAGTTACTACAAAACTACAGCAATAAAAGCAGTCTGGTATGGGCATAAGCATAGATATATAGATAGAATAGAATTTAGAATCCAGAAATAAATCCATATGCATATGCTCAACTGATTTTCAACAACGGTTCCAAGAGCAGTTCAATGGAAAATAATCTCATCAACAAACAGTGCTGGGACAATTGCATAGCCAAATGCAAAAGAATAAAGTGAGACTGTACCTCACACCATGTACAAAGACTAACTCAAAATGAATGGGTAAAACTATAAAAATCTTGGAAGAAAACATAAGGTTATATATTTATGATTTTGGATTTGACAATGGGTTTTTAGATGACAACAAAACCAAAATCAACAAAAGAAAAAAAATTGATGAATTATACTTCATAAAAATTTAAATTTTGTGCATGAAACGACACTACCAAGGAACTGAAAATATAATCTACAGGATGATAAAAAATACTTGCAAAGAATATATAAAGAGCTATTACAACTCAACAACAAAAAGAATTCTATGAAATATGGCCAAAGGGTTTGAAGATACCTTTTCCCAAAGAAGACATACAAGTGACCAACAAGCACACAGAAAAATGCTCAACATCAGTCTTTAGGAAAATGCAAATGAAAGCCACTTTATATCCACTAGGATGGCTATAATCTAAAAAACTCAAAATAATAAGTGCTGGTGAAGATATAGAGAAATTGTAACCCTCATACATTGCTTTGTGGAAATGCAAAATGTGAACATTTTGGTAAATAGTTTGGCAGTTCATCAAGAAGTTAAGCAGAATTATCACATGTCTCCAACAATACAACTTCTGTGTATATACTCTAAATAATTAAGAACAGATGTTCATACAAAAGCTTGTACATGAATGTTTATAACAGCATTATTTATAGTGGCCAACAAGTGGAAACAACCCAAATGCTCATCAATAGATGAATGGATAAACAAAAGTGATATGTCCATACAATGGAATATTAAGCCATAAAAAGGAATGAAGTACTAGTACATGCTACAACATGAATGAACCTTGAGAATATTATACTAAGTAGAAGAAGAGAGAAACAAAGGACCACATATTGCATAATTCTGTTTATAAAAAATGTCCAGAATAGATACATCCATACAGACAGAAAGATTTAGTTTGCCAGGAGCTGGGGACATAAATTAATGGGGAAAGACTGGTTAGTTGATATGAAGTTTCCTTTTGTGGTGATGAAAATATTCTGGAACTAGATTGGCTGATGGTTACACAAGATTGTGAAAGTACTAAATGTCACTTAATTGTACACTCTAAATGTTTAAAATGGTAAATTTAATATATGTATTTTACAATTTAAAAAAAGAATGAAAGAACACCAGTCATGCAAATTATTCTAAGGAATACAAACATAGGCACTGTTTTCTAACTTAATTTGTGAAACTAGAAAAGCATTGATACAAAAAGATGATGAGAATACCATAAGAAAGAAAAATTATAGGTTTATCTCCCTCATGGATATAGATGAAAAAAATCCCAAATTGAAGAAAAAAAGAGAGTACATAGTGAGATTTATTCTAGGAAATCAACGTTTGTTTAGTATTTGAAAATATATGAAAAAATACATGAAGCCAAATTATAGTTGATTTTCATGGATGGAGCTAGAGTGTATTATGCTAAATGAAATAAGTCAGTCAGAAAAAGACAAATACCATATAATTTCATTCATGTGTGGAATTTGAGAAACAAAACAGATGAACATATGGGAGGAGAAAAAAAAAGAGAGAGAGGGAAACACAAGATGCTCTTTTTTTAATTTTTGAAAATATTTATTTATTTTTGAGAGACAGAGAGAGACAGAGCACAACCAAGGGGAGGGGGCAGAGAGATGAAGACACAGAATCTGAAGCAGGCTCCAGGCTCTGAGCTGTCAGCACAGAGCCCAACATGGGGCTTAAACTCACAAACAGCGAGATCATGATCTGAGCCTAAGTCGGACACTTATCCAACTGAGCCGCCCAGGCGCCCTAAGAGATTCTTAACTATATAGAACAAACTGATGGTTGATGGAAGGAGGTGGGTGGGGGATTGGCTAGATGGGTGATGGATATTAAGGAAGGTACTTGTTATGATGAGCACTGGGCGTTGTATGTAAGTGATGAATCACTGAATTCTACTCCTGAAACCAATATTGCACTGTATGTGCACAAATATTGCACTAACTAGAATATAAATAAAAATTTGAAAAGAAAAGAAATTATAGTTGATTTTCTTATTAATGAGTTTTGGAGTTTCTTTATATATGCTGGATACAAGTCCTTTATCAAATATGTAATGTGCAAATAGTTTTTCCAAATAAGTGACTTGTCTTTTCATTCTCTTAAAAATGCCCTTTAAAATGCAGAAATTCTAAATTTTGATTAGCTCATCAATTCATCACATTTTGTCTTATGGTTCTTGCTTTTTGTATTCCATCTGGGAAATATTTGTCTAGTACAAGGTTTCAAAGATTTTTCACCTATTCTTTTGATAAAAGTTTTTACAGCTTTTGTTCTAATATCTACATGTACTATATAATGCAAGTTAATTTTGTATATGGTATGAGACAATGATCAAGGTGTTTTTAATGTCCAATTTTATCAACTCTATTAGTGGAAAACACTACCCCTTGTTTGTTGATTTTCCTTTACATTTTTGTCAATAATCAGTTTACCATATACTTGTGGGTCTTCTGTTACCTGTATTTATCCCATTGATCTGTTTTCCTATGCTTTTGCCAATACCACAGAATCTTGTGGCTCATTTTGGATTTTGGAGGTGACATATTTATCATTTGGGTGTGGCACTCTAGCCCATCCACTAAGTGACCCTAAAAACTACTAGTTTTAAATATGGCTCAGGACAAGAGAAGGCTTTGCAGCAGGTCCAACCTGCTATACAACTGTTTTTTCCACCACTTGGGCCATTATGATCTGCTTGAAGTATCAGTGGCAGATAGAGATGTTGTTTGAAGCCTTTGGCAGAACCCTATAGGTGAATCACAGCACAGGCCTTTAGAATTTTGGAGCAAGGCCTTGCCATCATCCACAAATAACTACTCTCCTTCTGAGAAATACCTCTTGGTTTGTGGGTCTCAGTAGACTGAGTGATTGACTATAGACCATCAAGTTATCACATGACCTGAACTTCCCATCATGAACTGAATGTTATCTAATATACTAAGCCATAAAGTTGGTCATGAAGAGCAACAGTGTATCACCAAATGGAAGTGATATATATGTGATCAGCCCTAGGCAGGCCCTGGAGACCTAAGTTAGTTACATGAAGAAGTGGGTCAAATGCCCATGGTTCTTACTTATGCTATACTACCTTCCCTCTCCCAGCCTGCACCTATGACCTCATGAGGAGTTCCCTATGACCAGTTGACAGAGGAAGAGAAGACTTGGGCCTGGTTTACAGATGTTTCTGCATGACACGTAGGCGGCCACCAAAAGTGTACAGCTACAGCACTGCAGCCCCTCTCTGGGACACCCCTGAAAGAAGGTGGTGAAGAAAAATCCTTCCAGTGGGCAGAACTTTGAGTAGTACACTAGGTTGCCCACTTTGCTTGGAAGGAGAAATGGCTGTATGTGTGACTGTATACCAATCCATGGGCTGTGGCCAATGGTTTGGCTGGATGTGAGGGACTTGGAAGGAACATAATAGATAATTGGTGACAAAATATCTGAGAAAGAGGTGTGTGGATAGGCCTCTCTGAATGGGTACAAAATGTGAAGGCATCTATGTCCCATGTGAATGCTCATCAAAGAGTGACCTCAGCAGAGGAGGATTTAATAATCAAGTTATAGAATGACCCATTCTATGAATACCAATTAGTCTCTTTCTTCAGCTACCTCAGTCATTGCCTGGTGTTCTCATGAACAAAGTGGCCATGGTGGCAGTGATGGAGGTGACGTATGAGCTCAGCAACATGGACTTCCACTCACCAAGGCTAATATGGCTATAACCACTGCTGAGTGCCCAATTTTCCAGCAAGAGAGACTAATACTCAGGCCTTCATATGGTACCATTCCCCAGAGTGATCAGCCAGCTGTATATGTTCTGAATTAACATCCAATAAATGGTGCTGTTTTCCCCATAGCCAGGATTCATGTGTCCAGGAGTGAAGGGGAAGAAATGGGAATGGCACCACTCCTTATTAACCCTAGTGATGCAGTAGCAACATTTTGGCTTCTTGTTCCTATGACTTTATGCTCTGTTTTCCTAGAGGTCTTAGTTCCAAAGGGAGGAAAGTCTTATCTCCAACAGGAATCACAACACTGATTCCATTGAACTGGAAGTTAAGACTGCTGCCCAGCCACTTTGGATTCCTCCTGCCTGTGAATCAACAGGCAAAAAAAGGGGGTTACTGTGCTGGATAGGGTAATTGATCCTGATTGCCAACAGGAAATTGTATGACTACTCTACAACATAGGCTAAAAAAAATAGTATTTCTGGAATACAGGGGATTCCTTAGGGTGTCTCTTAGTATTATCATACCCTATGATTAAGGTCAGTGGAAAATTGTAGCAACCCAAGTCAGGCAAAATTACTAATGACATAGACCCTTCAGGAAAGAAGGTTTGGGCCGTTCCACCAGATAAAGAACCCTGACCAGCTGAAGTACTTGTTGAAGGTAAAGGGAATACAGAATAGGTAGTTGAAGAAGGTAGTTGTAAATACCAGCTATGACCATGTAACCAGCTATAAAAATGAATTCTGTAATTGTCACGAGTATTTTCTATTTATTTCCCTATGAATACATTTGTGTGTATTATTTTTTTTCTGGAGAACTCTAACACATTAATAAAAATTAATAAACTACTATTAAAGCAAGAATATAGAAATATATTTAGAGAAAAAAATAAATACTGTGATTCCACTATTACAAAGTTAAAAGCATGTAAAACTATGCTGTTAACAATCAGAACAATATTTATCTTTGGGTTGGTAAGATGGGGGTGTTATTAGAAACATCATTGAGGGTATTTCTGGGATGCTAGTTATGTTCTATTTCTTGACATGATTTTTTGTGGCCCTGGTGTGATACAATTTTGATACTTTCTGGCTATTTATACATACAATTAGTCTACTATTATATATGTGTGTGTTACTTCAGTCAAAACATTTAAAAATGAGAGCATGAAATGATACTGAAGAAAATACGTCATAAGTATCACCCATAGTTTTATGTCATATTTCTTAAACAAAGATTAACTGCTCATATCTCAACTTGCTATGTCATATATACTTTTTATGTATCAATTAATTTTATCAATTTCTTGCATTATCCTTCTATACTCTGCTTTGTGATACTGGGCCTGGGACTTTGTAAACCAAATTTCTACATTGCCTGCTGAATCCCTGATAAGCCCTACCAATAGAAGATACTAGAAAGATACTAAGTTTGGAGGAGAAAGGAGAGACTGGCTTCTTCCTATTTAATTCTATGGTCTTCTTGCAGTTTCTCTGGGCATCATTGCAGCAATTCTTCGAGCAATATGAAGTTCTTTCAGATAAAAACAAATGAGTCCATTTGCAGTTTTTCTAACACTTGCATAATAAATTTCATTGAAACTCATCTTGGAGAAATCAGATAAATAGTGTCCAGTCCAGAAGTCTGACTGTCAGCCTCCTGTAAGCTCAGAAAAACCAACACCAGCTCAGAAGTTTCTTTTATCACAAGTCTGTGCTTCAATTCCACAGGACCTCTCCCCTCAGTTTCAATGTCTTAATAAGTCTTAACAATTCTAAATTCTTCCTTTTGTTCCACCAGACCTGCTACTCCCTGTAGTTGTTACCTCCATGATCCCTTTGAGCTTTCTCATTTTACCCTTAAAGTCATGTAGTTAACAATTTTGTACCTAATAAATAATTCTTTATATTAAATCATCTCTGTTCAAATTACTTGTGCTATTTCTGTCTCCTGGTTTACAAAGAAGATGGTAACAGAAGTGGTTCCAGGAAACACCCTAAAATCATATTTGGGGATTAGTTTGGTTGTATCTTTGGGATAGAACATAATGCTGAGCTCTGAGTCAATAGAAACTGGGATGTTATTAATCCATGTATATCTTAGGTTGACTGCCATGAGATTCTTGTTAACATACATGCTTTGGGAGCCCAAACTACTGCCACAATGACTGCTATGAGAGTAATTATTATTGCAAAAGCTGTGGGGTTGGGTGCATTCTTTTGAGTAAATGGAGCTTGTGTACAGTGAAAATAACAAGATTGAGTCTATAAACTCAAATCATAGAGAACCAGAGGGCTGCTATGGTGACCCAAAATAATTTATTTCTTATAGCTGTGGGGTCAATATTACCAAAAATAAGGCACTAAACATAATTATGCTGGCTATAAAATTACAAGGTAACTTAAATTTAGCAGCTCATCAAAATTCAAGGATAGTGATACTTTTAAAACCTCTATTTAACTCATCTTTTTGGCTTGTGGAGAAGATAGATGTTGGAGAATAACTGTTGATTATTTTTATCTTAATCAGGTAATGATGTATATTTTAAGCTGCTCTTGAAGATATAGTATTCTACTGAAGAGAATCAAACATAGCTCCTGACATTAATTTGATATTCATCTACTGACCTTTACAATACTTTCTCTCCAGACTAATTTTTAATGACCACCAGAAACGTTTGCTTTACCCAGAAGAGCCAGTAGTGAATTTTCACAGTCTTTCCTCAAGAAGACATCAATTTTTTTGCTTTTTTTCCAAAATATAGAGCCTAGAAATTTTGACTGTTTGGATATTTCATACTATACACTGGTATACTCTATTGACAACATTATGCTGATCATATATAGTGACCAGGAAGTACAGGGAAAAGTATGTACTTTAATTGCCTTGGCAAGACATACATGAACCAGAGGGTGGAAGAACAAAACATGAAAATTCAGAGGTCCACTACTTTAGTGAAGTTTCTGAAGGTTCAATGGCTTGGAGAATCTTCAATAGTCTCTCCAAAAGGAAAGACAAATCCCTGTACATTTTTACTACCTACCAAAGAAAGAGGCACAATTTTATTTCCTTATTTTTTTTTAAATTTTTGAGACAATATACACTACATATGAGTATACAAAATGTACTATTTATTCAATAATCCATAATTTTTCCAGTATTGAATGAGAGCCAGAGCAAGAAAAGACAGCAGCAAGTACAAGCTTCAGTGAAACAGTGCAAGCTGCTTTCCCATTTTGGCCTTATAATACAGCAGATTCATTATCTGCGGTAAATAGTAAGGCTATATGGAACCTCTGGGAAGCATCACTATGAGAATCATATACGATATGTCTAGGATTTTGAAGAAAATCTATGCTTTTTCCTGATGATAACTTAGCCTTTGCAAAACAGTCTTGGATTGTTTCTGGGCCTTACTATAGAATGAATACCTAATCATGGGATACAGATGATAATGCAGCTCACTTTCTATCATGAGCTTGTTATTATTTGGCCAATAAAGCCTTAAAGTTAAACACACACAGCAGAAATTTATCACCAGGTGGAAATGATAGCTAAAGTCAAGGCAGGTCTGAAAGACACAAGTAATTTGCATGAACAGGTGACTCAGACTGACACACACCTGCTAGCTACATTGGCTTCACCCACTGCATTCACATCTATGGGTTCATAGGTAATCTTTTATATGAGTTGGCTGAAGAAGAAATATCAGGCTGGGGTGCCTGGATGGCTCAGTTTGCTTAAGCATCTGACTCTATTTCAGCTCAGGTCATATTCTCATGGTTTACGAGATTAAGCCTCATGTCATACTCTGTGCTGACAGTGTGGAGCTTGCTTGGGATTCTCTTTCTCCCTCTCTCTCTCTGCCCCTCCCCTGCTAACTTTTTCTATCAAAATAAATAAATAAACACAAAAAAGAAATATCAGGCCTATTTTATAGATTTTTTTCTGCATGATATTCTGGACATCTGCAGCATTAAAGCCCCAATCAGAGAGCCCCAAGGGAGAGTGGTGAAGGAAAAGTCTCTAAGTGGGCAAAGTTTCAAGTTGTGCATTTTGTTGTCAACTTGATCTGGAATGGAATATGACCAGATGTCCAAAGTTATGCTGACTCATAGGCATTTATCAATGGTTTAGTTTTGTGGTTAGGGACTTAGAAGAGGTGGAATTGGAAGACTGGTGACAGTAAAAGACCTCTCAGAGTGGTCACAGAGCATGAAGTTATTTTTGTACCATGCAATGTTCACTAATGCCATACATTACAGAGGCAGCTCAGTAATTACATAGACAAAAAGGTACACTCACAGCATGTAATTATAGTTAATAATACTGTATTACATATTTGAAATTTGCTAAGAGAGTAGATATTAGAGTTCTCATTGCAAGAAAAAAATTCTGTAACTATGATGATGGATGTTAACTAGACTTATTGCAGTGATAATTCTGCACTATATACAAATATTGACCGATGTTGTACACCTGAAACTAATATAATGTTGTACACCAGTTATGCCTCATTTAATTTATTTATTTAAATTCAAGTTAGTTAACATACAGTGTAGTCTTGGCTTCAGGAGTAGACCCAATGATTCATCTTTGACATATGACATCCAGTGCTCATCCCAACAAGTGCTCTCTTTAATGTCCATCACCCATTTAGCCCATGCCCCACCCACCTCCCTTCCAGCAGCCTTCAGTTTGTTCTCTGTGCTTAAGATTCTCTTATTATTTGTCTCCCTCTATGTTTTTATCTTATTTTCCTTCCCTTCCCCTATGTTAACCTGTTGTGGTTCTCAAATTCCACATATGAGAAAAATCATATTATATCTGTCTTTCTTTGACTATTTTACTTAGCACAATACACTCTGGTTCCATTCATGTTGTTGCAAATGGCAACAACTCATTCTTTTTCATTGTCAAGTAGTATTCTATTATATATGTATACCACATCTTCTTTACCCATTCATCAGTCGATGGACATTTAGGCTCTTTCCATAATTTGGCTATTGTTGATAGTGGTTCTATAAACATTGGGATGATATGCTACTTCAAATCAGCATTTTTGTGTCCTTTGGATAAATACTCAATAGTGCAATTGCTGGGTCGTAGGGTAGTTTTATTTTTAATTTTTTGAGGAACTTCCATATTGTTTTCCAGAGTGGCTGCACCAGTTTGCATTCCCACCAACAGTGCAAAAGGGTTCCCCTTTCTCCGCATTCTCACCAACATCTGCTGTTGCCTGAGTTGTTAATTTTAGCCATTTTGACAAGTGTGAGGTGGTATCTCATTGCGGTTCGTGGCTTCTGCCCATTTCTTCACTGGATTATTTGCTTTTTGGGTGTTGAGTTTGGTAAGTTCTTTATGGATTTTAGTACTAACCCTTTATCCAATATGTCATTTGCAAATATCTTCTCCCATTCTGTCAGTTGCCTTTTAGTTTTGTCAATTGTTTCTTTCACTGTGCAGAAGCTTTTTATCTTGATGTGGTCCCAATAGTTTAATTTTGCTTTTTTTCCCTTGCCTCTGGAGACATGTCTAGTAAGAAGTTGCTGTGGAGAAAGTCAAAGAGGTTGCTGCCTGTTTTCTCCTGTAGAATTTTGATGGTTTCCTGTCTCATATTTAGGTCTTTCATCCATTTTGAATTTATTTTTGTGTATGGTGTAAGAAAGTGGTCCAGTTTCATTCTTCTGCATGTTGCTGTCTAGTTTTTCCAGCACCATTTGCTGAAGAGACTGTCTTTTTTCCATGGAATACTCTTTCCTACTTTGTCAAAGATTAGTTGGCCATATATTTGTGGGTCCATTTTTGGGTTCTCTATTCTATTGAACAAAAATATTTCAAATAAGGAATAGAAAAGGATACATTCTGTCATTTTCTGCCAGCCTCTTCTCCAGCCATCCAAATCTTTATCCAGTGATTCCATGAACAGAGTGGCCATGGTGGCAGGGTTGGAAGTTATGCAAGGGCTCAATACTTTGCCTGGATATTATTATGGTTGAGCATCATATCTGCCAACATCAGAGAACAAAACTAAGTGCCTGATATGGCAACATTTCCTTGAGAGAGACCAACTAGCCATCTGGTGGCAGCCTGGTTATTATGGGCCTATTCCAACATGGAGGAGGAAGAAGTTCATCTCTATGGGAATAGACATGTTATAAATATGGGTTTTCCCTCCTTATCTGAAATACTTCTACCATTTTCTACCATTATCACAATTCATGAGCTCATTGGTTGCCTAGTCTACCATAATGGTATTCAATATGGCAATGTTTTTCATTGAAGAAATAATTTGACTGAAAAAAATATATAACAATAGGCTCATGTCCATGTAATTTACTGTTTTATATATACCTCATTACTCAGAAGTATGTGGCATAATAGATAGTGGAAGACCATACTGCTGAATAAAACAACCTGAAACAACCTGGGTTCTGTTTAAAAAATATGGTATATGCTTTTAATTAGAGACCAGTTGTTTCAGTCTGCTCATGCTGGTATATCAAAATACTATACATTGAGTAGTTTAAATGATACAACTTTATTTTCTAACTGTTCTGGAGGCTTGAATGTCTAAGATCAAAGTTCCAATAAGGTTTGGTTTCTGGTGAGAGCTCTCTTTCTGGCTTGCAAATGGCTGCTTTCTTTCTGTATCCTCACATGGTGGGGAGAGAGAGAGAGAGAGAGAGAGAGAGAGAGATCTAGTGTCTTTTTTCTTCTATAAGGATTATAGTTTTATTAGATAGGGTTCCACTCTTATGATCTCATTTAACCTTAGTCACCTCCTTAAAGGCCCTATACCCAATAGAGTCACATGGAGGATTAGGCATTTAACATATGAATTTTGAAGGGACGTAATTCAGTCTATAGCACCAGTATATGGTACTATCTGTCCCATAGCCAAAATGCATGGATGGGTCTGTTCATCAAGGAATAGAAGAAGGGGTGTCTTTCTCTCATAATTATACCTAATAACATATTTGTGAACTTTATGATTACTACTGTCCACAACTCAGAGCATTTCTGGTTTGGGAGTCTTAGTTTCCAAAGGGGCAATGCTTTCATGAGGGAATACAAAAATAGTTCATTGAATACAAAGTAAGACAACTACTTGACCATTTTGGGCTCTTCATTCTACTGAACCAACAGGTAAAGAAAGGAATTATTATACAGGCTGTAGTGACTGATCTGAATTATTAAAGGGGATTAGATTGCTGGTATACAATGAGGACACTGAACACCATGTTTAGAACCCAAGGGATTCCTTGGTAATTAAGAAAAGTACTTTTATATCCAAAAATAAAAGTTAATGGAAAATTATAGCAACTAAGAAAAAAAGGAAGGACCATTAAAGCTTCAGATCCTTCAGGGATGAGGGTTTAGTTTATGTCACCAGGTAAAGAACCGTAACCAGTTGAGGTCATAGCTGAGGGCAAGGGAATTATTGAATGAAAAGTGGAAGAAAGAAGATATAGAAACACAGACTACAGCAGCTATTCATTCAATTTTCTTCTCTTCTCTTCTCCTTCTCCATGTTATTTAATGCAAGTTTAGCTGGTGGTTAACTTTAAAGTTTAATCTTTATGTAAAATAATATTCAAATATATTGTGATGTAATTTGAGGAAAAATTAATATATCTCAGAGATTAATCATGTAAACTAGATACAATAATTTGGGAGACTCTGCAACCTCTAACTTTGAAAACAATGTGAGAATGCCTACTTTTATATAAAGAATGGTTGTATCTTGTCAGACACAGAGTTGTTGGCAGTTGTATTAAAGTTGGAAGCATGGTATAGGGATGTAAATGGGTATGTATGGATGTTGAGTGGCCATAGGGGTACTTAGACTATGCCAGGTATTAATTTTCTCTCAACTCCACACCACCCTTCTATGCTCTGCTCTGTGATGCTGGAGTTGAGATTCTGCAAATCTGCTTTGCCAATAAAGGATGCTCAAGGGAGATTGCACATCTAGAAGAGGGAGATAGGACTTACTCCTTTTTCTTGCTTCTGAGTTTCAGCAACAAGGGGTTTCTTCTGTAAGTTTCCAAGAATTTCAATAATTTTTATCTCTTCTCTGTTCCACCAGCATTACTTCCTGAATTCACTAGCTCTATAATATTTTAGAATTTTCTTTTTACCCTTTCATTTACCTAACTAACAAAGGTTATGCTAGTTATCAATTCTTTATATACATTCTCTCTGTTAAAAACAATGTTGTGGTTCCTGTCTACTACCTGGACACTGACCTATACATATAAAGAGTGTTAGGGAATGGCTATTTTTAAAATTTAGTCCATAAGCTGCACTATTAGTACAGGATCCTGATGGAAGTGAAAGAGAAATGGATACCACCTAAGGATCCTATACTTGGAATTGGATGCAGGAACTAATGGGCCTTTGGATTTATGCTTTTGGGGATGGGGTTGAGTGTATTTTCAATTGTGAAGGTGTTAAATAGCATTATTTTCAGTAACAGAAAGAAATAGATTTGAGAGAGAGAGAGAGAGAGAGAGATGAAAGGTAGATATTAAAATTTCAAAGTGATGAATTTTGGTGGCTGTTTGTCATTCATTTTAGCTGCTTAGACTCTAAGGCTAGAGATGGGAAGAAGCAGTGACCCCACAGAATCCACTTGGTTGGAAGTAGTAAAAGTGGAGCTAGCTAGCACCACCTGTTTCTTGAGCCAGCAGTTGGCCTCCATGGTTCTAGTACCAGCATCCCATGCCCTGCATCAGTAGTGCAACTACAGTATTTGTGCCCTTCTGAACTGTATCACCAGATCCTATTAAATCCCTTTTCACAGCAGTCTTGAGTTGTAGCTCACCTAGCCTTAGTGACTCCTGTGAGACCTTTTCCTTCTTTGTTCATATGGAATGTCCTTCATTTATTAGCTACTTCCACAGGGTATATACATAGCCACATGAACTAGTCCTATTAATAGGCTGCAGGTAAGGGTTGTTCATAATAGGTACTTCTGATACTAAGTAAGAATTTTACTCTTGCTCCCTCAAAATACAACATAAAATCTCCACAATCAACTCATATTAGAATAAATGTTACAATAGTAATAGCAAAAATATACTAATGGACACACAGTAGAGGGCATTATAAATTCTAGCTAGACCGAGAAGCATCAGTTTCATGAATAGTGGAGAAAGGCATATTAGCTTGACCTAATGGATATATAGAAAGTTTTAGCCAAAAATTAAAGACCACAGATTTTTCTCATTCATAAAGCATTTACACCCCCCAAAAAAGATTGTGGTCTAGTCTATAATGAAAACTTTAACATATTATAAAGCATTAGATATCATACAGACTGATCTGTACCACTGCAAAATTAGATAAGAAAGTAATAAAAAAGATAAACGACCATGCATTTAGAAATTGTTTAAAAACACACTTCTAGGGGCGCCTGGGTGGCGCAGTCGGTTAAGCGTCCGACTTCAGCCAGGTCATGATCTCGCGGTCCGTGAGTTCGAGCCCCGCGTCGGGCTCTGGGCTGATGGCTCGGAGCCTGGAGCCTGTTTCCGGTTCTGTGTCTCCCTCTCTCTCTGCCCCTCCCCCGTTCATGCTATGTCTCTCTCTGTCCCAAAAATAAATAAAAAACGTTGAAAAAAAAAATTTTTAAAAAAAAAAAAAACACACTTCTAAATAACTTAGGATTTAAATCAGAAGTCATGATGGAAATATAGCAATACCTAGAATTTAATGATAATGAAAGCAGCATATATGAAGCTTTCAAGATACAACCAAGGCAATGTTTTCCTTTTTAGCAAAACTATGAGGTATAATTCACATACAATAAACTGCACATTTTTAAAGCATCACCACAAGATAATGAGCATATCTATCACACTCAAAAGTTTCCTTGTGCCCCTTCATAGGTCCTCCCTCACTAATTCCTTCCCCTTCTCTAACCCCAGGCAACCCCTGATACAATTTCTGCCACTATATACTAGTTTGCATCTTATAAGATTTTATACAAATGTAATTTAGGGTGACCAACCATTTATATTTGCCTGAGGCTATGGAGTTTCCCAGGATGTCATATTTTCAGTCATACTAACAAGTATGTAATTGTGTATCATTGTGTATTTTGCTTTTTCCTAATGACCGATGATGTTCATTGTTTTCATATGCTTGTTTGTGATCTGTATATCTTCTTTGATGAAGTGTCTGTTGAAATAGCCCATTTTTTTAAATTTTTTTTCAACGTTTTTTATTTATTTTTGGGACAGAGAGAGACAGAGCATGAACGGGGGAGGGTCAGAGAGAGGGAGACACAGAATCGGAAACAGGCTCCAGGCTCCGAGCTATCAGCCCAGAGCCTGACGCGGGGCTCGAACTCACGGACCGCGAGATCGTGACCTGGCTGAAGTCGGACGCTTAACCGACTGCGCCACCCAGGCGCCCCTGAAATAGCCCATTTTTAATGGTATGTTTGTTTTCTTATTGTGGAGTTTTGAGAGTTATTTATACAACCCAGTTAAAATCCTTAATGAGTGGAGTTTTGAGAGTTATTTATACAATCAAGTTAAAGTCCTTAATGAGATATGTGATTTGCAATGAATTTCTCCCTGTATGTGCCTTTAATTTATTCAGTGTTTTTTTAAGAACAGAAATTTTAATTTTTATAAAGTCTAATTATAATTTTGTACTTTGATGGATCATGGTTTTAGTGTCTTGTCTAAAATATCTGTAGATCATAAATATTTTCTTTTAGAAGTTTTATTGTTTGAGGTTTACATTTTGGATCCATCTATTTAGAGATAATTTTGATGCATGGAAAGGTGGTTCTGATGCATGGCAAGGGAAACAAAAGCAAAAAATAAACTATTGAGATTACACCAAAATAACAAGCTTTTGCAGTGAATAAAATCATCAACAAAATGAAAAGGCAACCTAGTGAATGGGAAAAGATATTTGCAAATGATATATCCAATAAAAGGAGTGATATTCAAAATATATGAAGAACTCATACAACTCTACACTGGAAAAAAAAATAAATCCAATTGAACAATGGACAGAAGATCTGAATAAACATATTTTTTTCCAAAAAAGACATACAGATGACTATCATACACTTTTTATTTGTGCTTTTCTCTATATGTATATTTCAATAAGAAATTTATATTAAAATTGTCAATGAAAATATTAGCAAGGATATAAAATAAAATGAATTCTCATAAACTCAAAGTACAAACATAAATTATAACCACTTTGGGAAACAATGTAACAAGCTACATGTCCATCAACTAACTGTATAATGGATGAATTATTTGAGATATAGTTGCATAATAGAGTACTACATACCAGTGAAGCAAGGAAATTAGAGCTACATTGAAAATATGGATAAATCTCACAAATACAATATTTAATGAAGCAACCTGAATATTACAGACTGAAAACAGAATGTATACTTTATAGTTTTATGTCTATAAAAGTTCAAATCTAGGTTGCCCAAATTCTGCTTCTGTTTATGAGGTAGAAAGTCAAAAGAGAACATCACACTCACTTGAAAAATGAGAATAACGCAGATAGTCTATAAAATCAAAACTTTTCTCAAACTATTTAGAGTTGGTGTTACAAGGCAATCAAGACAATTAAATTCCAAAGGATGTTGATCTCCTCCAAAGAGAGAAAGAACACATGAACTCTTTCACATTTGGAAGAGCATAGGAATAAGGGCATCAAAGAATCATGTAAGAAGAAATAAGCTAAACTTGAGATATTACAACACACATCTGAGAAAGACCAACATTATTTAAAAAATACTGGTATTATTAAGTGCTACCAAGGATGAAGAAAAAGTTACACTTTCATACATAAGTATTGGAAATATAAAATGATACATCCCCTGTGACAAGTGATTTGGTAATTTCTTTTAAACATACATTTACCATATGAGTCAGCAAAGCCACTCCTAGGAGAAATAAAAAACTTAACATCTACATATGAATATTTATATCAGTTCCATTCATATTTCCCCAAATCTGGAAACAACCCAAATGTCCTTCCATGAGTGAATGGATAAACTGTGGTGTGTCTGTACAATGGATTGCTACTGGGAAATAAAAATGAATGAACTATTGATAGACACAACGTGGATGAACCTCAAAGGCATTTTCCTGAGTAAAAGTGCTTCAAAAAGTTACTTTATTTTTCCATTTATATAACATTGACGAAAAGACAAAGATACAGTGATAGAAGATGGTGGAGTAGTTGTCAAAATTAGGTGTGAGAGGAGGGTAAGACTATAAAAGAACAGCACTTGGGAGTTTGTGTCTCCATGTTTGTATGTATGTGTCGGAAGGCAGTTATAGAACTATTTTAAATCCTGATTATGATTGTGGTTACATGAATTTATATATGGGTTTTAACTTTACACCAAAATAAAGAGATAATTTTATTATTTAAACATTTTAAAAGATTAAAATAAATAAAAAGTTGGAATAACTACATTGATAGCAGAAAAAATTATTTCACTAGAAGAAAATTATTATAAACAGGAATATTAAATATAATTACTTAAGGATACTTCAAGAGGGTATAACAATATTAAGTGTGCATGCACCTAAAAGCAGAGCTTCAAAATACATGAAACAAAAACTGATAAAACTGAAAGGACAAATAGCCAAATCTAAAATTATATTTGGACAAATATAATTGTAATATAATAAAAATAATGATTCTCTCTGAGTAAATTATACAAAACGTGGATAGAAAGGATACTGTAGAACCCAAACAGCACTCTGAAACAACTTTAACTGGCATTTACAGAACACTCTACACAATAGAAGAGTATACATTATTTTCAAGTACACATGGAATATTCACCAAGATAATCCATAAAACAACCCTTAACAAATGTAAAATAATTTAAATCCTGACAAGTATATTCTCAAAGATTGTAACAAGAGATTAAGAAGGGCATTATATCATAATTAAGGGGTCTATCCATCAAGAAGAGCTAACAATTGTGTTTATGCCCCAACTTGAGAGCACCCAAATATATAAATCAATTAATCACAAACATAAGCAGAGTTATTGATAATAATACCATTGTTGCAGGAGACTTTAATACTCTACTGACAGCAATTGGACAGATCATCTAAGGAGAAAATCAACAAGGAAACAAAGACTCTGAATGACACATCAGACCAGATGGACTTAACAGATATATTCAGAACATTTCATCCTAAAGCAGCAGAATACACATTGTTCTTGAGTGTATATGGAACATTTTTCAGAACAGTTCACATACTGGGTCACAAATCAGCTCTCAACAGGTATAAAAAGATTGAAATAATAATGGAATAAAGAATACCAAAAGGGATATTTGCAAATTCCCAAAATATTTTGAGACTGGACAACACATTTTGACTAGCTCATGTTTAAAAAAAAAATTCTTGAGGGTAATTTAAAAGTACTTTGAAATTAATGAAAATAAAAATACAGTATTAGATTTGTGGGATTCAGCTAAAGCAGTGCTTAGAGAGAAACTTATGTCTTTAAACGCTTATATTAGAAATCAAGACAGAATTCAAATAAATAATCAAAGCTTTCACTTTAAAAGGTGTAAAAAGAAAAGTAAATTAAATTCTAGGCAACAGAAGAATGGGAATTATATAGGTAAAAGCATAAATCAATGAAATTGAAATTAAGAAAACAATAAATAATATCAATGGGCACAAAAGCTGTTTCTATAAAAAAGGTCAGAGAAACTGAAATACCTAGTGATACTGAAAATGTTGTTGATAAACAATGGTTTTGGATACTGTTAAAGTATAAGAAACTGTAGATCTAGAGTGAGGAATATATAATATGTGAGTTTTCAGGAAGGGTAAAAATGACAGAACACATATTGTAATCATATAAATAAATGTCTTATGATCTAGTAGTAATGTGCAATTGTTTAAAAGCTTGGAATAGCCAACAAAGCACTTAGATCTTCACCAAATACATATAAAGGGACAGGTGCTAATATGCAAAAATAAGGAAAGGTTAATATTTTGCAAGAGGAAAATCTAGGTTAAATATGAAAGGGCGTTGGTAAAAAAAAAAAGTTATTGGGGGGCGCCTGGGTGGCTCAGTCCGTTAAGCGTCCGACTTCGGCTCAGGTCATGATCTCACAGTTCGTGAGTTCAAGCCCCGTGTCGGGCTCTGTGTTGACAGCTCAGAGCCTGGAGCCTGTTTCAGATTCTGTGTCTCCCTCTCTCTCTCTGACCCTCCCCCATTCATGCTCTGTCTCTCTCTGTCTCAAAAGTAAATAAACGTTAAAAAAAAATTTTAAAAATAAAAAAAAATTTAAAAAAAGTTATTGGTAAAGATACTGGTGCTTATTATTTCCATTTTTTTGGTAGAATGTGAATCTATACTTTTAAAAGGGAAAAATAAAAATATGAGATTATTCTATTGTGAATAAATTATGTGCACAATTTTTATAACTGAAATGTATAGAAATATCACTGGATCAAAATTATTTGGTAAAAATCAGGGATTGATGAGTTTTAAAAAGAACAAAGAACAAATGATGCAGTAGTAAGAAAATTCCTGAAGCACAAGAATAACATGGAATCATATCAAAATCAGAGAAACCATTCATGAATTTGTTAGGACATGATATGAATGAAAACAGTTAAATGTTAAAATCGTCAATGCAGAAAAGGAGTATGTGAGATATAGCTAACAACAAAGCACATATTATCTACAGTACAATAGTGTTAACAAAAATCGTGAATCACAGTTCTTATTATATGGTGTTCAATTTGTGAAATATAAGAATATGCTAACTTAGAAGCTATGCATTGAATAATTGTTAAAGAAAATGTGGGCTACTTTTATAATATACTGTATAATTCTTATGAAAATCAGTGTTTTTAAAAAGTAGATTTCACTCATGACTCAGAATTAATAGATTAATGACTAGAAAATATTTTATTTATTTTTTTAATCTTTATTTTTGAGAGACACAGAGAGAAGCATGAGCAGGGGAAAGGCAGAGAGAGAGAGAGGGAGACACAGACTCTGAAGCAGGCTCCAGGCTCCGAGCTGTCAGTACAGAGCCCGACACAGGACTTGAATCCACAGACATCAAGATCATGACCTGAGCTGAAGTCAGGCACCCAACCAAGTGAGCCACCCAGGCGTCCCTAGAAAACCTTTTAAATAACAGTTTGTTGGGGCGCCTGGGTGGCGCAGTCGGTTAAGTGTCCGACTTCAGCCAGGTCACAGTCTCGCGGTCCGTGAGTTTGAGCCCCGCGTCAGGCTCTGGGCTGATGGCTCGGAGCCTGGAGCCTGTTTCCGATTCTGTGTCTCCCTCTCTCTCTGCCCCTCCCCCGTTCATGCTCTGTCTCTCTCTGTCCCAAAAATAAATAAAAAATGTTAAAAAAAAAAAAAAAAAAAAAAAAAACAGTTTGTTATGGGCTGTTACAAGAGACATATAAATGACTTTTGACAAGAGACATATAAACAACATTCAATAATGCAAGTAATTGTGGTAATTACTTCTGCCAATATTGCATATATACAATCCTGCCTATAGATATTACATCTGATATCATGTCATTGAGAATATCACTTAAATATAATTTCCCTTTTATAATATGCTAGTTTTTCTGGATAAATGGTATTTTAAAAAGATATAGATTTTTTTTTAAATGTTGATTTCTTTATTTTGAGAAATAGAGAAAGTGTGAGTAGGAGACGGGCAGAGAGAGAGGGAGAGAGAGAGAATCCCAAGCAGGCTCCACGCTGTTAGTGCAGAGCTGGATGCAGGGCTCAATCTCATGAACCATGAGATCATGACCTAGCCAAAATCAAGAGTCAGATGCTTAACTGACTGATCCACCCAGGCACTCGGTAAATGATATATATCCTTACCTGTGAAACACTGGATTTGAAAGTCTGAGAGAAATTAAAAGATTACACATAGCCTACTTAATTGGATTTCAAAGTTTCTTTGTTTCTTTATAGTTACATAACCAGCAAGTGAGCTAGGGGCTGGAAAGAATCCAGCAAGAGGTTGATCAATATTCAAATGAAACATCTAGATAATGAGTGTTTGTTTTTGGTCTAAATCACATTTTAAAATATTTGCAGTATTTTATTATGATAATGGTAATTTTTGTGTGCCTTAGAAGTGTTTGAAAAATTGAAGGCATAAACAAGAGAATTAAAAATGTGTTATATTTCCACAAGCAAGAGAAAAACATTGTTGCTATTTTGTTGTATATACTCCCACTTTGTATGTATGTCTATATTAACATATATATGTGTCTCAGTCTTTCAATCTAGATTAAATTGAAATACTGGGACTTATGTCATATGTAGATAATTCAGGTTTTAAATCTGTATTATAGGATTTCTGATTCTGCCATGATGGAGTAACAGGGACCAAATTTACTCAGCTACCTGAAACAACCACAACAAAAAGGCAAAATGCACAAAACAATGATTTTTAATTTATTGGACATTAGGCAAACGACAACAGTGCTATCTGAGAGATGAAAAACAAGTGAGATAAGTCCTATGACTGCCCAAGCTTATTGCCTAGAGAGAGATTGAAGACCATAGAGCACAGTGGAGAAGCTTGGCTATTTGCTTGAGTTGAGGAGGTGGAGCTGGCAGTCTGGGGGTGCTAGGTGGCTAGAGCTTGCAAGACAAATTTTCAGAGAGTAAAAAGCTCCACAGAGAAATCTCTAGGGATTACGTAGGTCTGGGAAGTATTCTTGCTGCCATTTGTCAGAGTGGAAAACCTCATATTTCATAGGGCTCAGTTAGAATACACAGAATGGTTTTGCCTTAGAAATGAAGAAATACTAGCCATAGTCTAAACATTGCCTTTATCTCAACTAACAAAGTTTTAAAGCAAGACCCAAAAGGAGCATACTGTTTCTAAGTAATTTAATTGTGTCCCAGAATAAAGCTCATGAATATTTATTTATAGAAACACAAAAATGGGGTGTCTGGGTGGCTCAGGCCCATTGAGCATCTGACTTCAGCTCAGGTCATGATCTCATCGTTCATGAGTTTGAGACCAAAATAGGGCTTGCTGCTGTCAGTGCAGAGCCCACTCCAGACCCTCTGTCCTCCTCTCTCTCCCCCACTCACACTCCCTCTCTCAAAAATAAATAAGCATAAAAAAAAGAAACAAAAATATCCAGCACTTAACAAGGTAAAATTCAAAATGTCTGACATACAATTAAAATTATTAACAATTCAAAGAAGAAAGAAAGTAAGATCAACAATGAGGAGACAAATAAATCAAAACTGACCTAGAAATGAGACAGATAATAGAGTTAGTAGACAAAGACATTGAAGCAGTATTATGTATAACTGTGTTTTGAATGTTCAAAAGATAAAAGGAAAGGTTGAACATGTTAAATAGAGACATGGAATATACAAAAAAAAAAAACCCAAGTAAACTTTGAGATATAAAATCTACAATGTTTATTTGAAAAAATATACCAGTTTGGGTCAATGTAGATTTGAGATGTAAGAAGAAAGATTTAGTGAACTTGAGGATATATCAATAAAACTTTCCAGAAACACACAGAGAGAAAACAATGCTGAAAACATTGATGAGTTGTGAGGCAATGAATAGAGCATTGGTGAGTGGGAAGGCATATATTTGGAGACACCAAAGGAGAGTGAAATGGGAGGATAGAAATATTTGAATGAAAACCACCAAAATTGGATGAAAACTATATAAAGCCACAGATTCAAAAAGCTAAAAGAATGCCAGAAATAAAAAGGATGAAGAAAACTATACCATGGCCCATAATAATCAAATTACTTAAAATTAGTACTAAGGAGAAAATCTTAAAAATACACAGAGATAAAAGACACTTTACTACAGAGGAACTTATAAGCCTAAGTATATATTTCTTGTCAAAAACAATAAAAACAAGCCAGGAGGAATTAAGATGGCAGAGTAGTATTGATGAAGTCTTGGGGTGATGGGGGGTTCGTGGGGTCCAGAGCTGATGGCCATGAAAGAATTGTTGAAGATGTCTTTGGTACAAAAATGTGATTTTATTAAAGCACAGGGACAGGACCCATGGGCAGGAAGAGCTGCACTGAGATTGTAATGGGTAACTGATTATATACCCTCAGGTTAGGAAGGGGTCAGGGATAGAATAAGTCTCTAAGTTTTGGAAGCTAGGTTTCCAAGACCTTGAGGGGCTAGCTGTTGCTAAGGAAACTCCACTTATTACTGTTTAATAAAACCCTAGTCATGAGATTCTTCAGATGTATATGGGGGAGCCATAAGTTTAGAGTATCATTGCCAGCATATATCTTGGGGCAATTGAGATAAAGGTAGTAGACTTACAGGATCCTCAAGGTTGGGATAATGTTAAGCTAAGGTTCTCTTTTGCCCCTAGCAAAGTGTCATCATTGAAACAGTTGAATGACGGGTTTCAAGGACTTGTCAATGGGCTGTTGGCAGTACGGGAATTTAATTTTTCATTTGCCTTAGTTTCCCACATTACCATGGCAAGCACTTAAGCCCCTTTCCTTTGTTCTTGGGTAGTCAGGAGTGTCTGAGGAATATCACTCATATTCCACCAAAGGGTGGCATTGGGTCAGCCTGTATTTTGCCCTCAACTTGCCCCACACTCCTTCATCAGTATGGGGACCCAGAGGCTGTCTCGTCCCTGAAATACAGCTAGATCAACATCAAACCATTTTAAATGCCTAGGAAGTTGATTTGATGATTAACACAACAATCTGCATAATTGGGCAAAAGATCTTGGCAAGTATGCAGTGTGGAGAGGCGAATTGGGGAGGAGGAAAGCTTCAATGCCACGGAGAGTAGGGAGCTATTTTCATGGAAAGAGGACAGAGAGAGAAAGAGAAGGGGGGAGAGAGCGCAGGGCATTGGGATTTCACAAGAAAAGCACTCCACTTGAAAGTAGCTGGAGAGAGAGAAAGAATAAAAACACTCACAGGAGACTGGACAAGAAACTGTTACCCAAAACCATTAATGGGGAAAAAGAAGAGGATTTCAATAACACCAGTATTTTATAAACAGTGGAGGGCAGTCAGAAGTTTCAGAGCACAGTGCCTGGTGGTGCTCTGGTGAGGAAGCAGGGCAAATACCCAGGAGGGTGCAGCATGGTCTAAGGGGTCCCTGTGTCACACAGGGAGAAGTGGTTCCCCTCCTTGTAGTGCATTTGGTAGAGACTATCCAGCCTCTCTGCAAGCAAAAGTCCCAGATAGCTGCCATGTTTACTGGTATAAGAACAAAGACACCCAATGAGGGTAGCAAACCCTAGTGCCATCTGTGTGTTGCAATTTACCATAAACTTTGAGCCTCTGATGCTTTGTAGTCACACAAACGTTTTCTGGGACAAGTTGGTACCTGGCCATTCATTGTTCAGTGAGACCCTCCCCCAGAGGATCAGTGTGGGTCCAAGCTCCAGGGGTCTCTTAATTGTGGGATTTTAAAACACAGTCCCATCTGAGATAAAACTCTGGAGGGAGGTGTTGCCTGGCAGTCAGACAGCTTGGACACAGACAGGATAAAGGTGGGGAGTAGACAGAAGCCTGAGACAAAGGAGGGAAGATTGGTTGCACATCTGTGGTGGCACAAAACTCCCAATCTGAAGATTAGAGAGCAGGGTGAGTCCATTTTCCTACTAGCACACCTGTACTGATAGACCCCAGTGAGCTAAGAAGTGCCATGAAGTGGAGAATGGAGCTGTTACACCAAGCCCCACCAGGCACATCTCTAGTAGGGCAAGTCAGCCTGAGAAACAGAGCAGCAGTCTCCTCCACCAGAGGACCAGCACAAATCCCTTCCACCCACTTAGTCTATGGATCATAGTGTGCAGCAAAGTTTCAGTTGTAGGGGAAACTGGATTTAGCTTCATTTGGGTTTCTTTTTCTTTGTTCATTAGTTAATTTTATTTGCTTCTGTTTGTGTTCAAATTGTTTTTTTTTCTTCTTTTGATTCATTTTCTTTCTTGGATACAGAAAGAGCTAAATTTTTTATTCTATTTTAGTATTTTTTTAATTGTTAATTTCTTAGATTTTTTTTCATTTCTCTTTTTTCTCTTTTCTTCAAGCTTTTCTTAACAAGCAGACCAAAACATACATAGAATCTAGCTTCCTCTGTTTGATTTTTTGTTCTTTTTTTAATTTTTAGTTTTATTTTATTAATGTTTTTCTTCCTCCAAAATGAAAGATGGAGGAATTCACCTCAAAAGAAAGAAAAGGAATAAATGATGGTCAGAGATTTTATCAACACAAATATAAGTGATATATCTGAACTAGAATCTAAAACCACAATTAAAAGAATACTAGCTGGGATTGAAAAAAACATAGAAGACACCAGGGAGTCCCTTTCTGCAGAGATAAAATAACTAAAATCTAGTCAGGCTGAAATTTAAAATGCTATAACCAAGATGCAATCTTGAATGGATGCCATGATGGTGAGGATGGACAAACAAGAGCAGCAAATTAGTGATACAGAAGATAGAATTATGGAAAATAATGAAGCTGAAAAGAAGAGGGAAACAAAGGCAAAAGATTATGATACAAGACTTACAGAAAACAAGAGTTATAAAAGAGGAATAACACTTGTATTATAGGAATCCCAGAAGATGAAGAGAGAGAAAAGGGGGCAGAAGTTTTGTGTTAACAAATTATAGCTGAAAAGTCTCTCTCATCTAGAGAAGGACACACACATCAAAATCCAAGAAGCACAGAGAACTCCCATTAAATTAAAAAAAAATACCATCACCAAGGCATATCAATATTATAGTCAAATTCACAAAATACACAGATAAGGAAAGAATCATGAAATCAGCAAGGGAAAAAAGTCCTTCACCTACAAGGGACGACAAATCAGGTTCACAGCAGATCTTTCCAAAGAAACTTAGCAGGCCAGAAAGGAGTGGCAGGGTATATTCAATGTGATGAATGGGAAAAAATATGCAGCCAAGAATTATTTATCCAGCAAGACTGTCATTCAAATAGAAGGAGAGATAAGGAGTATCCCAGACAAACAAAAACTTAAGGATTCTTGCAAGAAATTTTAAGGGGGGCACTTTGAGTGGATAAAAAACAAAACAGAGCAAAACAAGACCAAAGCAACAAAGACCAGAGACATCAACAGAAACACCAACTCTACAGGCAACACAATGGCACTAAGTTCATATCTTTCAATAATCACTGTGAATATAAATGGACTAAATGCTCTAATCAAAAGACATAGGGTATAAGAATAGATAAAAAAAACAAGATCCATCTATATGCTGCCTATAAGAGACTCATTTTAGACATAAAGACACCTGCAGATTCAAACTGAGTGTATGGAGAACCATCTAACATGTTAATGGACATCAAAAGAAGGGAAGGAAAAAAAGTTAGAAAGGGAGGGAGCCAAACCATAAGAGACTCTTAAAAACTGAGAATAAACTGAAGGCTGATGAGGGGGTGGGAGGGAGGGGAAAGTGGGTGATGGGTATTGAGGAGGGCACCTGTTGGGATGAGCACTGGGTGTTGTATGGAAACCAATTTGACAATAAACTTCATATTAAAAAAATAAAAATAAAATAAAATGGAGAAATCTGGAAAAAATATAACAAAGACTGTAACAAGAGATGAAGAAGGGCATTATAACATAATTAAGGGGTCTTTCCACCAAGAACATCTAACAACTGCAAATATTTATGCCCCCAATTGCAAATATTTATGCCCCCAAGTTGAAAGAAACCAAATGTATAAATCAATTAATCACAAACATAAAGAAACTCATTGATAATAACACAATATTAGCAGGTGGCTTTAATATTCCACTTACAACGACGTACAGATCATCTAAGCAGAAAATCAACAAGGATACAATGGCTTTGAATGACCCACTGGACCAGATGGACTTACAGATATATTCAGAACATCTTATTCTAAAGCAGCAGAATACACATTCTTTTCGAGTGCACACAGAACATTCTCCAGGATAGGTCACATACTGGGACACAAATCAGACCTTAACAAGTATAAACAGATTGAGATCATACCATGCATATTTTCACACCACAGTGCTATGAAAGTTGAAATCAACCACCAGAAAAAGTTTGGAAAGATTACAAACATTTGTATTGAATATTAAAGAACTTGAATATTAAAGAACATCCTACTGAAGAATGAATGGGTTAACCAAGAAATTAAAGAGGAAATAAATAAGTACATGGAAGCCAATGAAAATGAAAACACAACAGTCCAATACCTTTGGGATGCAGCAAAGGCAGGCATAAGAGGGAAGTATATTGCAACCCAGGCCTTCCTAAAGAAGGAAGAAATGTCTCAATTGCAGAGCCTAACCTTATACCTAATGGAGCTGGAAAAAGAACGGCAAATGAAGCCCCAAAACAGTAGAGGAATAATAAAGATTAGAGCATAAATCAAGAATATTGAAATGAGAAAAAAGTAGAATAGATAAACAAACTAGGAGGTGGCTCTTTGAAAGAATTAACAAAATTGATAAACCCCTAGCCAGACTTATTAAAAAGAAAAAGGAGAGGACTCAAATAAATAAAATCACAAATGAAAGAGGAGAGATCACTACCAACACCACAAAAATACATATAAGAGAATATTATGAGTATATGGTAATATATGCTAACAAATTGAGCAATATGGAAGAAATGAATAAATTCCTAAAAACATACAAACTACCAAAATTGAAACAGGAAGAAATAGAAAACTTGAACAGACTCATAACCAGCAAAGAAATTGAATCAGTAATCAAAAAACTCCAAAGAAGAGTCCAGGGCCAGATGGCTTCCCAGGAGAATTCCACCAAACATGTAAAGAAGAGTTAATACCTATTCTTTTGAAAATGTTCCAAAAAATAGAAATGGAAGGAAAACTTCCATACTCTTTCTATGAAGCCAGCATTACTTGCATTCCAAAAGCAGACAAAGATCCCACTAAAAAAAAGAGAATTACAGATCAATTTCCTTGATAAACATGGATGCAAAAATGTCAACAAGATACTAGCAAATCCAATCCAAAAATACATTAAAATAATTGTTCACCACCATCAGGTGAGATTTATTCCTGAGTTGCAGGGGTGGTTCAATATCCACAAATCAATCAACGTCATAAACCACATTAATAAAAGAAAGGATAAGAATCACCTGATCCTCTCAATAGATGCAGTAAAAGCATTTGACATAACACAGCATTTTTTCTAGATAAAAACCCTCAAGAATGTAGGGATAGAAGGAACATACATCAACATCATAAAGGTCATGTATGAAAGACCCACAACTAATATCATCCTCAATGAAGAAAAACTGAGAGCTTTCCCCTTCAGGTCAGGAACATAACAGAGATGTCCATTCTCACCACTGTTGTTCAACATAGTACTGGAAGTCCTAGCCCCAGAAATCAGACAACAAAAAGCAATAAAAGGGAAATAAATTGGCAAAGAAGAAGTCAAACTTTCACTCTTCACAGGTGACATGATACTCTACATGGAGAACCCAAAATATTCCAGCAAAAAAACTGTTAGAACTAATATGTGAATTCAACAAAACAGCAGGATATAAAATCAATGTACATTAATCAGTTGCATTTCTATACACCAATAATGAAGCAGCAGAAAGAGAAATCAAGGAATTAATCCCATTTACAATTGCAACAAGAACAATAAGATACCTAGGAATAAACATAACCAACGGGATAAAGGTCTGTACACTGAAAGCTATAGAAATCTTATGAAATAAATTGAACATTTTCACAGAGCAAGAACAATCCTAAAATTTGTATGGAACCATAAAAGACCCTGAATAGACAAAGTAATGTTGAAAAAGAAAACCAAAGCTGGAGGCCTCACAATTTTGGACTTCAAGCTATATTACAAAGCTGTAATCATTAAGACAGTATGGTAGTGCACACAAACATACACATATATCAATGTAACAGAATAAAGAACCCAGGAATGGACCAACAACTATATAGTTAGCTAATATTTGACAAAGCAAGAAAGAATATTGAATGGAGGAAAGACAGTCTCTTCAACAAGTGGTGTTGGGAAAACTGGACAGAAACAAGCAGAAGAATGAAACTGGACTACTTTCTTACAACATACACAAAAATAAATTAATTAAAAATGGATGAAAGACCTACATGTAAGACAGGAAATCATCAAAATCCTAGAGGAGAAAAGAGAAAGCAACCTTTTTGATTTCAGCTGCAACTTCTTACTAGACATGTCTCTGGAGGCAAAGGAAACAAAAGCAAACATGAACTATTGGGACCT
The DNA here is from genome assembly GCF_028018385.1 of Neofelis nebulosa. Taxonomy (NCBI): domain Eukaryota; kingdom Metazoa; phylum Chordata; class Mammalia; order Carnivora; family Felidae; genus Neofelis; species Neofelis nebulosa. The sequence goes on from NC_080800.1 coordinate 124,847,732, forward strand.
CATCAAGACAAAATTATTCTGGGCAGCAAAGGAAACAATTAACAAAGCTAAAAGGTAACCAATGGAATGGGAGAAGGTATTTGCAAATGAAATATCTGATAAAGAGTTAGTATCCAAAATCTATAAAGAACTTATCCAACTCAATACCCAAGAAAACCAAATAATCCATTGAAGAAATGAGAAGACATGAATAGACACTTTTCCAAAGAAGACATCTACATGGCTAACAGACACATGAAAAGATGCTCAACATCACTCATCATCAAGGAAATACTAATCAAAACACAATGAGATATCACCTCACACATGCCAGAATGGCTAACATTAACAATGCAGGAAACAACAGATGTTGGTGAGGATATGGAGAATGGAGAACACTTTTGCTCTGTTGGTGGGGACACAAACTGGTGCAGCCACTCTGAAAAACAGTATGGAGGTTCCTCAAAAAAATTAAAACTAGAACTACCCTATGACCCAGCAATTGCAGTACTAGGTATTTATCCAAAGGATACAAAAATGCAGATTCCAATGGGGTATTTGCACCCCAATGTTTATGGTAGTACTTACTATAAACAAAAGCCAAATTATGGAAAGAGCCCAAGTGTCCATCGACTGATGAATGTATAAAGACGTGATATAAATAAACAATGGAATATTACTCAGTGATTAATAAGAATGAAACTTTACCATTCACAACAACATGGATGGAACAGAGCATATTATGCTAAGTGAAATAAGTCAGTCGAAGAAAGACAAATATATGATTTCATTCATATGTGGAATTTAGGAAACACAACAGATGAACATGGGATAAGGGAAGGAAAAATAAGATAAAAACAGAGAGGGAGGCAAACTATAAGAGACACTTAAATATATAGAAAAAACTGGGGGTTTCTAGAGGGGAGATTGGAGGGGATGGGCTAAATGGGTGATGGGTATTAAGGGGGGCACTTATTGGGATGGACACTGGGTGTTATATGTAAGTGATGAATCACTAAATTCTACTCCTGAATCCAATACTACAGTATATGTTAGCTAACTTGAATTTATATCTTAAAAAAGTAAAAAAGAAATACAAAAATATCCCCTCCCATTATTACTCTGCAAATATTTTTTATGAGCAATTATTGAATTTTATCAATATTTTCTTCATTTGTTGAGACATTCATGTCATTTTCTCCTTTTGTCTTATAATGAACAGAACATATTAATAAGTCTGAATATCTTGATTAATAGATTTTCTAAAATTAAAACAACTTTGTATTCTGTGAATAAATCTAAATGGTCATAATATGTCTTTAAAAACAATGAAAGCAAGAGGAGAGTGGAACAATGTATTTAATGTAATAAAATTTAAACTGTCAACCTAGAATTCTATATGCAGTAAAAATATATTGGAAAAACAATGGTGAGATAAAGGTTCAGAAATACAAAACCTTAAAGACTAATCATTAAGAGACATTCACTACAAGAAATTTTAAAGAATGTTTAAAAGAAATGTTAAACCCCGCTGGGCAGTCAGCAAAAGATGGCAGAGAAATTTAAATCTACACAAAAGAATGACGAGTATCAGGAATTGAAACTTCATGGGTAAGCATAAAGATGATTTTCTTATTTATGTAAATGTCTTTGAGAGATAATTGACTGTTTTAATGACAGTGTATGGTGGAGTTTTAACATGCAGCAGTAAAATTGTATGCCAACCACAGAGGAAAGGCTAAAAGGGGAGAAATGGTAGTATACTGTTGGTTTTTATGTGTTTAACTATTCTGAGATCCAGGGGGTATGGCCAGTTGTTTTACTTTTTGTACCAAAAGCCTAGCACAGTGACCAGGCAAGTACACATATAACAGGCATTTAAACTGAGCTCATCATTTAAATGTGAACACAATGTGGCTGAAAGGGCTGCTGTGAGCCCAAGATCCAAAATTTGCTTCTTTGTTCTGTATAGAATAAAGAACTCTTATAGGAACCACTTCCCTGTGTTCTTAAAAGGAATTAAATTACACAGCTCTAACAGATTTTTGTTGAGAGTAGGGAATCTGAACACCAGTCAGGGGGACTGTGTGCCCCGTTGTGAACAGAGACAATAGGTAAAAGCAAAATAAACCAAATTCCCCATTCTTGTTGAGGACATTCGAACATGATTTGATAATAATAATTTCAAAAGAAGGAAGCACAAGCGGAAAGATAGAGAGGGCCTACGGTGCTGACAGGCTACCAAGTCAAGGGAGGGACCTCTTTCCCAGAGGAGAGGCTGAAGCAGACCCAGACCTGGGAAGATAGAGACAGGGATTGGTGTCAGCAGGACAAAAGAGCCTGTGCAAAATCCTAAGTGGGGTGGGGGGGCGGGTTGGAGGGAGAATAGCCACTCCTGTGCTGAGAATGGAGAAACATGGGTACGTAGGAGGAAGTATATGCCTTATGTGTATCTACTTCAGGATAGTGGTCAATGAGGACTTAGGTAAACAAGAAAGGGGATAGTTAGGTGTGCTGGGGATGCAGAGGTTGGGAGGCCACAAGTTGTTGGCAGTGCTGGAAAGCCAGGCATCAAAACTAGCTTTCAGTGTATTGGACAGAATGGAGTCCACATCTATACACCTGTGCAGGAACATAAGGAAGTCTACTCCTGAGAAATAGTCTTCTAGCACAGAACATTCCCAGCTGAGCTGGGGAAGGGTAGGGAAGCCTAGGGTTCTGTGGCTGGGTGACAGGACCCACTGCACTGAGGGGGAAGAAAGGGTGCTGAGCGGATAGGACTGGGTTCATAGTTCTCATTTCCACCACACTACTCTACCTTGCTCACGTTTGTGGAGTGGATTTGTGTGGAAGGCCTCAGTTGCAGTCAAAGGTTTCACCTAAAATTTTGACAACCATAGTCTACCAGTTAGATAGATACAGAATGCATCAAGGAGATTTTCCAGTGAGATACAGGACATATAGGATGGATTCGTGGAATCCTAGCCTCCTGGGCTCAAAGTTGCCCCTAGCTGCTTGCTCTGTGTCATGAGTAACTTTAGTTACTGCAGAGCTGCCAGCTGCCTGAAACAAGGTTAGCAGAGGTAAGTGTTGAGTATTGGTGGATGCATGCTCAGCCTTGACAAGGATGCCAGGAGCAGAGTATTAAAAAGAAACCCAAAAGGCATATATTATGCCTGTACTCAACCAGAAATCCACCTATCAGAGGAATTTTTCCATGTTTCCTTTACTAAAAGTATACATGTATATACATAACATATGTATACATTGATATGTATGTATATATATCCAGTTGATAGAGGGGGCCATTCATCAACTCAAAATGTGGAGCCTGCCCCCTGCCTGAGCCTTCCACTTCCATAGCTGAAACCCATAGTTCTCCAACTGCTCATGTAACTTCAGAATTCCCATGGGAAACTATTATTGAGGATACCCATGGTGCTTCCTTCTGAGGAAACGTGGTCGGTCTGTCACAAGGTTTCCCCAGCCCATTCATGTTCCTTGTCCTGCATTGGGGCCCACACCTCCTCATCAGTTGAACAAGAAAAAGTGCCATCTTTACAGGTTTTCCATCCACCTTGCAAACATCTGCATCTTGGGCCAGTCCTGTATCCCAGACAGAATCTGATGGCAACACAGGCCAGTCATCATGGCCACAGGACATCTGCTCCTTCTATGCCAAGGCCTCAGAAGCCCTGGAAGGCAGTCCGAGCCAGGGACACCATTTGGACAACGTTCAAGCGTGTCCATGCCCAGCCCTTTATCTGCAGAGTCTGAGATGATTAGTCCCAGGGCTTTCTCCTTCTGATTTCGCCCTCCTTGCCACTGCACACTTCCTTCCACTGCTCTTGGCTGTTCCTGGCCCTTCTCAGCCATCATTCCTCGGCTCACTAACCCCTCACTCACATAGCCCCGCCCTTTATGTGGGGTTGCACTGCACCCAGAGGGAAAGTCCCCAGCCTCCAGCAGGCATCCTGACAGCTTCCAGCCCCAGGACCCTGGCAAGGATGCACTAGATAATGCTATAATGCTAGAGTAATCCAGAGATGTCGCTCACCTGAATGACGCAGGGAGCCAAGTGTACTCTTCCTGACAGAGGTAGGGGGACTCTAAGGCAGCGGGGTGTCTGGCATGGTGCTGGTCCATTCATCCAATAGACCTGCCCTGTTCAGACCACCCTGAAACTTCCAGCTAGTGATAATGATTCAGAGATTTCCCCAGCCTGTTCATGTTCTTTGTCCCAGGTCCCTCTCCCTCCCCACCTTCTCTCCTTCTGGCCCCTTTGCCCCTAAGCTAGACTCTAGATTCAGAGCCCCAACTCCCAGCCTGCCTGGGGGCTCCCTGGACTTGGTTTTGTACTCCTTTTCTCTCATGGACTGTGGCAATCGCTTTCCGCTGGATGCTCTCAATGCCCCTTCCTAGCTGAGGGTGTCCTGTCTGGTTCCCTCCCCTGGCTCCTGGTCACTCTGGCCAAATCCTTCTTTCTCAAAGTAAAGGGGAAGTATCTTGTTGGTATTGCATAATCTCAAATCATTTGCAATTTTTATGAGAATACAAATCAGTATAGCATTTTTGGAATAAAATTTCAGACGTATCTATAAAATGTTAAACTGTCCACACCCTTTCCACTTTAACCCAATGTCTATGTTAGTACGTATATATCATTAGAAAACAATGTATTCTAACGTTTACCCAGGCATTCGTATTCAAAGATGTTGTTTTCACTTCATTAATCATAGGACACAGGGAAAACCACTTACATCTCCACCAGGAAAAAAAATGTTTATGTTATTAATTGTGGTATATACATACTTTAACACTCCAGGGAGTAGTTTCAAAAGTGAGGTGGATCTATATGTGTTGTCACGGGAATATCCTGCGTCCATTTTATTAAGTAACAAAAGCTAGTGGCAGAACAATATGTCCACTCTTACCTATTATGTTGAAGAAAAACGATATATTCTGACAGCACACTATTGAAAACCATAGTCACCTTTAAATAACACACACTAGATTGTTAGTCGTGGGGACTTCTGAGGAGAAGGCTGAACTGTGGAAGATCTTTGAAAAGGGAACATTGTGACTTACCTGTATTTTTAGAGTTTCTTGGAAGCAGGAAGATATGCACTACTACCTTTGTACTTGAAATTTCCATGTAAGTCTAACAACAGAAAAGCAGCCATGTCAAAGTAACTGCTAACTGATGCAACAGACAAACCCTGACACTTGAAGGGCTAGCACAACAAAAGTGCATGCTGGTGCACGTAAATTCTGATACAGTTTGGCAGGGGCCCTCCGCTTTTCCTAGACCCTGGAGAGACAGGTTGCTTTCATCTTGTGGCTCCCCTATCTCAACATGGGCCGGCCATGGTGAATCAAGGGAGACAGCACGGAGCTGACATACTGACATACTGGCTCTGAGATGCCTGGATGTGACGAACGATGCTTCTGCTCACGTCTCCGTGGCAAGGGGTCATCACATGACCCTTCCTAACTACAAGTGGACTGGAAATGCAGGGTCCCCTGTGTCCAGGAAGGAAAGCAAAGACAAGGTATGGATGAGCATTGAAATTTCTCCCACGTATCGCTACACAGTAGGTGCTCAACCAAAGGCAACTATCATAATTTGTTAGGACAACCGACTTTATTGCTCGGAGGAGTAATCTGAGGTCAGATTTGCCTTGGTTTTCTTTGAATTTTCAAGTGCCTACCACACGACAGATACTTTCAAATAGAGAACCACATCTAATGTTAAGAGGATCCTGTACCTCTCAGCAGGAAGTGTTCACCTTCTTCACTCAATAGTACTTTTCTGCATTGCCTGCAGAAAATCCCTGCATTGCCATCTGTAATCACAATAGGCGAGGATTTCCTCCTTCTTTTTGAAACATGGGTAAAGTCTGAACCTGTGAGTCTCTGCTACCCTCCACGTGACTAAACTTGCCTGAACACCTTACCTGCACAGGTGCCATTAGGCTCACTGGCCGCCAGGGCTTTTCCGTGGGGCTGGTACCAGACAAGAGGCAGTGGGAGGATGGTTCTTTCTTTCTGGCTCAATTTGGCCTAATATGTCCACCGAGGAACCATTTTTTGCCACCCAGGAGCATTCCAGGGATTTTAGGAATTTGACTTCGGTGGATGTTTGCTCATCTACCACTTGTGATGAAGCATTACTATCTGACCACCTAAATAAGCTCCTTCATCTGAATATGTGTTCCGTTCCCAGCTTCAAATAAGAAAATCATTGAAGTCCTACTGCAAACACCAGGGTGGCTTCAAATATCCGCTGCGTAACATCAGGGTTAATCCCCAAGTCCCTGTAGGTTATAGGTGCAATGAGACATTCCTCACAGCCCATTGGGAAAACAGAGAGTGTATGGAAGACTCCCTGGGGAGGGATGAACAGCTGTCTTAAGGTCACAGTCCAAGTCCCGTTTCCCACCAAAAGGGCTTTAGCTGTCAGAGGGCCTGGAGGGTAAGCTCCAGGAGAGCCAGGGAACCTGGGCAGGGAGGAGGCATGCTCTATGTCATGGGAGGGCATGAAGCCCTTGTGCAGCCAGGAGAGGAGGCGGTGGTGATGAGCTGGCCAGCAGGCCAGGTTCCAGAGTTGGACAGGAGGGCACATGTGGGAAGACCAGGGGCTGTCATGGGGGAAAGTGTTGGGACTGGAAAGAAACGGCGGCACCTAGCAGAGTCTGCTCTGGACAAGACTCGGAAAATCCCCAAGTTGTGTTTGATTCTTCTTGTCACCTTTCTTCCTTAGGCTTGTTTTTACTACCTGGGCCTCGGGGTCCTACTTTATGTCACCTGGGAAACACCATGGGAGCGAGAAGAGAAACGTAGGAGTCAGACGGTCGGCCACAGGCTGGGGTGGGTGGGAACAGCGTGGGCTCTCCATGAATTCAGACCAGGGGTCCGGTTTCTGCCCTGTCACTTACTAGCCGTGTGATCCTGGGAAAACGACCAAGCCCTGTGGGACTCAGGTTCTTCATCTGTGAAGTAAGTGGGTTTCATAAGCCCCATCTTGCAGGACTGCAGGAATGTATGTGATGTATGGAAAGCACCTCGCACTGTGCCGGGCACATGTCGGAACTGTGATGAATGGCAGTTGTTTCTAATGTTGTTTTGATCCCAGACCCTTCTACTCTCTCCTCTGGGATATTTTTTGTTTTCCAGGTCATGCTAGAGAATATGCAGCTCAACAGAACATGGAACAGCTAATAAGCCAAAGAGGGTGCTTCATAAATAAAACTCAGTCCATTTTCTTTTTTTAATTTTTAAAACATGTTTTATTTATTTTTGAGAGAGAGGGACAGAGCACGAGCAGGGGAGGGCCAGAGAGGAAGGAGACACAGAAACTGAAGCAGGCTCCAGGCTCTGAGCTGTCATCAGATGCTTAACCGACTGAGCCGCCCAGGGTCCCCACAGTCCATTTTCTAAATAGGGGATATATGTGGGATATATGAGAATATGTGTGGAATGTAGGCGTGGGGGAGTCGTCCCAGCTGGATACAGCACAAAGCTGCTAGAATTTGAATCAAAGACCAACTTCCTCCCTCCTTCCACATGCTCTTCCATCCAAACCACTACTTTCATTCATTTCTCCCACACCAAAACCTAGACCTGGCTTACAGCTGTCTAAGGACACTCAAGATAATCAAATGAAAACATCTTTATAATGCACTTGGTTCTGGTTTTCCATGGCCAGGAACAACAGTGTCCGTCTAGAGCCTTCTGGGCTCGACTTTAAAGGAATATTATTGCATTTCTCCAGAAATCCTTGCAGATGATGGGTAGAAAACACCTAGTCCGTGCACTGTGTTCAACTACACCGGGACAAGAGTGCAGGACACTTTCACTTCCTGACCCAGGAGGAGATTTCTTTGGTTTGTCCATGATCCAAAAGGAACTTCTCAGAGCAATTATCTATTTGAGATTTTGCTCATACCCCTAAGGGACACCATCTGTGGGCCTGGCCACTGTCAACATCCAGTTTCATTGTGATCAGCTGCGCAGAAGGCATCACACTGACCAGAGACACCAAGCCAGCCTGGCTCAGGATGTCTCCACTGTAGGGCTCCCCCTGGAGCCACACTGCCTCACCCTTCTTTGATTTGTTCTGCTCCTCTTAGGGGACCCTTCCCTGCCTTCCCACTGGGACTGTCGCTGCTAGACAGTCACCTATGGGTGGGACGTGTCCTGCCTCTCCTAGTGTCCTCACTGCCAACACAGGGTCCTTCCGAGAGTGAGCAGAGCTCGGCGAATGTCCGGCCACAAATGTCCCAGTGAGCTGGGGACCTCTGCTCAGATCGAGTGTCTCCTCCTTTCTTGGAGACCCAAGCAAAGGCAGGCACACATCTCTATGTCCCTTGTCCAGAATGACAGACGACAAGGGACGAGAAGCAAGAACGAACATCTTTTACTTCTCCATGTCCTGAAACCATCCGTTTACTGCCAAGGTCTTCACGTTTGCAAGACATCCCTGTCTGTGCCCAGCCCAGGCACCGCGATTCCCTTCTGGATCCCGAACGAGGACGGAAGGGTTCCCAGCTCGTTGCACCAAACGGCAAAACTCTGACTCTCGAACACCTGTGGCGTGGGTGCCACTCCCACGCTGAGCCCGAAGCTCACGAAACCTTCTATGACAAGGAACAACATCTGAAAACTTCCTCGAGGAAACAAAGATCGATTTCCGAGGCCACGTAGACAGAGAACAAGAACCCACCCAAACGTGCTCTTGGCCCCGCTTTCCCCCAAGCCGCCCTGGCCCTCCACTACTCACAACGCCCAGCGCCCGCTCTGCTCGCACTCGCAGGGGAGAAGTGGCCTGGCTTCGTGCCCCGCAGGAGAAGCTGCTCGACCCCAGGCGGGAACGGGCCCGGCTGCCCCTCGGGCTCAGGCCCGCTCTTCCTCATGGCTCACAGCCTCTTCGGACAGACACGGAGACCCCGGGCTGCCTGCTGTTGACCGCGAGGATGTGCTGCAGCACTTGCACGCCGCTGGTTTCTGCGTGGGCCCTGGGACCCCACAGGAACTCGTAGCGTGCGGGCTCGCTGCCGGGCACCTGCCGGTACTCCAGGTACCCTTCCTGCACCCAGACTTCGGTCAGCAGCTCCCTGGGCTCCCCATAGAATACGTGCTCCCTGCCGGCATACACCCCCATGACCCCCAGCGCTTCCCACACCGCCTCCTCAGGGGCACGGTCGTCCTCCAGGAGGATCACCCACAGGACCAGCACCAGGAGGCTGGTCTTGGGCATGCCGTCCCTACCACTCGGCGTCCCATCGCAGCTGAGGCCCAGGATGCTGACCAGGACGTAGGAGTGCTCGCGGGGGTCCACTTCCTTCACGTCGACTCCAAAGACCAGCTGCAGATACTCGCAGGCTCGGCGGAAGATCACGGGGAAGCGGTCCCGGTCATCTTGGCTGACCGCCGCCAGCATCTCCGCCCGTGTGGTCGGCTGCTTGGTGCGATACTTGAGGAGCAGAAGCAGCACCAGGCCGGCCACCTTCACGCGGAGCGCATCTGGGAGCGAGGCCTGGGCCCCTGCCGGGGCCCCCCAGGTGCTCGACCCCTCCTCATCGGGGCTGCTGGAGCCCTGGTGGGACTGGCTCCCCGGAGCGCCTGCCATGGCACTGGGGGAGGGGCAGGTGCTCCGAGGGCTCTGGGGAGGACTCGGGGACCGGGCAGCAGCAGATCCCTCCTCCAGGGGGACCAGAATGAGGACAGAGCAGGAGGAGGACAGGGAGGAAGAGGAGGAGGAGGAGGAGGAGGAGGGAGATGGGCCCCCCTCCTCCTCCTCCTCTGCTTTCTCCTCCTCCAACTCCACCTCCTCCCCTAACTCCACCTCCTCCTCCAACTCCTCTTCCTCCGACTCCACGTCCTCCACCTCAACCTCCACCTCCAACTCCTCCTCCTCCAACTCCTCTTCCTCCGACTCTACCTCCTCCACCTCCAACTCCACCTCCAACTCCTCCTCCTCCAACTCCTCTTCCTCCGACTCCACGTCCTCCACCTCCATCTCCACCTCCAACTCCTCCTCCTCCAACTCCTCTTCCTCCGACTCCACGTCCTCCACCTCCAACTCCACCTCCAACTCCTCCTCCTCCAACTCCTCTTCCTCCGACTCCACGTCCTCCACCTCAACCTCCACCTCCAACTCCACCTCCTCCACCTCCACCACCTCCACCTCCACCACCTCCACCTCCTCGTCCTCCGCCTCCCACAGCGGTACATCCCATGGCAGCGGGGCCTGTCTGGGCTCCTCCTCGGCCTTGCAGAGCTCACTCATCTGACACAGGGGCATGATGGTCGCCAGACCCTGAAGACAGAAGAGGGGTGGCTCCTCAGGGGGAGGCCCAGCCCACAGAGCCCGAGCTCCCAGGCCTGAGAGCGGGGCCGCGTGGGGGTTGGGGGCCGACGGGTCCCCTCTGGGGTGGGATGGGCGAGCCCCCGGCCCCACGCGCGGAGCACGCACCTCGCCTGGACAACCGACTGGCACGCGGCCGCGCCTCCTCTGCTCTGTGACCTCGGGACTCCTGCCTCAGACCAAGGCCTCAACTCCAGAGCTCTCCGAGCCCCTGGAAGACGGAGGGAGGGAGGGAGGGAGGGACGGAGGGAGCGAGGGAGGGAGGGGGCGCCTCAGGGTCTCAGGGTGGGGACAGACCGCGTGCACCGCCCCGGGCCCCCACCCCCCACTGCGGCCAGGAGATTCTGGCCAGGACTCTGGCCGCCACCCCACCCCGGGAGCCCCCACCCCATCCAGCCTGGACCTGCCCCTTCTGGGCCTCCGCTGACAGCCAGAGCGGACCCGAGCGGCAGGGCAGGCCTCCTGGGCCCTACGTGGGTGTCCTGGGCTGGGAGGCAGCGCCTCCTCTCTCCCCTGCACCCCGGCCAGGGCCCGGGATCCTGCCTCGGCTGACCGGGGTCCAGCCCCGCACACCCAGGCCCTCCCCTCGCCCGGCCCCACCGCGGGGGCGGCTTTCCGACGGCGGCCCCGGGGCTGGGGTCCAAGGGGCCTCCGGCCGTCCTCCCGCAGGGCTCTCCCGGGGAGCCCCGGGCCCGCTGCCTCCCACCAGAGCCCTCCCGGCCCGGCGAGGTCCGGGCCAAGGCGGCTGGCGTCGCACGAGGCGACCAAGTCCGGGGAGGCCCGGGGCCGATGGCAGGGGCTCACATGGGTTCCTTGGGGTCCCTCAGCCCTGTCCTCTCGTCCCCATCCGGACTCCCTGGGCGGCCTGGGCCTCGGGCTCTGCCGCCTGACGCCGGCTCCTCGCGCGCAACCAGCTCTCAGTCGGGCTGGGACCCAGAGCCCGAGGCCGCCCACGCCTCACGCCCTGGTCACAGTCGTCGTGGTCGCGCCACCCTGCGGCCTCCACCGCCGCCCCCACCGCCGGACTCATTCCCCTCTGGGTCCCGGCTCCCTCGCTCCTCCCTCTGGGCCTCACCTCGAAGCCCACGAGGCTCGGCGCCCTTCCCGCGCCTGAAGGGATGCCTGACGGGATTCCAGGCGCGGCCGGAAGACGCCGACGACGCCGAGGCCCCCTCGCCCCGCCTCGCCCCGCCCCGCCCCGCCAGTCTCCTGAGACCCGGATGCGGAAGTCCAGACACCCCGCGGGCCCTCATTCCCACTAGGGGCTTCCCTAGGCTGCCGCTAGGGGTCGCCTTCCGGGCCGGGGCCTCCGTTCTGGGGGCCAGAGTCCCTCCCTTCGTGTTCCCTAGGTGGCCTCCTGTGCACTTGGTGGGTCCCCCGTCCTCCCCAGCTCACCCGTCCGACCCCCGAACCGCCCCCCACTCCCCGGTCCCCGCCCTCTGAGACCCAGATGCCGAAGCCCAGGCTCTAACAGTGTCCCCATCCCGTCTGGGGGCCTACTCGGACTGATTCTGTTGAGGGGTCCAGGCTCTTCCGTCCTCCCTCTGTGTCTTCACCAGGAATCGCCCCAAGATCCAGGCCCTGCTCTCTGGTGACCTGAGGTGTCCCAAACCCCTCTCCCCCCCCCCCCCCCGCCCCGTGTCTCTGAGACCCGGCTGTGGAAATCCGGACAGACTTGCTGCCGCAAGTCCGTACAGGCCCAGGGCCCTTCCATGAAGGACGCAAGGTCGTGAACTCTGGGAGGTCCCCTCTGTGTTTTCTGGGGTCCTGGGTCCCTTGATCCTCCCTCAGGGTCTTTATTTACCTTCACATCGCAGGGTCTGGGAGTCCTCTCTGTGCTGACTTGAGGATTCACACCTCAGAGGAAGCCAAACTGCCTTCCCAGTCCCCAGGTGGAAGTGACAAATACTACATTTGCCCAGACTGTCATGGGGCTTCCCACAGCTGACAGCTAGGTTGGGTTTTTGTTGCTGGTGGAGGTCCCCTCTCTTCCGGAGTCCAGGGCCCCTTCAAGCCTCCCTCAGGACCCTCCCTTTGATTACCGACAGGACCTAGGCCCTCCCTTCTGCTGACCCAAGTGCAGCACCTTTCAGATCAAAGATTTCCTCTCCTTGAGATCTCCCCTCCCTCCAGGAGATCTCAAAGGCGGACACATAGGGCCTTGTATTCCTGGGGACTCCCAAGGCTAATAGCAGATGCGGGGTTGGGCTGAGGACCCTTCTTTTCTGTGATCGAGGGTCCCCTTACTCCTTCAACAGGATATTTTGATTCATGGAAGGTACTGGCATGCCTTTCTCTGCTGATCTGAAGACATACCCCTCATCCAAGTCTCACTTTCCTGAGACCTGCATCTCTCTTCCCCAGGAGGAAGTCAGGGGCCTCTACATCCTTCTGACATGGGGCCTCTAGTAGATGACCACAGGGACAGGGCTAATCCGGGATCGCTCTCTTAAGGTTTGGGACGTTCCTTCAATGCTCCTTAAAGATCCTCACCTTGGCTTCTGGCATGGCCTTAGGCTCCTCCCTCTGCTGACCTGAGCCCTTCCCCTTCTGGCCAAGGCTTTCATTGCTCTTACACCACTGAGGCAGAATGAAGAGGGGTAGGGGACCTCTCAGCCTGACAGTTCTGCCGGGGTCTCCCAAGCCTGTCATCAAGGTTGGGACTGGATTCTCTGGGCCCTCTGGAGAGGGTGGACCCCCTCAGTCCATAGTCGTGAGTGTCCTCAGCTTCTGGCTCCTTGATTAGATGCTGCCTTGGAAATGCCCCTTCCCTGTTAGATCCAAGTTTTTGCTTAGCTACAATCCTTGCAGAGAATGACTCAGGATCCCATAGTTGATGTTAGTGGCCAGCTGCAGCACCTAAGACTTGTGGTGGGAGGTCAGAGAAGAAGCATCCTTTTTCTATCATGTTTCTTCACCAGCCAGCCAGCCAGCCAGCCAGGCTTCGTTTTGTTCGAAAAGATTTATTTTCCACATGGAAGAAGGTGAGCAGCAGGATTTGGGGAGATCCTGCTGTTACCAGTTATCTAGCATTGTATCATTGAGTGCAGTGATTTTCACTTTCTTAACCCTCACCTCTAGTTAAAAAAACATGTATTTTATGTCTCTACCAAGCGTCTACTTAGAATATGCATAACATGTGGATCACTCTGAAACTTCGTATTCTATTTCTAGTTCATTCTCTTTTTTTTTTCTCATCTCTATGAATTATTTATTTTATAACTGGAAGTTTGTATTTCTCTATTCTCTTCACCTATTTTATCCATCCCATCACCCCCTCCTCTCTTGCAACCACCTGTTTGTTCTCTATTTATGAGTCTTTCCAGTCCATTACTATATTAAAATAACTTTTTTGAAAGGCCACTCCTCACTCGTCAAAAGTTCAAACATTACAGAAGTAGAACCAATGAATTACCAAAATAGTAATTAGTAGAAGTTTATTGTGCATGCACCAAAAAGACAATTTGCAAACAGGGAGCACTCCGACCAAACATGAAATGCGGCTCAGGGGTGTATTGTTATAAAGCAGTTTATATAGTGAGAAGGTAGTGGCTGTTTATTCCTCACAGTGATAGGTTATAATATCCGAATTTTCTTAAATAATAGGGAATTAGTTAGTGGTTACCTCATATCAGTTTTTGAGAAACAATTTAAGTTTTGCTTATGATTTTTAAAGGTATAAGCAAAAAATGACCCGGGTTGTTAGCCTTGCAAAATAAGCTAAATTAAGCTTTGTTTGTATGTATGTTAATTGGTTTTGTCTGTTCAGGGTGTTTTCAAGGCTGGTCTTCTTTTGTTTTTGATTGTTAACTCACTAAAATGGATTCAGGTGGTTATTATCACAGATTTTTGTTTTTGTTTTTGTTTTTGTTTTTGAGGGGGCCTTACTACTTCAATCATCCCATCTTTCCTTCTGTCCTGGTATTACCCCAGGGTTACTGACATCTGTGATTTGAGGCCCTGCCTCATGTTTCCACAGAAAGTAGAAGCAGAAGTTTAAAATCATTCCCACTACCTATCCTGTCATCTGCATTTATGAAGCCTATAGCACCTCCCAACTTCCATCCTTCTCTCCACTCCCCTGCCCCAGACACTAGCACCAGCTCAGCAATCGTCAGTGTCTCCCAGGGCTTTTTAAGTTTTGTTTAGATTTTTTTGGTATTTCCTCCCTCTCCATTTTATAGATATTGATGGAGTGTTGATTTTGAGAGTGAAAGTCAGCAGTTGGAAGTTGATGGTCATCTTGGCACCAACAGGTAAGGCATTAAATTTGTAAATAAGGAGAATTCCCATTTTTATAATATGCTATTCATTAATGAATATGTTTTAGTGCTCTCTTTGGAGCTGCTCTTAGTTGGATTTATCAACAGATAGATTTATTTTTGCCACCATTAGTATCTTGTACATTTTTCTTAGGATTCTTTTTAGGCAATTTTGAATTTTGTTGCTGTTGTGAATGGGATATTTTCTCTTTCATGTTCTAATTAATTATTGCTTTTATTGTGGCAGGGTTCTTGATTTTGCTATTGTAATCTTCTGTATAATGTTTTTCTGAAGTCTCTTACTCATTTGAATATTCCATGTACCTATTCCTTTGAATATAGATAATAGAGATAAAATATTTTATTTTATTTTTATGTTTTAGAATTCTTAGGTTTTACTTTTGTATTGATAGTAGTAATGTGCCCAGTAACATAAAAATAGAATGTAAAAGTATGATTGGCCCTTCTTCCAAATGGAGCTCTATTACATCTGCCAAATCATTTATTAGAAGTATTTCCATCACCTGTCCCTAACACTTCCAAAAACAAACATCTTTTTCTCAAAGCAACTATATTCTCATTTTTGCTAAAAGTGCCTTAAAATTCCTGGTCTTTCATGCTTAAAATCCTGGAGCTAAAATTGCCTCCTCCCCTATATTTTCTCCAGGTCTAATAACCAAATCTTGCGTCTTATTTCTTCTCTCTTCTTCTGAGCCATCCTATTAATATTTTCCTGCATCACTTTATTCTATTTTCCAGCCATCTAACCATCTACCTATCTATCTTTATATATATCTCTCTCTCCCAATTTTTACTCTGGAATTAAGAAAATCCAATCTTCACCCCTCAGTTGCCTAACAAGCCTTCCCCTCTAGTGACCCCATGCCTTCTTCAAAATTCCTGACACCCAGTAGACATGATTCCCTGTTTTCCTGTGTTCCTCTCAAAAATTTATTCTTACCTCTAAGCCTGTTTCACATGGAATGTCCTTATTGTTTTTGTTTCTAATCATCCCCAAATTTAGTCATCCCCTAAGAGTATTCTAAATGCCTACTTTCTCCATGGGGCTTTCCTCAATTCTTCAGACGCACACTAACAGAAAGCTCTCATTAGTATCTTTCAAAAAATAGTCAATTGGCAACTCCATATGTCCTAGAGTGGTACTTAATCAAGAATCTTAGGTCGTACTAAGAATTTATACTTGTATAGTGCCTTTTCTGTACTAAGCACTAATCTCAATACTTCCATTTGTTAAATTCAGTTATTCACAACTTCATAAAGTAGACACAATTATAATCCCTATTTTTTCTTTTGAAGATTTAGGGTTTTTTATTTAGTTATTTATTTATTGTTGCAAGTTTTTTTTCTTTTCTTAAATTTTCTTTTTTATTTTTTAAAATTTACATCCAAATTAGTTAGCATCTAGTGCAACAATGATTTCAGGAGTAGATTCCTTAGTGCCCCTTGTTTCAAGTTTTAATTTAAATTCAAGTTAGTTAACATATAGTACATTATTATTTTCAGGAGTGGTATTTAGAGATTCATCACTTACATATAACACCCGGTGCTAATGACAACATGAGCCCTCCTTAATTCCTATCACCCATTTAACCCTTTTCCCTGTCCATCTCCCCTCCAGGAACCCTCAGTTTGTTCTCTATACTTATGAGTCTGTTTTATGGTTTGCCTCTCTTTTTATTTTCCCCTATGTTCATCTGTTTTGTTTCTTAAATTCCAATATGAGTGAAATCATATAGTATTTTTCTTTCTCTTATTTATTTTGCTTGGGGTAATATACTCTAACTCCATCTATGTCATTGCAAATGGCAAGATTTTATTCTTTTTGATGGCTGAGTAATATTCCATTCACATATAAATATATCACATTTTCTTTATTCATCAGTCAATGAACATTTGTGATTGTGCTCTTTCCATTATTTGGCTATTGTTGATACTGTTACTATAAACATCATGGTGCATGTGTCCCTTTGCATCACTATTTTTGTATCCTTTAGGTAAATACCCAGTAGTGCAATGGCTGGATCATAGGGTAGTTCTATTTTTAATGTTTTGAGAAACCTCCATACTATTTTCTTTTTTTTTTTTAATTTTTTTTTTCAACGTTTTTTATTTATTTTTGGGACAGAGAGTGACAGAGCATGAACGGGGGAGGGGCAGAGAGAGAGGGAGACACAGAATCGGAAACAGGCTCCAGGCTCCGAGCCATCAGCCCAGAGCCCGACGCGGGGCTCGAACTCACAGACCGCGAGATCGTGACCTGGCTGAAGTCGGACGCTTAACCGACTGCGCCACCCAGGCACCCCCATACTATTTTCAAGAAAGGCTGCATCAGTTTGCATTCCTACCAACAGTGTAAGAGGTTCCCCTTTCTCTGCATCTTTACCAACACCTGTTGTTTCCTGTGTTGTTAATTTTAGCCATTCTGACAGGTGTGAAGTGGTATCTCATTGTAGTTTTGATTTGTAGTTCCCTGATGATTAGTGATGTTGAGCATCTTTTCATGTATCTGTTGGCCATGTGTATCTTCTTTGGAAAAATGTCTATTCATGTCTTCTGCCCACTTCTTAACTAGATTATTTATTTTTGGGGTGTTGAGTTTGATAAGTTCATTATGGATTTTGGATACTAACACTTTATGAGATACATCTTTTGCAAATATCTTCTCCCATTCCAAAGGTTGCCTTTTACTTTGTTAATTGTTTCCTTTCCTATGCAGAAGCTCCTTACCTTGATGAAGTCCCAATAGTTCATTTTTGCTTTTGTCTCCCTTGACTCCAGAGAAGTATCTAGTAAGAAGTTGCTGTGGCTGATGTCAAAGAGGTTGCTGCCTGTGTTCTTCTCTAGGATTTTGATGGTTTCAGTCTCACATTTAGGCCTTTTATCCATTTTGAACTTATTTTTGTGTCTGGTGTAGGAAAGTAGTCCAGTTTCATTTTTCTGCATGTTGCTGTCCAGTTTTCCCAACACCAATTTTTAAGAGACTATCTTTTTTCCATTGGATATTCTTTCCTTCTTTTGGTGGAGATAGTTGACCATATAGTTGTGGGTCCATTTCTGAGTTTTTTTATTTTTTCCCCACTGATCTATATATGTTTTTGTACCAGTACCATACTGTCTTGATGACTACAATTTTGTAGTATAGCTTGAAGTCCAGAATTGTGATGTCTCCAGCTTTGATTTCCTTTTTCAAGATTGCTTTGGCTATTTGGGATCTTTTGTGGTTCCATATATATTTTAGGATTGTTTGTTTTAGCTTTGTGACAAATGCTGGTTGTATTTTCATAGGGATTGCATTAAATGTGTATATTACTTTGGGTAGTATATACATTTTAACAATATTTGTTCTTTTAATCCATGAGCATGGAATGTTTTTCCATTTCTTTGTGTTATCTTCAATTTATTTCATAAATCTTCTATAGTTTTCAGAGGACAGATCTTTCACATCTTTGGTTAGGTTTTTTCCTAGGTATCTTATGGTTTTTGTTGCAGTTGTAAATGTAATTGATTCCTTGATTTCTCTATTTGCTGCTTCATTATTGGTGTATAGAAATGCAACAGATTTCTGTACATTGATTTTTGCATCTTGAAACTTTACTGAATTTGTTTATCAGTCCTACCAATTTTTTGGTGGAGTCTTTTGGGTTTTCTACATAGAGTATCATGTCACCTGCAAATAGTGGAAATTTGACTTCTTCCTTGCTAATTTGGATGCATTTTATTTCTTTTCATTGCCTGATTGCTGAGTCTCAGACACTCAGTACTGTGTTAAATAACAATGGTGAGAATAGACATCCCTGTCTTGTTCCTGACCATAGAGGAAAAGCTCTCAGTTTTTTCCCCATTGAGGATGATATTAGCTGTGGGTTTTTCATATATTGCCTGTATTATGTTGTCATATGTTCTCTCTAATCATACTTTGTTGAGGGTTTTTAATCAAGAATTAATGCTATACTTTGTCAAATGCTTTTTCTGCATCTATTGAGAGGATCATATGCTTCTTATCCTTTCTTGTGTTGATATGGTATATCATCTTGATTTATTTGCCAATATTGAACCACTTTTGCATCCCAGGAATAAATCTAACTTGGTTGTAGTAAATAATTCTTTTAATGTACTGTTGGATTCGATTTGCTAGCATTTTGTTTAGAATTTTTGCATCTGTGTTCATCAGGGATATTGGCCTGTAATTTTTTTTTTGGGGGGGGGTCAGGTCTTTGTCTGGTTTTGGAATCAAGGTAATGCTGGACTCATAGAATGAGTTTGGAAGTTTTCCTTCCATTTCTATTTTTTGAAACAGTTTTAAAAGAATAGGTATTAACTCTTCTTTAAATGTTTGGTAGAATTCCTCTGGGAAGGCACCTGAGCCTGTGTTTTGTTTGTTGGGAGATTTTTTATTACTGTTTTAAATTTCTTTGGTGGTTATCAGTCTGTTCAAGTTTTCTACTTCTTCCTGTTTCAGTTTTGGTAGTTTATTTCTAGGAATTTATCCATTTCTCCCAGATTGCCCAATTTGTTGGCTTATACTTTTCATAACATTATCTTATAAAATTGTTTGTGTTTCTGTGGTGTTGGTTGTGATCGCTCCTCTCTCATTCGTGATTTTATTTATTTATTTATTTATTTATTTATTTTTTAACGTTTATTTATTTATTTTTAACGTTTATTTATTTTTGGGACAGAGAGAGACAGAGCATGAACTGGGGAGGGGCAGAGAGAGAGGGAGACACAGAATCGGAAGCAAGCTCCAGGCTCTGAGCCATCAGCCCAGAGCCTGATGCGGGGCTCGAACTCATGGACCGCGAGATCGTGACCTGAGCTGAAGTCGGACACTTAACCGACTGAGCCACCCAGGCGCCCCGTCGTGATTTTATTTATTTGGACCCTTTCTCCATTTCTCCCTTCCTACCCCTCTCCCCCTCTCCCTGACTCTCTCCATCTCTCTCTCTCTCTCTCTCTCTCTCTCTCTGTCTCTCGTGATAAGTCTGGCTAGGGGTTTATCAATTTTATTAATTCTTTCAAAGAACCAGCTCCTGGTTTCATTCATCCATTTTGGTTTTTTGTTTGTTTTTTTCTGTATCATTTATTTCTGCTCTAATCTTTATTATTTCCCTTCTTCCACCTTTAAACTTCATTTGTTTTTCTAACTCTTTTATGTGTAAGATTAGGTTGTGTATTTGAGATTTTTCTTGCTTGGTGAGGTATGCCTGTAGTGCTATACATTTCCCTCTTAGGGCTGCTTTTGCTGCATCCCAAAGATTTTGGACTATTGTGTTTTCATTTTTATTTGCTTCCATGTATTTCTTTGTTTCTTCTTTAATTTCCTAGTTAACCCATTCATTCTTTTTAAATATTATTTTTAAAGTTTATTTATTTATTTTGAGGAGAGAGAGATTGCAAGTGGGGAAGAGGCAGAGAGAGGGAGAGACAAAACCCCAAGCAGGCTCTGCGCTCTCAGTGCAGAGCCTAATGTGGGGCTCGAATTCAAGAACCATGAGATCATGACCCAAGCTGAGATCAAGAGTCAGACACTTAACTGACTAAACCACTCAGCTGCCCCAACCCATTCATTCCTTACTAGGATGTTCTTTAACTCCCATATATTTTCACATTTTTTCTTGTGGTTGACTTCAAGTTTCATAGTGTTGTGGTCTGAAAATATGCATGATATTATCTCAATCTTTTTATATTTATTGAGGGCTGATTTTTGACCCAGTATGTGATCTATTCGGGATAATGTTCATGTGCACTCAAAAAGAATGTGTGTTTTGCTTTATGATGAAATGTTCTGAATATATCTATTAAGTCCATATGGTCCAGTGTGTCATTCAAAGCCATTGTTTCCTCATTGGTTTTCTGCTTAGATGATCTGTCCATTGTAAGTGGGGTGTGAAAGTCCCCTACTATTATTGTATTATTATCAATGAGTTTATTTATGTTTGTTATTGTTTTGTATATTTGGGTTCTTTCAAGATGGGGGCATAAATATTTACAATTGTTAGATCTTGTTGGACAGACCTTTGAATTATATAGTGCCCTTCTTTATCTCCTGTTACAGTCTTTGTTTTAAAATCTAGTTTGTCTGATAGAAATATGGCTACTTATGGACCTTGGCCAGAGTGTGGCAAGTTTTACCTAGGTGTGCTCTGGTTTGTTTGTTAAAAGAAAACTGATGCTATTTCCACTAGAGCTGGATTTTTTCAGCACTCTTTGGTCAGTAGACATGGTGCATGCAGGGAAGTTTTTGTTGGTTTTCTGGGGATGGGGCCTGCTGGTCTGGTCTCAGGTATGCTGGCCCTAGAAAAGCAGCGCCTGCAGAGCACAGGGAGCTGGGCCTTGGTGTAAGTGGTTTAGGCTGCCACTGTTGGCATTGTGCTGCTTAGTGAAGTTAGTTTATGCACAGTGGGATGGGGGAGAGAAATAGTGCCAGCCCCCTCCCTCATCCCCAGAAAGGGGAGTTTGTGCACGTCACTATCTGAGAAGCTCTTGCAGAAGAGTGAACAATCTTCCTTCATATGTCCCAGGCATCCCTCAGATCCCTGCCTTCACTCTGTCTGTGTCTGGACTGTCTGCCCACTCAGCATTGCAGTGCATCTGTGTTTTATCCCAGGAAACCTGGCTGAGTTTTAAAACTCCAAACTTTTGGGTCCTAGTGTGGTGCGGCCCGGTACTGGTCCTCTGGAGGAGCATCTCACCTCACTGTGGCTGATGCAGATTTTTCCAAGAAGGGCAGTTGAACCAAAGTGCAGGAGCTTTGAGTTTGGAATAAAGCACAGTATAGAGATGGTGTCTAAGTTAGTTGCCCTCAGCTAGTGTCTCTGCACCTATGCTGAGGGGTGGGGAGGAGTAATGGTACCTGGCAGCTCTTTTGTCCCCAGAGAGACAATATTCCCTCTCCCAGATGAGCTCCAAGAAGGAGGAACCCTCTCTCCCAGGGCATCCCAGGGGATCCTCAGACTGAGCCTGCTACTGGGCTACTTACCCTCCTTCTCCACAGGAACACTGCAATGCCTGTCTGGGTTCCATACCAGCCATGGCACAGACCTCTAAAATTCCAGTCTTTAAGCTCTGCTCATTGTAAAAAGTCCCAATAATCAGCCCCTGTCATTTTCCCAGTCAATAGCTTTGGGGAAATGTTTTCCTATGTGCTCCTTTCTCTCTGTCTCTATCTCTCATCTCTCTCCATGATCAGGGCTCCTTCCCCTACACAGGACTCACGATCCTTTTTACCCCCACATCATGTCTCTGCACCTCCTACCTTGCACAATATGGCCTCTTCTATCCCTCTAGTCATGCAGTTTGTTCTCTCAGTCCTCAGATTAATTTCTTTGGTGTTCAAAATGATTTCATATTTATGTAGCCGTGTTCGAGGGACAAGCCTTGCCTAGAGTCCTCCTGCTACTTTGCCATCGTAGATAAAAATATTTCTTAGATAATATTGTCACCAAATATTATCTTTCTTTTCAATATTCATATCTCTTATTTATTTTGATATTCATAGTTGTATGTGTTCCAGTGCAATGTTGAAGAGTAGAGGAGAGGGCATACATTTTTGTCCCTTGATTTAATGGGAAATGTTCTAATACTTCACATTCAATTGTGTTTGCTATAGAATTTAGGAATTTGAAGTTCTAGTCTCATGTTAGTTTAGTTTTTTTTAACCATGAACTTGCTTTGCATTTCTTTCAAAGAAATTTTATGTACCATTGACATGATCAAGTGTTTTTTTTCTCCTTTAATTTGTACAGGGAATTATAACTGGAAGTATTTTCTAATGTTAAATCATTTTTGTTCCTCAGGTACAGCATATTTGTTTATTTAGTTCACTGCTATGTGGAATATGCTATTAAGTTATTTAGAATATTTGCTGCTATGTGAGTGAGCTTGGGTCAAATGTTCTGTTCATGGGATGTTCTCATCTGGTTTTTGAATGAAGGAGCACTAGCCTGGAAAAATGAGTTTAATAATTTCCCTTTTTATATGCTTTGGAAGAGTTTACATAAAGTGGTAATTTGTTTTTCCCTGACTATGTGGTAGAACTAGCCTCCCAAATTGCCTTTTCCTGGAACATTTGATAGTAGCTTGAGTTTTTAATATAGTTTCAGTTTGTATTGCTTGATAAAACTTTTAAATGGTCAATTTCACTTAGAATTTCTAATTTAATGGAATAATATTTATAATAAAAACTTTTTATTACAGAAATTATCAAACATAAGAACGATAAAGAAAATAGTATACCTGACACTAAGCATCAACTGTCTTCAATACAATCTGATTCCAATTATACCTCCACCTTCTCCCATTTTTTACTATTAGAATAATTTATAGCATATCAAAATAGCATACCTTTTTCCCATAAACATTTCATTTGCATTTATAAAATATATTTACCTTTTTATGAAATATAAATTTAATATAAATATCTTCTCTAAAAATTTAAGTAATCATTAAATGTCCAGGTATTTTACATGTTTACTTAACAGATGTATAATGTAAAAATTTTTTTCTTTGAATCAGTGTCCAAATATGATCTAATCATTGTAATTGTTTTTTATGCACCTTAAGTCTTTTTCAATCTATAATTCCTTCCCTCATTAACTTTTTCTTGCAATTAATTTTTTTTGAAAAACAGGAACAGCATTTATGTTCTGTTCAGTTTCCCATAGTATAGATTTTGCTGAATGCAGTGTTTGTGGTGTCCCTTAACTTGTTCTTCAGACCTTACTTTCTAACACTACAAGTTAGCCCAGGCTCATTTTGGATATTTACTGCCCCAGTCCTAGAATCAGCCATTTCCCCAAAGAGCCCTAGTTTCTTTTATTGGACGATAGTTTTAAAAAACCTAGATCTTCAGTGCAATGTATGCTTGTTGCTACTGGAGACTTGTTACTTATAGACCCTTTCAGCTAACTACACTGAAATATGTATGTGTATGTTAACATATATATGTAACATATATAACATATATATGTATTTGTATATGTAACTCTCTGTATCTATGTTAAGCTGAACATGAGTTTATGCTGAAGTTTCCAATTGTAATCAATTATCACAAAGATCATTTTAGCCCCCTCTGTCTGCTTGCCTATAACATCTTACTCCAACAGTGAGAAACCTGACCCTCACAATTTGCCAATCTAATTAATTGTTCAATTCTAATATACACATATAGTTCCTTTTGACTTTAGTATTACAACATTCATTCCCAAGGTTACTTAGGGTGGCACTTTCCCTTTATATCCTTTGGCAAGGTTGTTTCATACTTTTTTGATGCAGTTAGAATATTTTGCCACATTCTGCATTCCATTACAAGTTTCCTTTACCTCCTAAATTATTTATCATTTTTGTACATTAAGATTTACTCTTTCTGTTGTGTAGTTGTATTTTTCGAGAAACACATACTGTCATGCATACTCCATTGGAGTATCATACAAAATAGCTTCATTGTCCTAATAAATCCCTTGCATTTAAACTATTTAAACCTTTTTCTATATGTTTACCATCTCTATGACATTTCCTTTTCCATAATGTCATATAAGTGGAATCAGATACTTTCTGGCCTTTTCTGACTGGCTTCTTTCACTTAGCAATACACGTTTAAGATTCATTCAAGTCTTTGCTCATCTTGTAGGTCATACTATTTTATTGATGACTAGTGGTCCTTAGTAAGGTCATGCCACAGTTTGTTTATCAATTCATCTATTGAAGGACATCTTGGTTGCTTCCAGATTTCTACAGTTATCAAAGAAGCAACTATGGACATTCATGTGTAAGTTTTTGTGTGGTCATGTTTTTAAATCATTTGGGTAAATACGCAGGAGTGTGCTTGCTGGATCTTATGGTGATATTTTGTTCAGTTTTTTTTTTTTAAAAATTTTAATGTTTATTTTTGAGAGAGAGAGCATGAGTGGGGTAGGGACAGGCACACACACACACACACACACACAGAATCCAAAGCAGGCTCCAGGCTCTGAGCTGTCAGCACAGAGCCTGATGTGGGGCTCAAACCCATCAACCATGAGATCATGACCTGAGCCAAAGCCAGATGCATAACCAACTGAGCCACCCAGGAGCCCCTACTTTGTTTCTGTTTTTCTTTTTGTTTTTTTTTTTTTTTTAAGAAAATGGCAAACTGGGTCAGTCACCTGTGTGGCTCAACTGGTTGGATGTCTGACTCGACTTCAGCTCAGGTCATGATCTCATAGTTCATGGGTTTAAGCCCCACATTAGGCTCCACGCTGACAGTGCAGAGCCTAGTTGGGATTATCTCCTCTCTCTGCCCCCCAATCTCTGTCTCTCAAAATAAAGTTAAAAAAAGTAAAGAAAATGACAAACTTCTTCTAAAGTGGATGTACCATTTTGCATTCCTACTAGCAATGAATGAGAGTTCCTCTTGTTCTGCATTGTCTTCAGCCATTGGACTTGTTGTTTTAAATTTTAGACATTCCAGGAGGTGTGTAGAGGTATCTCATTGCTGTTTAATTTGCAGTTCCATAATAACAAATTATATTCAGCATCTTTTCCTGTTCCTATTTGCCGTCTGTTTTTTGTTTTGTTTTGCGAGATAGCTGCTTGCCTATTTTTTAATGAATTGTTTGTTTTTCTACTGTTGAATTTTAAAATATTTTTGTATTTTGTATGCAGGTTCTTTATCAGATAGGTGTTTTGCAACTATTTTCTCCCTGTCTGTGGTTCCCCTTTTCATTCTCTTAATAGTGTCTTTCACAGAGCACATATTTAAAATTTTTTAAACAAAATTCATCTTATCAATTTTTCCTTTCATGGGTCATGCTTTTGGTGTTGTATTTAAAAACTCATCATGGGGGAGGTGCCTGGGTATCTCAGTCCATTCAGCGTTCGACATCAGCTCAGGTCATGATCTCACTGTTTGCACTGGGCTCTGTGCTGACAGCTCAGAGCCTGGAGCCTGCTTAGGATTCTGTGTCACCCTCTCTCTCTGTCCCTCCCCCACTCACACTCTGTGTCTCTTTCTCTCTCAAAAAATAACTAAATATAAAAAAACCATCATGGGTTTCCTAGGTGGCTTAGTCAGTTCTAAGCATCTGACTCTTTATTTTTGGCTCAGGTCATGATCTCATAGTTCATGAGGGATTGAACCCCATGGGATTGAGAGTCTCTCTCTTCTCTCTCTCTGCTCTACCCCCACTCATGTGCTCTCTCTCTCTCAAAATAAATAAACGTTTATAAAATTAAAAAAAAACATAATTGATTCTGAAGTTATGTGGATTTTTTCCTATGTTTTCTTTCGTATGGATTTTATAGTTTCTTCATTTCTCACTTAGGTCTACAAAGCTATTTTGGGTTAATTTTTATAAAAAGTATAAACTTTTGTCCAGGTTTATACCTAGGTTTTGTTAGCTTTATACCTAAGTATTTCATTTGGGGGGGACAGAAATATTGTAAATGGTATTTTTCACTTAAAATTCCATTTATTCATCACTGATATATACAAAAGCAATTGACTTTTTAAAATGTATTTATTTTTGAGGGGGGAGGGCAGAGAGGGAGAGAGAGAATCCCAAGCATGCTCCATGCTGTCAGCGCAGAGCCCATCATGTGGCTTGATCTCATGAACCATGAGATCATGACCTAAGCTGAAATCAAGAGTCTGACACTTATCCAACTCAGCAACCCAGGTGCCCAAAAGCAACAGACTTTTTAATATTACTTCTGTTTTCTGTAACCTTGCTATAATGCAAATAAATGTTGTTGTTATCAATTCTATGGTATTTTCTCCATAGATAAACATTTCTTTGGTGAACAAAGGGAGGCATATTTTTCTTTCCCCAAATGTATATAGTTTATTTCCTTTTCTTATTGTACTAGGTAGGGCTTCCAGTACAATTATGAATAAGAGTTGCCAGAGGAGACATCCTTGCCTTTTTCCTGATCTTAGGTGGAAAGCATTGTAGAACTTCTATTCCTATTTTTTAATTTTATTGATTTCTGTAGAAATTTTTCTTATTTATTTTCTTCTGCTTGCCTTAGGCTTAATTTATTCTTCTTTCTGTAGACTCCTAAGGTGTAATCATAGGTTTAGATTTTAGATCTTTTTTTAATAATACATTTACTACTATCAATTTATCCTTAAGCACTGTTTTTGCTACATTCCACAAATTTTCATAATTTGCCTTTTCATTTTAACTTAATTCAAGATATTTTAAAATTTATACTGGGGCTTCTTCCCCAACCCAGAGGTATTTGGAAGTATGTTGTTTAATTTGCAAATTAAATTCTCTTTCTTCTCCTTATGATATTCCAATTACCTAAATGTTAGACTTTTTGAAATTGTCCCAGAGTTCTTGGATATTCTGGGCTTTTTCTCCATTTTTAAAAATTTTAATTTGGGGAATTTCTATTGACATATTTTCAAGCTCACTGATTCTTCCTCAACCAGGTCCAGTCTGTTTATGAACTCACCAAATAATTCATAATTTATTTTACAATGTTTTTTTTTAACTTCTAGCATTTCCTTTTGAATCTTTCTTAGAGATACCATATCTCAGCTTACATGTATTTACTTGTCTTCCATATTTTATCCTTTTCTCATTACAATCCTTAACATCTCTCATAGTTATTTTAAATTTCCTGTCCAATAATTTCAGCATAGTTTTCATATCTGAGTCAGTTTCGGATGCTTTCTTTGTCTCTTCAGATTGTATTGTTCCTTTTAACATACCATGTAACTTGTTGAAAAGCCAAACATATTGGACAGTGGAAACTGAAGTAAATAGGCCTTTAGAGTGTGAGGTTTTATGTGAGTCTGACTAACATTGCAGCTGTAACAGCAGAGACCTAAATTTTGTATAATGTCCTTGTTTTATTTTCCTGTTTTTTTGTGGGTTTCCCTAGGAGCTACATTTTAAATAGATTTGTATATCTTGGAGTTCTTTCAACCACAATCTACTATTGTTAGTATAATGGAGATATATTGATATGGTGGTAAGGTATAGAAAAGGGGAAGTCTTCTATATTATAATTAAATCTCAATATTCTATTGTGTCTATTTTATTGGGCTGTGTCCTTCAGAAATTTTTCTTACCTTCCTTCTCTACTTAGGTAAGACAAGCATGCTAGAGATGGCTGGAGTAGGGTAATTGCCCTTCTACCTATATGAGATAAAACTATCTGGTTAAGTCTTTTTTCATTGGAGAGTAGTTCTTTGATATGAGGAATGCACTAATGTGTATTTAAAAATGATTACTTTTCCTTTACCACTGTTGAAGACATAAGATGATTTCCCTTGGCTCCTCATTGTGATGATTTAATGGGGTTCTTAGAAGTAAAATCCATGAAAGTATGGGGCTCTCTTAAGACTATAGATCCAGGAGTTTCTCAGTCTAATGCTAGTTCACATTTAGCCTCCAATAATTTGTCAATGTTTCCATTGTTAAAAGATAAACTGAGGCATATTAAAGATGTTAAGAGTTTGAGTGAAGATTAATTTCAATTGGGCAACCCCAAACCAAAAGTGATTAGGAGCATTCTACTGACAGGAGCTCAGGAAGAGATTTTATAGAGGAAAGGTAGAAGGAAAGTAAAGAAATTTTGACTGTATCTCAAAGCCTAACCTGGCTGTTTGTGATTGGTTGTCTCTAGGTTTCAGTTTCATAGACTTGACACATTTATAGGCCTAGGTTTTAGTTTGCTTATGTAGGACACCATGGCATTAGAGCCACCTCAGTATAAAGGACTCCTTGTTTAATTAATGTCATACCATATGACTTCTGCTAAGCGGATCTCAGCTGTGCTTGTCTTTATTCACCTCTCTTTCCCGATTTTGGAGTGGCAGTTTTACATACAACCCCAATTTTCCAATGAGTCCAAGGAAGCTCCTTGGCTTTCAGTTAATTCAGCCAATTGCTATAATTGTGCCCAAAATAAGGTACCTAGGAATAAACATAAGCAAAGAGATGAAAGACCTGTATTCTGAAAACTATAAAACACTGATAAAAGAAATTGAAGACAAAGAAATGGGAAGACATTCCATGCTCATAGATTGGGAGAACAAATATTGTTAAAATGTCTTTACTACCCAAAGTAATTTACACATTTAATGCAGTCCCTATCAAAAATACAACCAACGTTTGTCATAGAAGTACAACAAACAATTCTATTGTATATGAAACCACAAAATACCTTGAATAGCCAAAGCATCCTTGAAAAATAAAAGCTGTAGGCATCACAATTCCAGACTTCAAGTCATATTACAAAGCTGTAGTGACCAAAACAGTATGGTACTGGCACAAAAAGACACATGTAACAGTTGAACAGAATTGAAAATTCAGTATGTTCAATATAAAATCTGGTAGTGGATACTCAGGTGTCTGTATCATTATTTTGTACCTATGTAATTTTTGTTAATTTGTCAAACTAAAGTTTTAAATTTTTATTAAAAATGTGACAGGCTTCCGTTTTTGCTGTCACATATAAAGTTCTTAGAAGTTTTCATTCTCATCATTACAATAAAATGGCTTAATTTGAGGTTCTGAGACTGGAGTTTCAGGCCAATCAGTCTATTAGAATCTTTCTGGGAGGCATTTGTGTGGCTCAGTCAGTTAAACATCCAATTTTGGATCAGGGCATGATCTCACAGTTCATGGGTTCAAGCCCCGCATTGGGCTCTGTGCTGACAGCATGGAGCCTGCTTGGGATTCTGTGTCTTCCTCTCTCTTTGCCCCTCCCTTGCTTATGTCTGTCTCTTTCTGTCTCTCAAAAGTAAATAAATGTTAACAAAAAAAATCTTTCTGGGTCTGTGTCTGCACTAAGTGAGGTCCAGTGTTAACAGAGAGGAATGTGTAGCTTCAATAGGTTATTAGGTTATTTCTATTCTTTTGCTGTTCCATACCCTGGCAATACCAGTAACCTTGAATGTATATTGATTTGCATATATGTGAGTAAATTTTTAGAATGAATTCATAGTAGTGGAAGGTTTCAAGGTCAAAAGATAGGTATGTTTTTTGTTCTTCAGTCAACTTTGGTAATATATTAGTAATATATTTCCTAAAATATGTTCCATTTAATGTAAATTTTCAAGTCTCCTGGCTACAAGTTGTTTATTACATTAATATTTAAATTCTTTATTATATTTATATATGTCCCTTTTTCCTTAATTTTTGATTTTAAGTTTTTATTTATTTTTTTATTATTTTTTTAATATGAAATTTATTGTCAAATTGTTTTCCATACAACACCCAGTGCTCATCCCAACAGGTGCCCTTCTCAGTTTGTTCTCAGTTTTTAAGAGTCTCTTATGTTTTGGCTCCCACCCTCTCTAACCTTTTTTTTTTTCCTTCCCCTCCCCCATGGTCTTCTGTTAAGTTTCTCAGGATCCACATAGGAGTGAAAACATATGGTATCTGTCTTTCTCTGTATGACTTATTTCACTTAGCGTAACACTCTCCCATTCCATCCACGTTGCTACAAAAGGCCATATTTCATTATTTCTCATTGCCACGTAGTATTCCATTGTGTATATAAACCACAATTTATTTATCCAGTCATCAGTTGATGGAAAGTACTCTTGGCTGCAGATAGTTTTTTTCCATTCAAAACTTTGAATATATCTTGCCACTCCCTTCTGACTTGGAAAGTTTTTGCTGAAAAATCTGCTAACCTGGATGGATTAGCTAATGGATTGTCCCTTGTAAATTACTGTCTTCTTTTGTCTTGTTACTTTAAAATTTTTTCTTTATATTATTTTTTGCCTGTTTAATTACAATATATCTTGGTATGCATCTTCTTTTGTTGATTTTGATGGGAGTTCTCTGTGCCTCCTGGATCTGGATATGTTTATTCCCAAGATTAGGGAAGTTTTAAGTATTATTTATTCAAATAAATTTTCTGTCCCCTTTCTCTCTTCTTTTTCTGGGACTTCTATAACATTAATGCTATTACCTTTCATGGAGTCACTGAGTTCTCTAAGTCTGTTCTCATTTCGCATAATTCTTTTTTCTCTCTTTTGCTCAGCTTGATTAGTTTCCATTACTTTGTCTTTTAGGTAACTAATTTGTTCCTCTGATTCTTACATCCTGCTGTTCATTCTATCAAATGTGTTTCTCATTTTGTTTATTGATCCCTTTATATCTGCTATGTTATAACTTATCTCTGTGCTTTCATCTCTATCACGTCTTCCACTCTTTTCTCAGATCCAGTGAATATGCTTATGATCATTACTTTAAATCCTCTATCAGACATGTTACTTATATCTGCTTTGCTTATATCTCTGACCATGGTCTTGTCCTATTCTTTCATCTGGGATAAATTTCTCTATCTTCTGTTTTAAGTCCCTGTGCCTGCTTTTGTGTTAGGAAAGTCAGCTGCATCTCCTGTTCTTGAGGATAATGGCCTTATGAGAAAAAATTCCTTTAGTGCCCTGCTTGTGGTGCCCCCCGTTTCTCAGGGCCTTGTGCTTCCAGGAGTATCTTCAATGTGTGCTGCATGCACTCTGCTGTTATGTCCTGGCTGCTTTAGGCCAGTCATCTGCAGAGGCTCTCTTTGCCTGTTGTGGACAGTGTTGAGTCCCAGACCTGAATGTGATGAGTTTTTTTTTATTTTTTTTAATGTTTTTATTTATTTTTGAGAGACAGAGGGGGCAGAGCACCAGCAGGGGAGGGGCAGAGAGAGAGGGAGACACAGAATCTTAACAGGCTCCAGGCTATGAGCTGTCAGCACAGAGCCTCATGCGGGACTCCAACCCACGAACTGTGAGATCATGACCTGAGCCGAAATCAGCTGCTTAACTGACTGAGCCACCCAGGTGCCCCTGAATGTGATGAGTTTTAACTAGGTGTGCTCTGTTCTGTTTGTAAAATGAGATCTGTTACCACTGTTGCAGGAACCGAGGTGCCAATAGACTCCTGTATCAGAAGATGCAGTGTGAGCAGTGATTTGGGCCTGTCCTCTGGGGGAGGAGACCCACCAGGCTGGGACTTAGGCAATTGTGACCAGGAGGGGTGGTTCCACCAGAGTGACCAGGTGGGTCTTAGTGTAAGCAAGTTAGGTAGTGAGTGCTGGCACTGTGCTGCTTCCTGAAGGTGGCCTTGTGTTTATGCTGAGTGGTGGGAGAGGGATATGGTGGTGCTGGCCAGTTCCTTTGCTCCTGGAAGGATCTCTCTGTGAATGCTGTCTCTCTTGGATATGCTCTGAGATGAATGAATAACCTTCCCACTGTGTGCCTGTGGCACTCTTTGGATTGCTGCTTCCATGCTGTATGTCCACAGGTTGTTTGCTTACCTTCTTTCCAAGAGCAGTGTAATGCCTTCCAGGCTCTGTCCCAGCCAAACCTGCTGACCTTTAAAACTAGGCTTTAAGCCCTGCTGAATGCCAAAACTCACAAAATTCATCCCCTCTTGCTGTCCAAGCCAATTGCTAAGGGGTTTCATTTTCTTCATGTGCCCCCTCTGTATGCTGGTCTGTCTCTTGCTCTTCTCTGCAACTGCAGTTCCCTCTCCATTGCAGATGCAGCCAAAATCTGTTTCACAAACCACATCTCCATACTTCCTTATTTGATATGGCCTGTTCTCTACCTTTAGTTGTGGAGTTTGTTCTGCCAGTCTTCAGGTCAATTTCTAGGATATTTAGGACGATTTGATAGTTATACAGTTGCATTTGCAAGATGAGGCAAGCCTTAGGTTCTACTCTATGCTGCCATCTTCCAACTGTGTTCAAGGACCTTTTTTCTTCTTTTTCATTTTTGTTTGAGTTTTATTTCTCAATACTTGCTGGAGGTTTGTTTTATTATTTTAAAGAAGTACCTTGATGTTTACATTTATTTATTTGTTTGTTTTATGTATTTTAGATTTCATTAGTGTCTAATTATTTTCTTTGGTTATTTTGATTATTTTCTTTGTCCTGTATTCCTTTGGTTAATATTGTTTTTCTTTATTCTAGCTTCTTGAAGTGAATGCTTAATTTATTTAACTTCAGTGTTTTTTTGGTTTTGAAGTAACTTCTAATGAATGCATTTAAGACTATACATTTTTTTCTGAATATTATCATTTGCATGCATTCCATAGATTATTCATTCCATAGATTATTTATATGTAGTAATATCATTAACTTTCATACACATTCAGATATTTTAGTTTTATTTCCTCTTTACCCAAGAGTTGTTTAAAAGCATAGGGATATTTTCTAGGTGCTCTATCTATCTATCTATCTATCATCTATCTAATCCATCTATCAATCAATACATCATCCATTCATTCATCCATCCATCCATTCATCCACCTATCCATCTATCATCTTTCAGTTCTCTATCATCCATCCACCCATCTACCTCACTATCAGTCTATCACATGCTTGCTTATTTTTGCTGTCCATTATGATGCAAGAATATGGCTTGTATTTTTCTATTTGGGAAAATGGAGGAAGTTTTAGTTTGCTAAATCAACTTTTGCAAATATCCCATGAACATTCAAAAAAACCTTTTTGTAGTTTAGGTACAAAGCTCTATTTATGTATATTTAAATATCTATCATCTATTATCTATCTATCATCTATTTATAGTAAGCCCAAGCTCCTGTATCAAAGATAACCTGAAAGATAAGCCTGAAACATTATGACTTAAGAAAAATTGCCATTAATTTCTCTTTCATACAAGTCCTAATTGATGTAACCCAGGTCTGTGAACAACTTTTCTTCACCTGGTCATTCTTGTACCTGCAGTTTTTCCATTTTGCTGTTTTACTATCACTTGAATGATGTCCTTGTTTGTAAGATTTGAGCTAGGACTCAAGAACATATTTATTCCAGGCATTGGGAAAGGATAAAGAGGATATTCAGGGCAAGGTTTTTTTTTTTTTCAATTTCATTAACTTTGGCAGAATTTGTACATATCACAGCTGCTTACATGACATTTGAAATAACTTAGTCACATGGCCTCATTTGGTGAAAGGGAGGCTGGAAATAGGAGACTAACTGGATAGTGAAATGTATCAGTCTGTTACAATATATATTTGCATTTTTATGCTTTTGTACATAAGTGAATTCAGACTTATTAAATGATATTTATCAAATTATATTTTTATTATTAGTCTTATCTCTTTAACCTGTTCATTTCTGAGAAAGAATTACTAAAATTTCCTACTATAATTGTTTATGTGTCCATTTTTTCTTGTATTTCTAATTTTTTCTTGTTTTCTACATTCTAAAGTGATATGTTTAGGTGAATAGATATTAGAAATAGTTTTTCTAATCCTTAATATGTTTAATACATTTTACATTGACTTATGCTCTGTGTGATGATACTATTTTCCCTACTATTATTTCCTTATTTTGGCATTTGCCTTAAGTATACTTTTCATCTGTTTATTTTCCTACTTTCTTAATCATTTTGTTTTAGCAATTCCATGGACATTATGTGTAACTAGACTTCTTTTTTTAAATAAGTATGTGTGTCTTTTTCTTTTAATGGAATATGTTTAATCAGCTAAACTACATTTTTATTTAAAATTTTTTAATGTTTATTTTGAGGGAGAAAGAGAGTGCGAGCAGGGGAGGGGCAGAGAGAGAGGGAAATACAGAATCCTAAGAAGGCTCCAGGCTGTGAGCTGACAGCACAGGGCCCAATGCGGGGCCCAAACCCACAAACTGTGAGATCATGACCTGAGCCAAAATTGGATGCTTTATTGACTGAGCCACCCAGGCACCCCTTAACTACATTTAAATTGCACATACTTAATGCAAATTTTTGTAACAGCTTTACTGAGATATAGTATCTTAAAATTCACATGCCATACCATTTACCTATGCATAATTCCATGATTTTTAGTACATCCAGAGTTGTATAATGTAAACATCACCAAAATCAATTAATTTTAGAACATTTTTATTACCCCAGAAGAAACTCCATACTCTTTAATTGTTACTCCCCAACATGCCCCCTTCATGCTAAATATAGAAGACCATTCATCTCCATTTTGTCTCTATAGATTTGCCTACTTTGGACATTTCATGTAAGTTGAATCATATACTATGCAATATTTTATGACTGGCTTCTTTCATGGAGCAAAATATTTTTAAGTTTTACCCATGTTTTAAAATGCATCAGTACTTCATTCCTTTTTAAGGCTGAATAATATTCCATTGCATGGATATACTACCTATTCTAAATCCACTCATCCATTGACAGACATTTGGGTTGTTTTTATCTTTTGGATACTATAAATAAATACCCATGTACAAGTTGTTTATTCATATATTTTTACTTCTCTTGGGCATATACTTGGGAATAGCATTTCTGAGTCAAATGATAACTGTGTTTAACTTTTTGAGGAATTACCAAACTGTTTTTCAAAGTAATCACACCATTTTACATTCCCACTAGCAGTGTATGAAGGTTCTGATTACTGCACATGCTCACCAACACTTGTTATTATCTGTCATTTTGATTGTAGCCATCCTAATAAGTGTTAAGTGGTATCTCATTGTGGTTTCAACTTGCATTTCCCTTATGACTACTTTTATATTAGGCATCTTTTCAGGTGCTTGTTGGCCATTTGTATATCTTCTTTGGAGAAATACCTATTTAAATACTATCCTCATTTTTAAATTAAGTTACTTCTTATTAAGTTGTGAGTGTTCTTCATACATTCTAGATACAGGACATCAGACACATGATATACAAATATCTTTCATATTCCATGGATTATCTTTTCACTTGCTTGATACTGCCCTTTTGAAGTCTTGTCTACTTTTTCTTTCGTTGTTTGTGTTTTTGGTGTCCTATCAAAGAAAACATTGTCAAATCCAAGCACATGAAGATTTACCCTTATGTTTTCTTTTAAGAATTTTATAGTTTTAGGCTTTACATGTAGGTTTTTGTTCCATTTTAAGTTAATTTTTGTATATGGAGTCAGGCAATGGTCGAACTTCATTTTTTTGCATGTGACTATCCAGTTGTCCTAGGAGCACTTATTGAAAAGACTATTCTTTCCTCATTGATTTGTCTTGGCACTCTTGTCAAAAATCAAATGAACATAGATATATAAGTGTGTTTCTGGACTCTCATGTCAATTCCATTGATATATATATATTTATCCTTGTGCCAAGACCACACTGTTTCTATTACTGTGGATTTGTAGTACATTTTAAAATTGGGAAATGTGAGTCTTCCAAGTTCATTCTTCTTTTTCAAGATTATTTTGGTTATTCGGTGTCCTTTATGACTCCATAAAAATTTTAGGCAGAGAAATTTTACATTTTTCATTTCTGCAAAAAGAAAAAAGCAATTGGAATGTCAATAGGGAATATATTGAATCTGTAGCTCAATTTGTGTTGCACTGTCATCTTAGCACTACTAAGTCTCCCGATCAATGAACACAGTATGTCTTTCCATTTATTTCTTCTTTTTTCTTTCAGCAATGTTTTGTAGTTTTTAGTGTATAAGTGTTACATCTCCTGTTTACCTTATATCTGCAATGAATCTACCAGTATCCACTTACTTTTCATCAAAACCTCCATTGTTTTTGAGAGTGCTTTCAGGCTTGGATTTCTCCATAGTTTGTATCAATGAGGTAAACTGAAGTCAGTTCCTTTAGAAAGAGGTTCAGAGATCTCTTTTTTTATGGATTGCCTCTTCATTGTCAAAATCTCTGAGCCATGGCTCTGGAGATATAAGCAGAGACAGTGGAATACTTCTTTCTTAATAACACCCCTGCTTTACTAGCTTGGTGTGTGCCATGGAGGGGAAGCGGTCAGTAGCCTCAGATATTTTTGACTTGTCTCTCCTGGAATGGTGACTGCCAGGGAGAAGTACATTGGGTTCCCAGCATTTACAGTACACTTTTCCTATGGTAGACTGTTCCACAAGTGTTGGTTTGATGGAAGAAGGGAGTCTCCACTTCTTAGCCTCACTTCACTGGAACTTAGCTGCTGCAACAGGTTGCTTGGGATGGGATGAGAAATTCTGATTTCCATCCCTGCCAGAGAGATACCAAAGCCCTTAACTGGGAGCCAGGTGGAGAGGGAGCCCTATGTTCTTGACTGCATCCATCTGGAGTGGGGTTCCCTTCACACTGTTCTGGGAGGCTAAGAGAGAGGGTCATGGTTCATATGGTCAATGCCATAAACTCTCATTGTTCTTACTGCCAGTAAATTTGTTTCAATAAGTGTTTCTTCATTTGTATATGCCCCTAGAACAATTTCCAAATATTTTAAATGATTGTTTTAAAAATAATTTCCACAAATTTCACTGGGGAGTAAATCCGTGGAACTCTTCATGTTATCAGTGCAAGAAATGGAACTTTCCTGATGTAGTTTTTGTTACTTGGTTTTAATTTTTATGTTTATCTTGGTTTCCATGTAATTCCTCTGTTTTCTTCTTCTCTCATTTTGGGAGCTTTGTAGCATCATATTTCTCCTCTCTACCATAATCTGCTGTTTTGTAAGTTCTATTTTTCATTTCCATTCTGCAAGTTGTTACCTTCAAATTTCTAGCAAATATGTATAAATTTACAACCTCCATCAACAAAGAATATTAAACAAATTTTAGTTTCTCTCCCAAATAAGGTTTTGTTTATTTTCTGCCCCTCCCACATTATCCAGGTTTTATTGATAGCAACTGAATTTTTATCTCAAATCATGTTTTAATAGTATATCCCTTCTATTTTATAAACCACTATATAAAAGGGGCACCTGGGTGGCTCAGTTAGTTAAGCATCCTACTCTTGATTTTGGCTCAGGTCATGATCTCATGGGTCATGAGATCTGTGCTGACAATGCAGAGCCTGCTTGGGATTATCTCTCTCCCTTTCTCTCTGCCCTTCCCCTGCTCACACATGCTCTTTGTCTCTCAAAATAAATAAATAAACATTAAAAAACTGTTACATAATATTATTGATTTTATAGCCTTATTGTTAATAACTATTGTGAACTGCAAGTTTTATTTTTTGCTTATCACTATTTCCTATATTTTGCCTTCCTTTTGCCTGAATTCTGTTTTTCTTTTGCCAGAGTATGTTTCAGAATAATTATTTCAGTGATACTGCATGGCTTATCAGTTTCTTGAGTCTTTGTTTTGTATGAAAAGGCCTTTAATTTGCCATCATACTTGATTGATAATTTTCCTAGCTAGGGAATTCTAGTTTAATTTTTTTAATTAATGTTTTTTAATTTATTTTTGAGAGAGAGAGAGCGAGCACAAGTGGGAGGGACAGAGAGAGGGAGACACAGAATCTGGCGCAGGCTCCAGGGTCTGAGCTGTTAGTGCTGAGCCTGAGGTAGGGCTTGAACTCATGAACCGCAAGATCATGACCTGAACCAAAGTCAGACACTCAACCCACTGAACCACCTAGGCACCCTAGGAATTCTACTTTAAAAATCCTTTTCTCTTGGGGCGCCTGGGTGGCGCAGTCGGTTGGGCGTCCGACTTCAGCCAGGTCACGATCTCGCGGTCCGTGGGTTCGAGCCCCGCGTCAGGCTCTGGGCTGATGGCTCCGAGCCTGGAGCCTGTTTCCGATTCTGTGTCTCCCTCTCTCTCTGCCCCTCCCCCGTTCATGCTCTGTCTCTCTCTGTCCCAAAAATAAATAAATGTTGAAAAAAAAAATTTTTTTTAAAAATCCTTTTCTCTTGACATTTTACAGACCTTACCCCATGGTTTCTAACATCTTGCATTGTGGATGAGAAGTCTGATATGACTTGGATTCACTTTTTTTTTTGTAAGTAATCTTTCTCTGTAGCAAATTACTGTTTCCCCTTTATCAATAGAATTTGAAAAATGATCTAGAATGTGTCTAGTTTTCTTGTGATAAGTCATTAGTGCCATCATCCAAATGTTTCTGGTTCTCCTAGGCATATGGTAAATTGTATTTCCCAGACCCCATCAAGTTATCTGTGGCCATGTGTAATATATTGGCTAAGATTTGAGAAGAAATGACATATCACTTCCATGAGAAGCTTTAAGAGCAGTACACAGTTTCCCATATTCTCTTCTCTTTACAACAGTAATTGTGGAAATCCACATTGATCTAAAGCCTCTGTAAGCCTGGTCTGGCTGCCCAACATTGAACAAGCAGTATGAGAAAGAAATAAATCTTTTATTGTTTAAAGCCACTGACATTTTTGGATTGTTTATTTTTCCTGCATAATCTAGCCTATTCAGATTAAAACAGGACAGTATTACCGTAACAAACAAATAATAAGCAGCATTGGCTGAGGTACCAGATAGTGGATACAAAATAAACTGTTATCAAGTGCTGGAAGAATGGTGAACCATGTTTCATAGGGATGAAATATTTGCTAAAACTGCCTGCATTAATTTATAAGGCAGATAATTTACCTAGTGAGTGTTTAGCTCTAAGGGAAGAGATAGGAATAGAGAATGTTGACACTGTTAGTCATTGTTGACCACATTTGACAAGTTGTTACGAGAAATTACTAAGGTCAGAAAAGAATTGTCTGTTTTCAAGCAGTGTGATGAAAGGGAATATAGAGTCCAAAAGTGTGAGGACTTGTATGATGGAAAGAAGCAATTGCTTCTAGCCTCAATGAATAAAAGGTAAAACAAAGAAAGTTTTTTTGGTTATAAAACTTCTTAAAACAGCCTTACATCAGGATTAAATCAAGGGCATGGCCATGTGACCATTTAAAAAATGTCTGAATGGACTGTGTTCTCTCAAAGGAAAGATCAAATTATGGAGAGAGCCCAAATATCCATCAACTGATGAATGGATAAAGAAGATGTGGTATATGTATGTGAATGTGTGTATATGTATACACACATACATAATGGAATACTACTCAGCGATCATAAAGAATGAAATCTTGCCATTTGTAATAAATCAGGCAGAGAAAGACAAATATTATATGATTTCACTCATATGTAGAATTTAAGAAACACAGTAGATGAACATGGGGAAGGGAAGGAAAAATAAGATAAAAACAGAAAGGGAGACAAACCACAAGAGACTCTTAAAGACAGAGACTGGGGGTTGCTAGAGGGGAGGTGGGTGGGGACAATGGGCTAAATGGGTAATGGGCATTAAGGAAGGCACTTGTTGGGATGAATACTGGGTGTTACATTTGATGAATCACTGGGTTTTATTCCTGAAACCAATACTACACCATATGTTAACTAACTTGAATTAAAAAAAAATAAGTTAGGGATGCCTAGGTGGCTCAGTCGGTTAAGTGTCTGACTCTTGGTTTTGGCTCAGGTCATGATCTTAGGGTTTGTGAGTTTGAGCCCCTCATCGGGCTCTGCACTGATGGCGCAGAGCCTGCTTGAGATTCTCTCTCTCCCTCTCTCTCTGCCCCTCCCCCACTCATGCTTTCTAAGTAAATAAATAAATAACAAAAAATTTACTTAAAAATGAGTTCAAAAACAAAAAAAAGAAAAAGAAAAGAACAGCTGCCTCTAGCAAGTAATAGGGGAAGCTGCAATTTCCTATAGGAAGCCTCAAAAGGCCCTCAGCTTAGCCAAGCCCTGGGGTTCTTTTACTGTGTCTGGAAGCATTATAGGTACATAAGCCAGAGAAAACCTATGTAGACACTGACAGCAGAAAAAAAATATTATATATATATATATGTATATATATATATATATACACACACACACATGTGTATATACACATGTATATATATGTGTGTGTATATATATATGTGTATATATATATATGTGTATATATATGTGTATATATATGTGTGTGTATATATATGTGTATATATGTGTGTATATATATGTGTATGTATACGTGTGTGTGTATATATATATGTGTGTGTGTGTGTGTATGTTTAAGCTAGCATACCACTACATTTTACTCAGATGTTTGTATTTATTTTGCATATTGTTCTTCTATTATGTTTTTGTATTTTTGTCTCTTATGGAATAGTGACACCATTTAAAATAAATGTTCATAGAAAAAAATTAGGGCTGTTGCCACAAGTAAATCTTTTATATTGGACAAATGTTTGTGGGAAAATAAACTTAGGGTCTAGCTCTGCCATAAAAACCTGAAAGGCTCAAGGTACTCACAATTCAGTTGTGAGGGACAGGACCATAAGAAAGCAAATAAATATAGCAAACAAAAAAGTATGTGTAGTAATGAATTGTGGTTATGGTTGTTGACATTTGGAGCTGAATCCAAATAAATAGATAAGAAGCCTGGAATAAATTACTGTGACTATTTAAGACTTAAAATTACCCTTAGGCTCCAAATCTACCATAAACAAGGAAATTGGACAACTTTCTTATACCATACACAAATATAAACTCAAAATGTATCAAGGACCTAGAGGTGAGACCTGAACCCATAAAAATCCTAGATCTTGCACAGTCAGTAACTTATCTGACATAGCAACATCCTTCTAGATATGCCTCCTGAGGCCAGGGAAACAAAAGCAAAAATAAACTATCGGTACTACATCAAAATAAAAAGCTGCTGCACAGTAAAGTAAACCACCAACTACATTAAAAGACAACCTATGGGGGCGCCTGGGTGGCTCAGTCGGTTGAGCAGCCGACTTCAGCTCAGGTCATGATCTTGTACTCCGTGAGTTTGAGCCCCGCGTCGGGCTCTGTGCTGACAGCTCAGAGCCTGGAGCCTGTTTAAGATTCTGTGTTTCCCTCTCTCTCTGACCCTCCCCTGTTCATGCTCTGTCTCTCTCTGTCTCAAAAATAAATAAACATTAAAAAAAATTTAAAAAAATTAAAATTAAAATAAAAAAAAAGACAACCTATGGAATGGGAGAAGATATGTGTAAATGACACATCCAATAAAGGATGTGTATCCAAAATATATAAAGAAGTTATATAAGTCAACACAAAAAAAAAATCCAACTAAAAAATGGCAGAAGACATGAACGGACATTTCTTCAAAGAAGACATACAAATGGGGGGGATCAGTGAAATAGGTGGGGATTAAAGAATGCAGTTATCATGATGAGCACTGAGTATAACACTGTATGTTCACTGTACTGGAATTAAAATTTAAAAAATAACTTTAGGGGCACCTGGGTAGCTCAGTTGGTTAAGCATTTGACTTTGGCTCAGGTCATGGTCTCATGGTTCATGGGTTTGAGTCCCACATTGGGCTCTTTGCTGATAGCTCAGCTTATGATTCTGTGTCTCCCTCTCTGCCCCTTCCCTGCTTGTGTACTGTCTGTCTGTCTGTCTGTCTCTCTCTCTCTCCCTCAAAAATGAACAAACATTAAAAAAATAAATTAAATTTGAAAAACTTTTAAAAAAAAGGGTTAAAGTATCAGAAAATAGACTCTACTTCTTGAATGGAGAAGCTATAAAGTCACATTGCAAAAACTTGAATAAAGGAAGGATTGGAGTATTTTGGCAATTTTGTTATCTATCTACCACCATTATTTAGTTTGATATTTTGTAGTTCTAGTTAAAGTATAATACCCTGGGAAAATTAAGTAATTTGCTTTACAATGAGTAATTTTTTAGTCATTTCCAGAAACTGTGAGGACTCTAGTTAAGAGAGATGTTTCTTTCCTTCTTTAGACTATATTAAAAATGTGAAGCTCTCAGGGTGCCTGGGTGGCTCAGTTGGTTAAGTGTCTGGCTTCAGCTCAGTTCATGATCTCACAGTCAGTGAGTTCAAGCCCTGCATTGGGCTCTGTGTGGACAGTTCGGAGCCTGGAGCCTGCTTTGGATTCTGTGTCTCCCTCTCTATCTGTTCTTTCCCCGCTCATGCTCTCCCAAAAATGAATAAATGTTAAAAAAAAATTTTAAAGAAAGAACATGTGAAGCTATATAATAGGGAAACTACTATTAAAAAAGATATAATTTATAGTCTTCTAATTTTTGCTTTAAATCACCTCTGCTGAGAAATATGCCTTATTAGGTTATCAGAAAAACCAATCTCTACTAATATTGGTGGTATACATATAACCCTTTAAGCTATCATAAAAGCATTGATTTATTGTGGTTAAAGATTGATATTTGAAATGGAAGTACCTATATGTCAATACTCACTCTGTTCCTTGTGGAAAATTACACAGTTAAAAGATTTATGATACTGGATCAATGTCTAATCTCTAAGCCTCAGTTTCCTTATAAAATGGGGGTATAATTATACTAATCTCTTTGGGTTGTTTTGGGACTTAAATAAGATAATGAATGCAAAGTTCTCAAGATAGTACCTGGCAAATAGTAGTATTCAGAAATAATCACTCTTTTTGTTATTATCACTAACATCATGCAACTGAAGTGTAATAGTTTGACTTCTTTGTGAATTCAGATATATGTGAAATTCAAAACAAACATTAAGGCTTTAGCAGAGTAAGGCAGATTGAATACACATATTTACTACCACTTCTTTTTTTGTTTTAGTTTATTTATTTTGAGAGAGAGACAGAAAGCATGGGAGGGGCAGAGAGAGAGAGAGAGAGAGAGAGAGAGAGAGAGAGAGAGAATCCCAAGCAGGCTCTACACTATCAGCCTAGAGCCTGATGCAGGGCTCAAACTCACAAACTGTGAGATCATGACCTGAGCCGAAATCAAGAATCAGATGCTTAACCGACTGAGCCACCCAGGTGTCCCATACCATTTTCTTCTTTAATGATAAAGGAGTATTGACAGGGAAAAGAGAGGCATTATTTTGGAAATTAAGAAGCAGATGGAAAAGTGAGGGAAATAGTTCCATGAAATTGGTGTTGGCAATGATTTCTTGGATTTGACACCAAAAAACAGGCAATAAAATCAAAGCTAAACAAGTGGGACTACATCAAACTAAAAAGCTTCTGCACATCAAACAATTAACATAGTGAAAAGGCAACCTATGGAATGGGAGAAAATAGTTGCAAATCATAGAGCTGTTAATGGGTTAATATCCAAAACATACAAGGAACTCCTATAGCTCAATAGGAAGAACAAAAACAAAATGACAAATAATCTGATTTAAAAATGGGCAAAGGATTTGAATAGACATTTTTCTAAAGAAGATATACAAATGACCAACAGATGTATAAAAATATTCTAAACATAATTGATCATGAGGGAAATGCAAATCAAAGCAACAAAGATATATTAACTCACATCTGTTAGGATGGCCATTATAAAAAATGATAACAAGTGTTAGAGAAGATGTGGAGAAATTGAAACCCTTTCATACTGCTGGTAGTAATGCAAAATGTTTAGTCACTATGGAAAACAGTATGGAGATTCCTCAAAAAAATTAAAAATAGAACTACCATATGATCCAACAATCCCATTTCTGGGTATTTATCCAAGAAAATTGAAAGCAAGATCTTGAGGAGATATTTGCATTCCCATGTTCATTGAAGCATTATTTATAGTAGCCAAGATACAGAACAACCTAAATGTTCATGGATGAATGAATAAAGAAAATGTGTATATACATTCTGCCTTGTGCAACAACATGGATAAACCTGGGAGATATGCTCAATGAAGTATGCCAGTCACAGAAATACAAATACTACATGATTCCACTTATATATGATGTGTCACTGAATTTTATACATCAATTTGACTTGGGTAAGGGATGCCCAGACAGTTGATAAAACATTTATAGGTGTATTTGTGAGGATGTTTTTGGAATACATTTGCATTTGATTCAATAAACTAAGTAAAGAGATCTACCCTCACCAATGTGGGTGGGCATCATTCAATCCTTTAAGGGCCTGAATAGAACAAAATGGCAAAGGAAAGATTAATTCACTCTCTTCTTGAGCTGGGACATTCATCTTTTCCTACTCTTGGACATCAGAGCTCTGGGTTCTTGGGTCTTCAGAC
Source organism: Neofelis nebulosa (assembly GCF_028018385.1). Lineage (NCBI taxonomy): Eukaryota > Metazoa > Chordata > Mammalia > Carnivora > Felidae > Neofelis > Neofelis nebulosa. The sequence goes on from NC_080800.1 coordinate 124,892,091, forward strand.
TCTAGACTTGTATTAGCAGCCCCCTGATTCTCAGTCCTTTGGAATTGGACTGATTTATACCACTGAATTTCCTGGCTCCAGTTTGAAGATGGCAAAGTGTGATACTTTTCAACCTCCGTAATTGGTGTGCCAATTTCTGTAATAAACCTATCAATCATGTATATCACCTTTTACTTTTTATATCTCCTATTGGTTATGTTTCTCTGGAGCATCCTAGTTAGTACATATGAGGTATCTAAAATAGCAGTGTAGAATAGTGGCTGCCAGGAGCTGGGGGGAGGGAGAAATGGAGTTTCTATTCAATGTATAAAGTTTCAGTTATGTGAGATGAATACGTTCTAGAGATCTGCTGTACAACATTTTGCCTATAGTGAATAATACTCTATTGTACACTTAAAATTTTGTTAAAAGAATATCATGTTAAAAGTTGTTACTACAACAAAAAGTAAATAACTGCCTTCAAGTCCAGAGAAGGCCTAGGAGAAGGCTAACTAGAAACTAGACACATAGGCTTTTTCTGAAATTACTAGTGCACACACTACAAATTTTAAAAAATACAACTGACCAACAGACACATGAAAAGATGCTCAACATTACTCATCATCAGGGAAATGTAAATCAAAACTACAATGAGATATCATCTCATACCTGTCAGAATGGCTAACATCAAAATCTCAAGAAACAACACGTGTTGGTGAGAATGTAGAAAAAGGAATCCTCTTGAATTGTTCGGAATGGAAACTGGTGTATCCACTGTGGGGAACAGTATGGAATTTCCTCCAAAAATTAAAAACAGAACTACTCTACTGATGAGGGAGTGTGGGGTAGGCTGAGGTCAAAATACAGGCTGGCAGGGCCCCCCCACCCCAGGTGGGATATGTATGGTGTTCCTCAGACACTCCTGGCTGCCTAAGAACAAAGGAAAGAGGTTTAAGTGTTTGCCATGGTAATGTGGGAAACTAAGGCAAATGAAAAATTAAATTCCCTTACTGCCTACAGCCCATAGACAAGTTCTTGAAACCAGCAGAGTGACCCCCCTCTAGGAGCTCAGCTGCCTGGATGATGACACTTTGCTAGGGGCAAAAGAGAATCTTGGCTTAACATTATCCCAACCTTGATGATCCTATAAGTCTACTTCCTTTATGTCAACTGCCCCAAGATATATGCTGGCAATCATACTCCAAGCTTATGCCCCCAACCCCATATATATCTGAAGTGTCTCATGACTGAGGTTTTATTAAACAAGAATAAATAGTGTTTCTATAGCAATAGCTAGCCCCTCAAGGTCCTGGAAACCTTGCTTCCAAAATACCTTAGAGACTTATTCTATCCCTAACCCCTTCCAAACCTGAGCATGTATAATGAGTTACCCATCACAACCCCAGTGCTGCTCTTTCTGCCCACGGGTCCTGTCCCCATGCTTTAATAAAATTACATTTTTGCACCAAAGACATCTTCAAGAATTCTTTCTTGCCATCATCTCCAGACCACCCCACCATCACCCCAAAACTTCATCCCTACAATCCAGTAATCTCACTACTGGATATTTACTCTGAAAATACAAAAACACTAATTCAAAGGGATACACAAACCCCATGTTTACTGCAGAATTATTTACAATAGCCAAGATATGGAAGCAACCCAAGTGTCCATCAATAAATAAATGGGTAAAGAAGATGTGGTATGTGTGTATACACACACACACACACACACACACACACACACACACACAGGAATATTATTTAACCTTAAAAAGAATGAAATCTTGCCATTTACAACAACATGGATGGATCTAGAGAGTATAATACCAAGTTAAATAAGCCAGTCAGAAAAAAAATCAAATATTATATGATTTTACTTGTATGTGGAATTTAAGAAACAAAACAAATGAACAAAGGGAAAAAAAGACAAACCAAGAAAAAAAGGCCCTTAACTATAGAGAAGAAAGTAATGGTTACCAGAAGAGATGTGAGTGAGGGGATGAGTAATAGGTGAAGGGGATTAGAGTACACTTAATCTTGATGAGCATTGATTAATGTACAGAATTGTTGAATTACTGTGTTATACACCTGAAACTAACACTGCATGTCAATTTCACTGGAATAAAATGTTAAAATAAAAAATAAGGTATTTCAATAAAAAATGGATGCACAAACATCTGATCTACTTATACTCACGATAACCATGCTAATGAGAGTTGAAGAAGGTCCAGAGCTTGTAAGCTGTTAATTTATTTAAAAAAATTAATATTTGTTTATTTTTGAGAGGGACAGAGAATGGGGGAGGGGTAGAGAGAGATGGAGACACAGAATTAGAAGCAGGCTCCAGGCTCTGAGCTGTCAGCACAGAGCCCGATGCGCGGCTCCATCTCATGAGCCTTGAGATCATGACCAAATTAGCCAAATTAGCCGAAGTCAGACACCCAACCAACTAAGCCACCCAGGTACCCCTAGGCTGTTAAGTTTTTAATAACCCTACTTATTAATATTATTCTGAATGTACATATGAGATTTTTGGAGCAGAGTAGATTAATCATTATTTGGTTTTCAAGCACATATAACTTTGTAATTCTCCTGTGACCCAATTTCTTATACTTGGGGTGATAGGATGAGATTTGGATGTCACTCTACACAAACAATTTATATTGCAGGCAAGGGAGGCAGAAGAAGTGAATCTAGGCATTTACATAGAAGAGAGAGGGGGGCTGTCCCTTTTGGAAGGAGGGAGAAAAACCTTTGCTCCTTGTAAAGGATCTGGTGTTCTTACTCTAACCTTTTAGAATGTAAATACATCTCTCTAGGGGAAAGGTAAGACCATTGTCTCCAATTTTACAATTTAGGAATAAAATGTAACTCCTCTGATGATAAATCTCTGTGGAGTTCTCTGTCTATACAGTTGTAAATTATCTTCCAATACTTGCCTTTTTTAAATCCCAGGTTCCAAGTTTCAGTAAGATTTGCTCAGCAAGCCCTAATTGTGCAGAAACAGGAACAATTTTCTCTATGGGACCACACGGGCTCAGTAAATCCTTTTTACATAGCCTAAGAATATACTCATATGTTCTTACCCTGTCTCCACTACACAATTCCCTCTAAACCTGTTGCCCTGATTGTCCTCTAGGGGAAGCTAGATAGATCATGTGATTTTCTTTTCCTAATTGCTGGCTATTTTACTTACACACAGCTCTTCTCACTGCAATATAATTCACATAAAGAAGTAGCCTAAAATCAGAACACCTGGCAGTATTTGTATAGGTAAGTCTCACCTGGACATTCAAGTTGTTTGGTCCCTGGAATAAGGACATATTGAAGCCTGCTTATTAACTGTTTTCTCTAGATCTCTCTTGAGCTACCAGTTTAGCACATTCTAGTTTTGTCAACCAAACATTTCCAGTTTCCCTCCTCAAATAGGTATATTTTCCTCAGAGCAACACTATCTAATTAGGTGGACACTTTGTATCTTAAGATTAAAGTCTTTTCCCTAATTCAAGGAAATTTTACTTCATTATTCAATTCACTATTATTTCAATCTCTCAATCCTCTCTGTTCCCTTCTGGAAATCCTGTTAGGTAGACTTTTGCTTTTCTTAGAGCTGTCCTCCTTCCTAGTCACCTAACTTTTCTGCCATAATCTTCCTATCCTTTTCTTTTTTAAAAAATATTTTATTATTTTTTAAAATGTTTATTTTTGAGAGAGAGAGGGAGAGATTCAGAGCGTGAGTCAGGGAGGGGCAGAGAGAGAGAGAGATAGAGACAGAAACAGAGACACAGAATCCAAAGCAGGCTCCAGGCTCTGAGCTGTCAGCATAGAGCCTGATGTGGGGCTGGAACCCATGAGCCATGAGATCGAGACCTGAGATCATGCTTAACTGACTGAGTCACCCAGGCTCCTCCCACCTCTATACTTTAGCACCTCATATGGGGAGAATGACACCAAATAATTTTACAGTTCACTAATTTGTGGTAAATATATTATCTTTCTGCTATTTAATCATTTTACTGGCATTTTGACAATAGTGATTGTTAGTTGAAAATATATAGTTTCTCTGAGTAACGTTCCAAAGCTGGCTCCTCTTGTTTAGCAAATGTGCTATCCTCTTATACTTTTAGAGAGTAAAAATTACATCTATTTTTAAGTTCTCTTTTTACTTCACTATTTCTTCAGGGGTTGGTTCGTTTTGTGCACTTGATGTCTTGCATTCATGTGGTTGATTTTCCTCAAATACTTGTATTATGCCCAGAATTTGTGATCCCCAAAGACCACCAGGGAGCCGAGTCTGATGCAAAAGCAAAGAGCCTTTATTCGAGCTACCTCGAACTCAATCCCCTACCTGCACCAATGCAGCGGTGAGATGCCGGAGAGAGCCAGCGAGTTTCAAAAGCACAAAGGTTTTATAGGGATCTAGGGGCAGCTGGGGGGGGGGTGGTGGTCGTGGCCTTAGCCGATTGGCTGGTGAAGGCTCAGAGTCCCGTTGCGCAGGTTGCCGGGCATGGTTTGAACGGGAAGTTTGAACGGGTGAGCAGGAAGTTACTCAAGGGGAGGAGGTGTGGTCTGAGGTTTGAGCAGGAATTTCTTTCTGCAGTTTTTCCGGAAAGGGGGCCATGTCGGGGACATAGTCACTCAAGATGGAGGACACAGAACGAAATGGAGTTGGCCGGTGATGGAGGACACAGAACAAAATGAAGTCAGCTGGTCTAGGTCTGCTCTTTCATTCCCCCCTTGTCATGTAGCTTGCGGACCCAATCATGGGACTGGCTGCATTTCTATTTTGTCCTCTTCTGTTATTAGGGGCTTGTACTGAGCACGGAGGACCATTAGTTGGACAGCTCCCACACGGTCCCTGACAAACTGGACCAGTCTGTTGATGATACAGGGTCCAAGGGTTACTAGTAGGAGCAGGATGGCAAGGGGTCCGGCAAGGGCCAAGATGAGAGTAGTTAACCAGGGAGACCAGTTGAACAAAGACTCGTACCAAGACTGAGATTATTCTGTCTCTAACTTTCATTTTTTGCAGCCCTTCCCTTATGAGGGCCACAGATTCTTTTTTTTTCTTTTTTTTTTCTTTTTCTTTTTTAATATATGAAATTTACTCTCAAATTGGTTTCCATACAACACCCAGTGCTCATCCCAAAAGGTGCCCTCCTCAATACCCATCACCCACCCTGCCCTCCCTCCCACCCCCCATCAACCCTCAGTTTGTTCTCAGTTTTTAACAGTCTCTTATGCTTTGGCTCTCTCCCACTCTAACCTCTTTTTTTTTTTTCCTTCCCCTCCCCCATGGGTTTCTGTTACGTTTCTCAGGATCCACATAAGAGTGAAACCATATGGTATCTGTCTTTCTCTGTATGGCTTATTTCACTTAGCATCACACTCTCCAGTTCCATCCACATTGCTACAAAAGGCCATATTTCATTTTTTCTCATTGCCACGTAGTATTCCATTGTGTATATAAACCACAATTTCTTTATCCATTCATCAGTTGATGGACATTTAGGCTCTTTCCATAATTTGGCTATAGTTGAGAGTGCTGCTATAAACATTGGGGTACAAGTGCCCCTATGCCTCAGTACTCCTGTATCCCTTGGATAAATTCCTAGCAGTGCTATTGCTGGGTCATAGGGTAGGTCTATTTTTAATTTTCTGAGGAACCTCCACACTGCTTTCCAGAGCGGCTGCACCAATTTGCATTCCCACCAACAGTGCAAGAGGGTTCCTGTTTCTCCACATCCTCTCCAGCATCTATAGTCTCCTGATTTCTTCATTTTAGGGCCACAGATTCTTTATGACTTCTGAGTGATCAACATAGAAGCAACATTCTTCCCCTAGGGTTGCACATAGTCCTCCTTGCTGCATGAATAATAAGTCTAATCCCCTTCTGTTTTGGAGTACTACTTCTGATAAGGAAGTAAGGGATTCCTGTAAATGAGAAATTGATTTCTCAATTCTTTCTATGTCTAAGAATGGACATATGTCTAAGAAAGCTATGTCTAACAATGGCTGCCCTTAGGGTTCCGTAGTTTTTGTCCTGGATGATGAGTGAGGATATTCTGGTCCCTGCCCCCACTAATCCCAGTCCCAAGAGTGCAGCCAGAGTTAAGGTTGTAATAGGCTCTCTCTTACTTCGGGGGTTAGCAGAGCCTAACCTGTTAAGTATTTCTCCCCCCGAATGGTACACTAACTTGGGGATCAACTGCACGAGTATGCAGAAGCTTTCCTTCGAGGAGTTAAGGACCTGGGAGTGGACGCAGGGAGTGAGGCTGCTGGAACAGGCCCACCATGCATTTTTGGGGGGAAGTAGATACACTGTCTCCCTGGAAACTCTTAGGGTTTCATTACAGAGATGTGACTGCCCAGGGGGGCACGTGGCCTATGCAAGTGCCCTGCCCTGTTACCACCTGGAGGGTTAGTCTTGCAGTAGCCTGCTGCCATCTGCAGGAGCTAGAGTTGGAGGCTGTTGTATAATTGCCTTTAATGGCAATACCTTCGTAATATGGGGGCTGAACATGTAGACAGAGCCAACAGGACTTGGTCAGGTCAGGCCTAGAAGTGTTTAGTACCTGGTATGCTCCAACAACCGTGCTCCACAGGGGGTCTGTATCAGATAGTAAGTTGTGACCCGGGGCAGGAGATGCGGGTGACACTCCAGTAGGGACAGGGGATATGGAGGGCTGTGTGGCCAGGGCCTGGGTGTTTCTGGGCATGGCCGTCCGGGCGGGGGCAGGTCAGGGAACTAGTACTTGGTTGGGTCCTACCCTCGTGGGGGACTGCTGGGCAAGAGGAGTCGCTTGCATTTGGAGGGTAAATAATGTTCCCTTGTCCTTGGCTCCTGGCCTAACCTGGTCGTATATCCTGAGTCCCCAGGTTTTTCCACTCTCCCATCCTATTGTTTTTTTACCTTGGCTTGTAAAGGATATAACTATGGGATTACCTCACCCCCAGGCATATGGTGGTTGGGGGCCACTGGGCCACTTTACCATGTGAGATCTCTGGTGCGTGGTGGGGTCCACCAGATGTGCCCCGTTGAGACACATGACCAGGAGGTGCAAAAGTAGTCAGCTGTGTCCCTGCATGTGCTCTTGGCAGCATGACCAGTGACAAGCAGAGCTAAGAGAGTTACCAATATTAGGTGGGTTGAATGTGCTGTAGCTTAAGCTTGAGCGGGTTGTGTTGGTCCCGATTGATGGCCCATCGCGTGACAAAGTGCTTCCAGATCGAGGAGGGGTCCGCTGGCCGAACGTGGGTGTGATGGACCCAGGTTGCGATGCCATCTACTTTGAGAGCGGTAGGGGTTGTCAGCACCACGATGTAGGTCCCTTCCAGCGCGGCTCGAGGGTCTCTCGGTGGTGCCTCTTGACATAGACCCAGTCTCCTGGCCTGTACTGATGAGGTGTTGGAGTCGGGCCAGCCTTGTAGATGGCACAGAGGTGCGGCCAAATGTCCTCATGCACCCTCTGGAGCCCTCTGGGTAAGATGTCTTCTAGTAGCTTCTTAGCCACCATCTGAGCTGTTTCATGCTTGGTTGGGTATGCCTCCACCCAGCCAGAGAAGGTGTCTATAAATACTAAAAGATATTTATAACCATACTTTCCTGGTTTAACTTCAGTGAAGTCGACCTCCCATTGGGCTCCCAGTCTGGTGCCTCTGAGCCTGGTTCCTTTTTTATTTGATGTGGCTCTCGCATTGGTGAGTTGGCAGGTCTTGCAGGCAAATACAACTTGCTATTTTGGTGTCCTGTTGGTGAATCTTGATTCCGGCATGTTGGATTAAGTCTTTTAATTTTCGGGCCCCCATGTGAGTAGACCTATGCATGTGCTCTAATACTGAGACTCCAAGCCGGTCTGGCAGCACGAGCTCCTTGTTAGGTGTATACCACCATCCCTTTATCTCCTGGGCCATGGGGAGTTTCTTGATCCACTGTCACTCCTCCTGGGAATATTTGGGCTGGGCTGGTAGAACTGGGTCTCCCGGGTCTGGTAGTTGTATGGTTATGGTGGGGACTGAAGTAAGGGCTACTGCCTTGGCTGCCTGGTCAGCCTTTCGATTACCTCTAGCTACTGGGTTATCAGTTTTCTGGTGCCCTTGGCAGTAGATAATGGCCAGCTTGGCAGGAAGCCATAAGGCCATAAGCAGGTCAAGTATCTCCTGCTTATTTTTTATAGTCCATCCTTCTGCCATCAGTAACCCCCTCTCCTGATAAATTGCCCCATGAATATGAGCTGTGGCAAACGCATAACAGCTGTCTGTGTAGATGTTAAGCCGTTTTCCAGCTCCCCAGCATTAGCGCCTTGGTGAGGGCTATGAGCTCTGTTTGCCGGGCTGACGTTCTGGAGGGTAGAGCCTCTGCCCATATGGTGTCCATTTTGGTGACCACCGATGCACCCGCATACCTGTGTCTGTCCCACACAAAGCTGCTGCCATCAGTGAACCAAGTAGCCTCAGCATCGGGGGGGGGGGGGGGCGGTCAGTCAGGTCCATCTGGAATCCATGTACTTGCTACAGGATCCCCACACAGTCATGTAGTGGAGCACCTAGGTCAGGGTTGGGCAGCAGGATTGCAGGATTGAGGGCCACACTGGGGTGGAACCGCAGCTGTGGAGGGTTGAGTAGGAGGCTCTGGTAATGAGTCATACATGTGTTGCTCATCCATCTATCAGGCGGCTGTTTCAGGACCCCTTTGATGGCATGTGGGGTCGTGATCCAGATCTCCTGTCCTAGGGTCAGTTTGTCTGCGTCCTTGACTAGGAGTGGTGTCGCTGCAATAATTCTTAGGCATGGCGGCCAGCCGGCAGCCACTGGGTCTAGCTTCATGGACAGGTAAGCCACCGGGTGGTTCCAGGGGCCTAAGGCTTGAGTTAGAACCCCTTTTGCTATTCCCTTGTGTTCGTCTACAAAGAGGTGGAAGGGTCTTGTAATGTCTGGCAGGCCCAGGGCTGGGGCACTTAGGAGGGCCTTTTTTAACTGATTAAAGGCAGTTTCTTTTTCAGTCCATTTAAATGTTTCCCCCTCTTTGGTAGCTTCATATAGGGGCCTGGCAATCTCAGCAAAACCCGGAACCCAGAGGCGGCAGTTGCCGGCCGATCCTAGGAATTCCCTTACTTCCTTCCGGGAGGTGGTAGTAGGGACCTTTAGGACAGTTTCTTTTCTGGCATCTGATAACCGCCACTGTCCACCCTCTAGGATGTATCCCAGGTAACTTACCCTCTCCCTGCATATCTGAGCCTTCTTCACGGATGCCCAGTACCCCAAGACCCCCAGGATAGCCAGAAGGTCCTGGGGCCCTCGCTCACAGTCCTTGGCCATGTTGGCAGCAATCAGGATGTCATCTACGTAATGTAGGAGGGTGAGGCCAGGGTGCTCCTTTGTGTACTCACCCACGCCCTTGTGTAGTGCCTCGTTGAAGATGGTGGGTGAATTTTTCAACCCCTGAGGCAGCCGTGTCCAGGTGAGTTGTCTGCTGTAGCCCTCCTCCGGATCATGCCACTCGAAGGCGAACAAGGGTTAGCTTTGGGGTGCCAGTGGCAGACTGAAGAAGGAGTCCTTTAAATCTAGTACAGTATACCAGACCCTGGAGGGTGCCAAGGAGCTCAAGAGAGTATATGGGTTGGGAACAGTTGGGTGTATGTCCATGACCCTCTTATGTACTTCCTGGAGGTCTTGTACTGGTCGGTAGTCATTTGTGTGAGGCTTTTTGACCAGCAGTAGGGGGTGTTCCAGGGAGACTGGCAAGGAACTAGTACCCCTAGGCTTCGTAGTCTCTGGATGTGTGGCTGGATCCCCTTCTGGGCCTCCTGAGACATGGGGTATTGTTTGATCCTTACCGGACCTTCTCCTGGCTTGAGCTCTACCAGGACCAGGGTCCTGTGAGTGGCTAGCCCTATCCCCCCCACCGCCGTCTCGGCCCAAACCGAGGGGAATTCTTGTAGCCATCTGTCTATATTATCTTCTCTCGGGAGCGCCTCCTGGTGGAGGCAGTATTCATCCTCTAGTTTCATGGTCAGGACCTGGATGGGGTGGCCCTTGCCATGGGTGACCTGAGGCCCCCCTTGTCTGAATGTTATCTGAGCTCCAATCTTGGTCAGTAAGTCCCATCCTAACAGCGGGTAGGGGCATTCCGGTATTACCATAAAGGAGTGGGATACCCGTCCCGTCCCCAAATCTACCATTCTTTGGGTAGTCCATGAATAGTACCTCACACCAGTTGCCCCTTGTACCCAGGACTTCTTGCTGGCTAGCTTTTCTTGTGGGGTGCGGAGGACCAAATGTTGTGCTCTGGTGTTGACAAGGAAGTCAACAGGGGTCCCCTCCACTTTAAGAGTTACCCTGGGCTCGGGGAGAGGGTCCGAACCCCAACTCCCCTAATCACTCAGTTCATCTAGCTCTAAGACTTTTAGTCCATCAGTCTTGCTTCCCTTCCCGCCGGCCTTTTTCTGACAATCTCAGGCCCAATGCCCTATCTCCTTGCAGTATGTGCACTGATCTTTCTGCAGCCTCCACTTACCCCCCCTTGGTGGTTCCTTTACCTCCTCTTGAGTTGTCTGCCAGCTGCTGGAGATGGCGGTCCCGCTCCTCGGGGGAGTCAGCAATGGTAGCTAGTAGTATTCTGGCCAGGTCTTGAGTCTGCTGGCAGCCGCCATGGCGAGCCTTCTTGTCCTCAGGAGGCTCCCAGTTGCTATATACCTTTTTAGCTACCACCAGTAAGTCCTGCAGACTTTTTTCTCCTAGTCTATCTATTTTCTGTAATTTTCTCCTAATGTCTATGGCCGATTGGTTTACAAAGGCCATGATAACAGCTGCCTTGCTTTCCAGAGACTCTGGATCCATGGGGGTATAGGTACGGAATTCCTCCATGATCAGTTCTAAAAAGGCAGCCAGAGATTCATCTTTTTCCTGTTGTACATTTCCTACCTTGGCCAAATTGATTGGCTTCCTAGCAGCCATTCGGAGACCCCCCATTAGAGTCTAGCGGTAGACCCGGAGCCTCTCCTTACCTTCTGCCATGTTGAAATCCCACTGGGGCCGAGTTAAGGGGAAGGAGGAATCTATCTGAGCCTGGTTGGTGGTGGGATTCCCGTCTGTGCCCAGAACTAGTTTTCAAGCCTCATTGAGGATTCTTTCTTTTTCCTCAGTCGTGAACAGGACCTGCAAAAGCTGCTGGCAATCGTCCCATGTGGGCTGATGGGTAAAAAGAACAGAGTCTAATAAATCAATAAGCCCTGCTGGTTTTTCGGAAAACTTAGGATTCTGAGCTTTCCAATTGTAGAGGTCACTAGTGGTGAAAGGCCAATAGTGTTGGGGCTGATTCCCCTCCACGTCTGGGGGTCCGGTGGCTTGCAGGGGCAGAATAATGGAGTTGGCGGCAGAGGTGGATTGCTCCCTCTGTGCCCTTTGTCTGGTAAAGGGTGGGCTTCCCACTGGAAGGAGGAAGGAGGCGTTTCCACCTCCCGCTCTCGGAACAGTGTCTGCATCCCCCGGAGGGGGAAGATGGTGTTCTTCCGGCATCCTAGGGGGGTTATACGGGGGAAGAAAAATGAATTCTTCTTCAGTCCCCCCTTGTACGACAGGGTAGAGGGGTGCTGAAGGCTGAGTAAGACTTTTCTTGTTCTCCTTCTCTGTCCCCTGCAAAGCAAGAATGGGTTTTGGCTCTGGAGGGCGTGGGGCTAGGAAGGGCTTAAGCCAAGAGGGTGGGTCTGTTACAAGGTTGTGCCAAGCAATAATGTAAGGGAGCTGATCAGGATGGCCCATCTTAGGCCGAGAGATGATACCCCTGACTCGGTGGATGGTAGGGAGGTCGAAGGTTCCCTCTGGTGGCCATCTGACATTGAAAGCTGGCCACTTGCTAGAACAAAAAACCTGCCACCGACCCTTTCGGACTTCCACGCTGAGGTTGTTAGCTCTTTCCCTGACATCCTTAAAGTGATCAATCATAATACTTAAAAGTAGTCTGAGTCTGTCCCATAACGTCCATCTAGTAAGTCCACAGAACAAAACAGAGAAACACAGAAACAGACAAACAGAGGGCCCCTAGAAACAGTCTTCCAACTCTGTGGAAGCCAAACTGAAAGCTAGACGATGGCCTCATGCTGACCAGTGGGAGTGACCCGCCTCATCTCAGACCTTTGAGGGGATTCCACGTCCCTCCAGAAGGGAGGATCAGAACATCTTCCGAAACTCCCAGCCCGTGGTCCTCCAGTATGTCCACTTAGACCATGCCGGGCACTACCAGAATTTCAGAAATGAGCTCAAACAGAAGAGACAGGGAACAAACAGACACTAACCGTGGCCAGTCAGGCTCTCTGGGTCAGGGGTCCCTCGGGGGTCTTGGGGATTTTGGACAAGCCCCCAAATGTTATGCCCAGAATTCATGATCCCCAAAGACCCCCAGGGAGCCGAATCTGATGCAAAAGCAAAGAGCCTTTATTCGAGCTACCTCAAGCTCAATGCCCTACCTGCACTAACGCAGCAGTGAGATGCTGGGGAGAGAGTGCATGTTTCAAAAGCACAAAGGTTTTATAGGGGTCTAGGAGCAAGTGGGGGGGGTGATGGTCATGGCCTTAGCCGATTGGCTGGGGAAGGGTCAGAGTCCTGTTGCACAGGTTGCCGGGCATGGTTTGAATGGGAAGTTTGAACAGGTGAGCAGGAAGTTACTCAAGGGGAGGAGGCGTGGTCTGAGGTTTGAGCGGGAATTTCTTTCTGCAGTTTTTCTGGAAAGGGGGCCATGTCGGGGACATAGTCACTCAAGATGGAGGACACAGAACAAAATGGAGTCAGCCGGTCTAGGACCGCTCTTTCACTTGGTGATCCTTGTTTGTTCATATAAATGAGGATCCTACTATGGTTTTCAACCACGTTTGCTCATTAGAATTGCCTTGGGAACTTTAAAAAACCCAGATGTATGGGGTGCCTGGGTGGCTCAGTCAGCTGAGCGTCTGGCTTTGGCTCAGGTCATGATCTCACAGTTTGTGGGTTTGAGCCCCACGTCAGGCTCTCTGCTGACAGCTCAGAGCCTGGAGCCTGCTTCGGACTCTGTGTCTCCCTCTCTCTCTGCCCCTGCCCTGCTTGTGCTCTCTCTCTCTCCTTCAAAAATAAATAAAAACATTAACAAATTTTTAAAATAAAAAACAATAAAAAAACCCAGATGTGCAGACCGTACACTAGACCGATTAAACAAGACCATTGAAGTGGTATCCAAGCACTTCAATTTTTCTTTTATTTACTACTTTTTGGGGTATAGCTTGTGCAAGGTATAATGCAAAATTTGTTAGTGTAGCTCAATAAATCTTTATCTGAATCATGCACACATACAGGCATAACACACCATGACTGAGATAAAGATATAAACCAGAGAAACAGGAAGATGGCTGTATAGGAGGATGCTGGGCTCACCGTGTCCTGCTGACTGCTTAGATTCCACCCACATCTGCCTAAATAACCCAGAAAACCACCAGAAGACTAGCAGAACTGACTCTCTGAAGTCAAGCGTAGACAAGAGAGTAGGAAGGACGGAAAGGCGGTGCGTGCTACACGGACTGCCAGGAGAGAGCCGGAGTTATGTAGAGGCAGCCTGCCCGGCAAGGCAGAGCCCCCGAGTCTGGCTTGCAAAAGCGGGGGGCCAGATGAAGTAAGTTCTGACAGCCAGAGGGACTTAACATCTGGAATGTTAAAAGTCAACCGCTCTGCTGGGAGGGTGAGAGGACTCCGGGAGGGAGAGTTGTTGAGCCCTGGAAGACAGAGCTCAGCTTGGCAGGGCAACAAAGGTGCTGGCAAGCGCTATTTCCCTCTCCCATCCCCCAGCCGAAATTCCAAAGAGAACCAGTTCCCATCACCAAACTTGCTTGCACCACGCAAATACCCAATGCTGTGCTTCTATGGATCCATCCCTCAGATGGACCTGCCTCCCTCTGGGTGCTGCAGGGCCCCTCCTGCAGGGGACTACCGATGGCAAAGCGAGCTAAGCCTGCCCCTCCCACCCCTGTGCACCTTGCCGATCCACTCCAGCTAATACGCCAGATCCCGTCAAAGCAGCACCACAATGCTGGCAGTGTGCAAATAGCCCAGACAGGGACCACCACTCCACAGTGAGTCCTGCCCCTGGGAGAGGGGAAGATAAGGTACACACCAGTCAGACTGTGGCCCCAGTGGTGGGCTGGGGGCAGACATCGGGTCTGACTGCAGCCCTGTCCACCAACCCAAGTTACTCTGGACAGCACAGGGAAAGTGCCCTGCAGTTTGGAGCCACTGCAGGGTCTACCCAAAATGATGAAACGGAAGAATTCTCCTCAAAAGAAACTCCAGGAAGTAGCAACAGCTAACGAATTGATCAAAACCGATTTAAGCAATATAATGGAATAAGAATTTAGAATAATGGTCATAAAATTCATCACTGGGGTTGAAAAAAGCATAGAGGACAACAGAGAATCTATTTCTACAGAGATCAAGGGACTAAAAATAGTCAAGATGAATTTTAAAAATTCTATAAATGAGGTGCAAAATAAAATGGAGGTGGCCACAGTGCAGACTGAAGAGGCAGAGGGGAGAATAGGTGAATTAGAAGATAAAATATGGAAAAAGAGGAAGCTGAGAAAAAGTTTTAAAAAATCCAGGAGTATGAGGGGAGAATTAAAGAACTAAGTGATGTAATCAAGCGGAACAATATTTGTATCATAGGAATTCCAGAAGAAGAGACAAAGAAAGGGGAAGAAGGTGTACTTGAACAAATCATAGCTGAGAACTTCCCTGATCTGGGGAAGGAAAAAGGCATTGAAATCCAAGAGGCACAGAAAACTCCCTTCAGACGTAACTTGAATCCATCTTCTGCACAACATATCATAGTGAAACTGGCAAAATACAAGCACAAAAAGAAAATTCTGAAAGTAGCTAGGGATAAACAGACTCTAACTTAAAAAGGTAGACACATAAGAATAGTAACAGACCTATCTACTGAAACTTGGCCGGCCAGAAACGATTGGCAGGAAATCTTCAATGTGATGAACAGAAAAAAAATATGCACCCAAGAATCCTTTATCCAGCAAGTCTCTCACTCAGAATAGAAGGAGAGATAAAGGTTTTCCCAAACCAACAAAAAACTGAAGGAATTCATCACCACTCAACAAGCTCTACAAGAGATCCTAAGGGGGATTCTGTGAATGAAATGTTGCAAGGACCACAAAATACCAGAGACATCACTACAAACATGAAACCTACAGATATCACAATTACTCTAAACCCATATCTTTCACTGAGTATAAATGGACTAAATGCTCCAACCAAAAGGCATAGGCTATCAGAATGGATAAAAAAACAAGACCCATCTATTTTCTGTCTACAAGAGATTCATTTTAGACCTGAGGACACCTTCAGATCGAAAGTGAGGGGATGGAGAAGTATCATGCTACTGGGAGTCAACAGAAAGCTGGAGTAGCCATTCTTATATCAAACAAAGTAGACTTTAAATTAAAGGTTGTAACAAGAGATGAAGAGGGCATTATATAATAATTACAGGGTCTATCCGTCAGGAAGAGCTAATAATTAGAAATGTCTATGCATCACATACAGAAGCCCCCAAATATATAAAACAATTAATCACACACATAAGCAACCTTATTGATAAGAATGTAGTAATTGCAGGGGAATTTAATACTCCACTTACAACAATGGATAGATCATCTAGACACACGATAAATAAAGAAACAAGGGCCCTGAATGACACATTGGGTCAGATGGACTTGACAGATATATTTAGAACTCTGCATCCCAAAGCAACAGAATATACTTTCTTCTCGAGTGCACATGGAACATTCTCCAAGACAGATCACATACTGGGTCACAAAACAGCCCTTACTAGGTATAAAATAATTGAGATCATACCATACATACTTTCAGACCACACTGCTATGAAGCTTGAAATCAACCACAGGAAAAAGTTTGGAAAACCTCCAAAAGCATGGAGGTTAAAGAACACCCTACTAAAGAATGAATGGATCAACCAGGCAATTAGAGAAGAAATTTAAAAATATATATGGAAACAAATGAAAATGGAAATACAACAATCCAAACCCCTTTGGATGCAGGGAAGGCAATCCTGAGAGGAAAATACATTGCAATCCTGGCCTATCTCCAGAAACAAGAAAAATCCCAAATACAAAATCTAACAGCACACCTAAAGGAAATAGAAGCAGAACAGCAAAGACACCCCAAACCGAGCAGCAGAAGAAAATAATAAAGTTCAGAACAAAAATAAACAATATAGAATCTAAAAAAATACTATAGAGCAGATCAATGAAACAAAGAGTTGGTTACTTGAAAAAATAAAATTGATAAACCTCTAGCCAGGCTTCTCAAAAAGAAAAGGGAGAGGACCCAAATAGATAAAATCATGAATGAAAATGGAATTATTACAACCAATCCCTCAGAAATACAAGCAATTATCAGGGAATACTATGAGAAATTATATTCCAACAAACTGGACAACCTGGAAGAAATGGACAAATTCCTAAACACCCACACACTTCCAAAACTCAAACAAGAAGAAATAGAAAACTTGAACAGACCCATAACCAGCGAAGAAATTGAATCAGTTATCAAAAATCTCCCAACAAATAAGAGTCCAGGACCAGATGGCTTCCCAGGGGAATTCTACCAGACATTTAAAGCAGAGATAATACCTATCCTTCTCAAGCTGTTCCAAAAAACAGAAAGGGAAGGAAAACTTCCAGACTCATTCTATGAAGCCAGAATTACCTTGATTCCTAAACAAGACAGAGACCCAGTGAAAAAAGAGAACTACAGGCCAATATCCCTGATGAATATGGATGCAAAAATTCTCAACAAGATACTAACAAATCGAATTCAACAACATATAAAAAGAATTATTCACCATGATCAAGTGGGATTCATTCGGGGGTGCAGGGCTGGTTCAACATTCACAAATCAACCAATGTGATTCATCACATTCATAAAATAAAAGAACCATATGATCCTGTCAATCGATGCAGAAAAAGCATTTGACAAAATTCAGCATCCTGTCTTAATAAAAACCCTTGAGGAAGTCAGTATAGAAGGAACATACTTAAACATCATAAAAGCCATTTATGAAAGGCCCACAGCTAATATCCTCAATGGGGAAAAACTGAGAGCGTTCTCCCTGAGATCAGGAACACAACAGGGATGTCCACTCTCACCGCTGTTGTTTAACATAGTGTTGGAAGTGCTAGCATCAGCAATCAGACAACAAAAGGAAATCAAAGGTATCAGAATTGGCAAAGATGAAGTCAAGCTTTCACTTTTTGCAGATGACATTATATTATGCATGGAAAACCTGATAGATTCCACCAAAAGGAAATAAAAGGCATCATAATTGGCAAGATCACATCAAGCTTTCACTTTTTGCAGATGACATGATATTATACTTGGAAAACCCCATAGACTCCACCAAAAGTCTGCTAGAACTGATACATGAATTCAGCAAAGTCACAGGATACAAAATTAATGTACAGAATTCAGTGACATTCTTATACACTAATAATGAAGCAACAGAAAGACAAATGAAGAAACTGATCCCATTCACAATTGCACCAAGAATCATACAATACCTAGGAATAAATCTAACAAAAGTTGTAAAATATCTGTATGCTGAAAACTATAGAAGGTTTATGAAGGAAATGGAAGAAGATATAAAGAAGTGGAAAAAGATTCCATGCTCATGGATTGGAAGAATAAATATTGTTAAAATGTCAATACTACCCAAAGCTATCAACACATTCAATGCAATCCCAATCAAAATTGCACCAGCATTCTTCTCAAAGCTACAATAAATCAAAGCAATCCTAAAATTTGTATGGAACCACAAAAGGTCCCGAATAGCCAAAGTAATTTTGAAGAAGACGACCCAAGTAGGAAGCATCCCGATCCCATACTTTAGCCTCTACTACAGAGCTTTCATCATCAAGACAGCATGGTATTGGCACCAAAACAGACACATAGACCAATGAAATAGAATAGCAACCTCAGAACTAGACCCACAAACGTATGGCCAACTCATCTTTGACAAAGCAGGAAAGAACATCCAATGGAAAAAAGTCTCTTTCACAAATGGTGCTGGGAGAACTGGACAGCAACATGCAGAAGGATGAAACTAGACCACTTTCTTACACCATTCACCAAAATAAACTCAAAATGGATAAAGTACCTGAATGTGAGACAGGAAACCATCAAAACTCTAGAAGAGAAAGCAGGGAAAAACCTCTCTGACCTCAGTCGCAGCAATTTCTTACTTGAAACATCCCCAAAGGCAAGGGAATTAAAAGCAAAAGTGAATTATTGGGACCTCATGAAAATAAAAAGCTTCTGCACTGCAAAGGAAACAATCAACAAAACTAAAAGGCAACCAATGGAATGGGAAAAGATATTTGCAAATGACATATCAATGGGCTAGTATCCAAAATCTATTAAGAACTCACCAAACTCCACACACGAAAAACAAATAATCCAGTGTAGAATGGGCAGAAAACATGAATATACACTTCTCTAAAGAAGATATCCAGATGGCCAACAGGCACATGAAAAGATGCTCAACGTTGCTCCTCATCAGGGAAATACAAATGAAAACCACACTCAGATATCACCTCACGCCAGTCAGAGTGGCGAAAATGAACAAATCAGGAGACGATAGGTGCTGGAGAGAATATTGAGAAACAGGAACCCTCTTTCACTGTTGGTGGGAATGCAAACTGGTGTAGCCGCTCTGGAAATCAGTGGAGGTTCCCCGCAAAATGAAAAATGTATCTACCCTATGACCCAGAAATAGCACTGCTAGGAATTTACCCAAGGGATACAGGAGTGCTGATGCATAGAGGCACATGTACCCCAATGGTTATAGCAGCACTTTCAACAATAGCCAAATTATGGAAAGAGCCTAAGTGTCCATCAACTGATGAATGGATAAGGAAATTGTGGTTTATATACAAAATGGAATACTACGTAGCAATGAGAAAGAATGAAATATGGCCTTTTGTAGAAACGTGGATGGAACTGGAGAGTGTTATGCTAAGTGAAATAAGTCATACAGAGAAAGACAGATACCATATGTTTTCACTCTTATTTGGATCCTGGGAAACTTAACAGAAGACCATGGGGAAGAGGAAGGAAAAAAAAAGAGGTTAGAGAAGGAGTGAACCAAAACATAAGAGACTCTTAAAAACTGAGAAGAAACTGAGGGTTGAGGGCGGGTGGGAGAGAGGGGAGGGTGGGTGATGGGTATTGAGGAGGGCACCTGTTGGGATGAGCACTGTGTGTAGTATGGAAACCAATTTGACAATAAATTTCATATTAAATAATAATTTAAAACATAAAAATAAATAAAAATTAAAAAAACAGACGCACAAAAAAAGATATAAACCAAAGGTTGGCAAACATTTTTTGGAAAAGGCTAAATGTCCAGCCACTCTGTCACAACTACTCAACTCTTGTAACTGAAAAGCAGCTATGGGCAATATGTATATAAGTATGTCTGACACTTTATATATGCCATTTCTAGAACTCCAGAAAACCCATTTTTGCCCCTCCCACTTAATATCTCCCCAAAGGTAACCACTATTCAGTGTCAGTATTTATAGCTATCTAAGTGAGTATAATAAGCAAAGCCAGTGGAGAAGCACTGATCTAGACTGACCAGTATTAATAGCTGTATATTACCATGGAATAAGTAAAATTCCCTATTACCTATGCACTGACTTAGGGTTCTGATTATATAATACTGTCTATGTTGGAGGCAACCATTGCCAGGCCTCTATATCCCTTGTGCATGTTGAAGATACCTGCAGAACTGCTATAGCAGACTGAAGCTTTAACTGAAGAAAATAATACAATCAACTGCTTTGATAGCAGGTTATCAATGTGTTGGTTTTGTAGCCTCCTTGGGAGCTTCCCAGGTATAATCTGAAACTCATCCCCAAACATGGAGGTCAGGGAAAGACCAAAGAAAGAGGCAGTCTACTGCAAGTGAGTAGGTGGCGGTTTTATTAATAAGCAAAGGGAGTTTACATACAAGGTTCCTGTTTGGTAGCAGCAAAATGAGTAGATCTCTGCACCCATCTGCCAAATCTTAAAAATTTATATAGAGGCCTTAATTAGGTTTAGTTACTTTTAGGGTGCAGGTGTTCTCAACACCATACCACTGTCTCAAGGCTATCTCTTTAGAGTAACCTCTGTGATTGGGAAAGGCAAGGGGAACCCATATTCCAAGGACAAGGGACGAGGTAAGGAGCCTCTGATCACCTGAGTTAAGCTTATAGGTCAACTGGAGGCCATGTCTTTTTGATGCTGTTTGCTAATACTCCATTCCTCATGACAGGCTTTTATAATCTCACAGCCACCTCCCCTTCTGTTGACTCTGCCACAGTGCTTGACCCATATGTTCTAGAGTCACAGACACATCTAACTGAAATGGTAGCTCTCCTTGGGAGATGCCCAGAGCTTTAATTTGCTTAGTATTTTGCCTTCTCAAAGACAGCTTGCTGCTCTGATTCCTGGTTTCACAGGAATCCTGGCGCCCTTTCTTTATGGGGTGGTATAAAGGATGGAGGCACTGTGCTAGATGGGGAGTAAAGGTCTTCCCAAAGCCCCCAAATCCCTACAAAGGCTTGCACCTCTTTCATATTCTTAGGGGTTGGATAATCATGCACTTTATCAATCATAGCTTTTTGGACAACATGAATGTTACCCAACCAGAAGACTCCCAAAACCTGGTGGTGCCTGGGCCTTGAATTTTCTGCAGGTTCACTGCTCATCCTCCCCTTCACAGATGCTCTAGCAAAACCTGAAGGGTGTCCTACAGTGGACACAAATCTTCACATGTTAACATATATCATCAAAGTAATGCGTTCCCTTTACTGGTGTGGGGAAGAACAGCAACAGGTCTTGGGCTACCATCACATGACATATGATAAGGCTATGCATGTAGCTTTGGGGGAGCCCTGAAAAGGTCCATCATTATCCCTCCCACATGAAGGCAAATTGATCTTAGTTATCAGAAATCTGTACTTTTCAAAGTCGTTTGCCTGAATCTCTTCAAAATGAAGCACTTTGGCAAGAGCACTGACCAAGTATCTGAGTAAAACGATAACTGTCTGCAAATGACATAAGACTTAAAAATGGCCATGGTTAAAGATTTGATGAGAGTTCATTATAATGCAATTGACAAAGGAATTTGGTTATTTCTGTGACATACATTTAAAAATATGACTGATACCATTATATCAGAACATATCAGATTTTTATAAATTTCATAGAAATATAGCCTAAGGAAAGCTTAGCATCACTTCTAATTTGACAGTGCTTCCCATTTTAACATATACAAAACTTTAACAAAATGCAAAATTTAACATATGCAAAAGGTCACATAGTTGCAAAAAATATTAATTCTTTTAATAGAGAAGACTCGGTTTCATAAGTAATCAAAGACGTGATAAAAAAAACAAAACACAGAATCTTTCTTTTCTAGGCAGATTACATTAAAGGTAAAAAAACAACTTTATATACAATTTTCTTATTAAGAGCAAACCAATAATCTAAGAAAACTGTCTTGAGAGAGAAAACCAAATTCTAATTTTGCACCAGTGCATGTTCGATATTAAAACTCTTTTTTTTCTTTTTAACTTACATAGATCCATTCCAATCTTAGCTTTACTGTATATAATTTTTCTCTCAATATTTCTTTTCCAGAAACCTTCTGCAACTTTTTATATCCATTTTGCTTTCATTCCAAAACTCTGGCCATGTTTCAGGTACCCACCCACATGGCTAAAGCTTTTTATTGATATTTGTGATCCTATAATGACCGTGGACTAGATTTTGGGCAAGACAACTTCTACAGCAGCCTGTATTTTAAAAAGCACCCCCCCTCTTTTTCTTTAGTCTCTAAGCAATGTTTTGGTTATCTCCTGGAGTGTTTCATTTCAAAGACATGATGAGATTTAAAACTTCAAGGGTTGGAGAAAAAATTGCAAGTTTTCTTCTAGGAGTTTTGGGGTAATGACTAAAGTTTTCTTTTGTATTGGGGTCAAAAGGCATGGGGAGTTTTGTCTGTTTCCTCATTAATTACCATGACATCCTCTTGTTTTTCATTTTCATCACTTTCTCAAAGATTTTACTTATTTGCATCCCAATAAAACTGCATCCCAAAACTGCTGAGGTCTTTTACAGCTTTTATTTAAATTCCAGTTAGCTAACATACAGTGTTATATTAGTTTCAGGTGTACAATATAGTGATTCAACACTTTCATACAACACCCAGTTCTCATCACAAGTGCCCTCCTTAATACCTATCACCTATTTCACTCATCCCCCCACCCCCGCCCCTCTCATAACCATCAGTGTGTTCTCTATAAGAGTCTGTTTCTTGGCTTTCCTCTCTTTCTTTACCCTTTGCTCATTTGTTTTGTTTCTTAAATTCTACATATGAGTGAAATCATATGGTATTTGTCTTCTTTGACTGACTTATTTTGCTTAGCATAATACTCCCTAGCTCCATCCAGGTCATTGCAAATGACAAGATTTCATTCTTTTGTATGGCTAAGTATTATCTACAATAGTCAAATTATGGAAAGAGCACAAATGTCCGTTGACTGATGAATGGATAAAGAAGATATGATGTATATACACAATGGAATATTATTCAACCATAACAACCACTGAGGTCTTAATTTGAGGCATCTTGGGCCCTTGTAGCTTTGTAGAATGGCACTTTAAGACCTCTCATATATTTCCTGCTTTCCCACCTTGTCTGCCAGCCCCAAAGCTAGCAAAGTAGTGAACACCTGCATATCCTTCTCTAACCTCAGCTCTTCTTCTAACTTCTTGACCTCAGCTTTAGGCTGTAGTCAGGCATCAGTGACCAGCTGAACTGCCCACAGGAGAGGAAACCCACTGTGGCAAAGATGCACTTCCTTTTCTGCTGTGGTGCACTTTGTACAGTTTCTCCAACAAGCACATTGGACTGGCTGGTGTTTTCAGGGCATCTCCATACTCATGCAGTAGTCCAAAGGCAGTTACCATATGGGCCACCCTTTCCCACACTGAGGTGGCTAGCTAACTCAGGATTTCCCCTGCAGATGCCTCATTTCCAAGGCCCATTGCTTTAGTCTCCTGGCTGGCTTGTCAATTGTTGGTTTGCAACCCCCTTGCTTCCCAAGTATAATCTGAAACTGGCTTCTGTACTGAGAGGGCAGGAAGATACCAAAGGAAAAAAGCAGGCCACTCCAGGTTGGTAAGTGGTAGTTTTAATAAGCAAAGAGAACTTACATAGGAGGCTTGTGTTGGGTGGCAGCAAGATAAGTGGATCCCCACACCTGTGTGCTAAATCTTAAAAGTTTATATAGAGGTCTTAACTAGGTATAGTGACATATACTGTATAGGTGTTCTCAACACCACATTACTACCTTAAGGCTATGTCCTTGGAGCAGCCTCTAGGAGTGGGAAAGGTAAGTGTAACCCTTGGACATTCCAAGGACAGGGAAGGGGGCAAAGAATTTCTGATTAAGCAGGATCAGCCCACAGGTCAACTGGAGGTGTGTCTTTTAAATGTCCTCCTCTAACATAATGAAGTTAATCTTTAGATTTTCACAAGTTCAGAGGTTTCTTTCTCACCTAAATGGAACATTAGTTTACTCAGTTCTGTTTCATCATTAATTTTATCATCATTAATTTTATCCCATTTGAATTCTAGCTTCCAAAATTTGCTCCATGTTCTAGACTACTTATGGCACTCTTCAAGGCTTTCTAATGCTGCTATGGCATTATTCTTATTTTTAAGTTCCTCTGACAACTTCAGTGGGATTTGGGGAGGGAGAAGAGGTAAACGTGAGTTATTAGTAAGATATATTGAAAGTGAAGTCCCCTAAAATGTTTTAGCAAGTGGCTGATGGACATGTAAAGCTGGAAATATTTTGAGCATCCTTTCCCCCATACACATCCACTTTCAGCAATTATACATTCTCAAAGAAGTCTAAGAAGAATATATTTTGTTACCCTATAATTCTAGATGACAGAAAGAGAAATCCAAGGTGTGCAGGACAGGAATAAGTCAGAGTCTGATGAATAGTATTTCAGATTATGTCCTTCTCTCACCCTCTCCCTGTAGAAAGAAGCAGAGATAAGACTGTTATGTATCATCTACTATGCATTTGGCATTAAATAAATGAAAATAAAATTAAGCTAGTTCAAACAAAAGGAAGTTAATCAATCATAATGATGCAAAGGTAAGGTGGGTTTTAGGGCTAGCTGATCCAGTGATTTACTGATGTCATTTGGGACTCCAGTTATTCCCACTTTGTTGTCCATAGGCTTCATCTTATTGCTGGTTCCTCTTGGATTATATATAGTACAGTTTATGCTGTTAAGTGGTATTACTTGCTTTTTCACTTGCATTCAGAAGGAAGGGGAGCATCATTGGCAGAAATTCTGTCAGAAGAATGGACAAGAACTCTCCTAGAATCCCTTAGCCAATTTTTCATTTCTCATTCCCATTTCTGAACTAATCAGGGTAAAGGGGAATAGACTACCTCAGAATAATCAAGTGTGCATTAGGTGCTAAAAAGCATCAGGTTCATTCGAGGCATATATGTTCAATGTGGAAGGAGTGGACTTAAAAAGAAAATCTGGGGTTCCGTTAGAAAGAGGGAAGGGAGAAATGTATGCTGGGTATTATTGGTTGAGCAGACATTGTCATGTGGTGGCAGTTGGAAAACTATGAAAAAAGGGCAATGAGATTGAGTGATTCAGAGGCTGGGAAAAATCAGGTTGTTTGTGTATGTTACTTAACCACTCTCTGCCTCTGTTTTTTCATCAGAAAAATGGGGACAAATATATCTACCTTGATGGATTATGTGAGGGTTCATTCATTCAGCAAGTATTTTTTGAGCATTTCCTAGGCATTGGGCAATATTCTAATAAGAACTACTGTGGTGAACAAGGCATATTAAGTCCTTGCCCTCAGAAAAAAAGTCTGTTTAGTGCATATATGGGTGTATGAGTATATGTAATTGGGGAGGAAGATAATCATGGGGAAAAAAAAGTTATAATCTCCTCCCTACTGAGCAGCCCCCTTCCCCTTTTCTGTTCCAGGATGCAGTTAAGCTCTTATGATCTGCTTCTGCCAATCAGAAAGAAGCCTAGCCCTCAGGAGAAAGAGGGAATTGACCAGCTGTGCTAATGCCTGGGTGGGCTCATCTGCAGAATTAGGGAAGAGACTGTCAAACCCACAGTGACCATCCATCTAAACCAAGACCTCTCATCCAAGCTCTACCAGTTACTTCCATCTTCATCCACTTGATTTACATATCTGCCTCTCCAGTCCAGAACTCCATAAGTAAAGAAAAGTACTTTAGATTGGAACCTTGGAATCCCAGCTATAAACCTAATACTGTGATCATTATTGTGACCATTATTATTTACCTGGTGCCCAAGGATGGCACTCCCACCTGGGCATTTCCCATCAGGCACCAGCTAGCTGCCCTGGTTTTGCCTATTTAGGCTTGTATTTATGTCCTGTTCAGTCTCTGCTACTCCACCTATAACCAGGAACCACCAGCAGAAGCAGTCTCTGCTACTCCAGCTACAACCAGGAACCAGCAGCAGAAGCAACCCTCAGGAGTTTGTTGGAAATGCAGCATCTCAGGCCTGCCTCACACCCTCTGAATCAGAATCTAAATTTTAACAAAATCTCCAGGGGATCCATAGGCATATCACAGTACCTTCAACACTTGCTTCAAACACTTGCTTTCAGTCTGTGTGGAGGCAATGACAGTTTGAATGGTAAGTAAAGTTTTCATGGCAATTACTAAGCTTTTGCTCTGCCCAGTCCTCATGTCAACCTTTAATATTGTATTTATTATCTTTGCATTCTGCAGTTACTATAGCAGAGAGAATTATATAGCCTAATATTATCATTTCTACACATTAATGCAATTATTTTGTTTTGTTTTTTCAACCCATACCAATAACATTTACTCTTGAAAATTCTATTGCAATTATTTATTTTTATAACCCTTACCAAGAGTGACATCAGAATAACAACAGTCACTAAACAGAAGGCTGTCCTACTCTGAGATTTAGTCTTTATCTTGCAGATTTGGAGTGATTAGAGCCTCTGCTACCGTGATTTAAGGCATATCAAAGGCCTACTCAGGGCTGGAGGCCCCTCCTTCCTATAGAATGAGACCTATGGAGGGACAACTTTATCTTCAGAAGCTTTGCAAATGGGACCCAAAAGAGGAAGCACTCCCAAGCCCTGAACTCTAGCCAGGCCACGTGGCATCTGGAGGCAGGAAGCAGTTTCCAGGATTATACAATGGGTGTATTTATCTTTTTCCAGAGTCCAGCCTCCACAAACAGGTTCATCAGTACTACCATGGATGCTTTGAGGAAAGTCTTGGAATAGGGTTTAGAGCAGTAGTCACTAGTTCCAAGGCTAATGTGGAATGTACTCCTCAGGACTTTACCTACTTCTTTTAGGATGACTTTGGGAATTTCTGAAAACCCCTCTCTTTATCCTATTGAGCTGAAACATGGTTCTGAAACAGGAATAATTACCTTTGTCTAGAACTTGATTTATTGCTTAAACTAGACCACCTTAATGACCTCCCTGCTGCTAGTATTACTCCTCACCATTCTGTTCTACTAGCAGCATTCAAAAAGACCTTTTTAAATCTCAACTGTCCATGCTATTCTTAACACCCAACAATGGGTTTTCTTTGATCTTCAGGTAAAGTTCAAACTTCTTATGCTGTACTATGTAACTCTGCACAACTAACTTCTACTTACCTTTGTATCCACATCTCTCTCATGTGCCCCTATATTCTATTCTCTGCATTCCTCCCAGTATTCTCCTTTTGAGCCAACACTTGACTGCTAACAATTCCTCAACAGCTTCTTGTTCCCTCAAGCCTCTGTGCCATGGTACATGTTTCCTACACATATAATATTTCCCCCTGCTAATCTCAGAGTGGGGAAAGAGAGGCACAAGAGACAATGAACCATAATTTGAGAAATTCAGCTGAAGTTTTATCTTGGTTTCCAGTTTTATAAACAGAAAAAAGGTTATATATCTAGACAGGCTTTAAAGGGGAGAGAGGAAACAGGATAATCCTCTTTGATCTTTCTCTTCACTGTTGCCAGGTCCCCAAGCCTCTTCCTCCATTTTTATTTCTCTCATTCCCTTAGATGGTTGACAGCTAAATAAAATCCACTTGAAAGATGGCTTCAATGGACAGCCTGGAAGACAGCACCAAATTTCTGACATACCAATGACTAGGGCACTTTCCCAAGATGACATGTTTCCACATTGCTCCTAGGTGAGGCCACCCCACTCTCCTTTCTTGCTTTTAAATTCCATCCTTTATCCCTGGTCCTGAGTATACTCTTCCTAACTTGAAACCCCAAGAAAAAAAGTGAAACTTCTACTAGCCATGAAGTATGAGATCCACAGAGACAAAAGAATCATTAATGCAGTAGCCTTGATCTGATTTATACACCCTATAAAAGACAATTTAAAAATTCATTCTGTACAAAAATTGTGTATATATATTTACATCAGAGGAAAGTTATACAAAAAATGTTCTGATGTAAATAACTGTAATAAATTG
Source organism: Neofelis nebulosa (assembly GCF_028018385.1). Taxonomy (NCBI): domain Eukaryota; kingdom Metazoa; phylum Chordata; class Mammalia; order Carnivora; family Felidae; genus Neofelis; species Neofelis nebulosa. Next base: position 124,919,725 of record NC_080800.1, read on the forward strand.
AGCAGATGTCATAAAATGAAGCAGTTGTTGACTTTAATGTTTTTCTGGGAACCAATGTGATAGGGCAAGGCTGTGAATGCAGGCTGGTGCTTATGGCAGAAGACGTATGAAAGAACCAGAACCAGTTCTCTCTTCTCTGGGAATCCTCTTCTCTTATGTGGAAAGATGTGCTTCACTTTCCTAGTTGATACAGTGTGACAAACTTAGGGTCCTTCCTGTACCACAATTCCAGGGAGGCCCTGCTGAGACATTGCTGCCCTGGACTATCTCTTCTTGGTTCCTGGGTCTGTTGTAAAATGGAAATCTGAGGCTCTATGTGATTTCCTAAGAAATGACTGTCTCTCCTACAAGCCATAGCTCAGGGGTGGCCCCTAAAGGCTGACAGACAAAACCCTAAATGCACCTGTCTCTGCTCCCACAATCCCTTAGCTGCTGGGATTTCCCTCCCTGACTGCTCACTGAAGACATCTTTCAAGTGAGTTTCATTTAGTTGTGAATCTCTCAAGGAGGAGGGTGGAGAGAATGAAAAGGTCAATAATAGAGGAGGAGGCTTGAAGGGCTGACAGCAACAGGAAAAAAAGGTAAAAAATGATGGCCCTTTCCTCCCTTCCTTGTTCTCTCCTTGTCTCCCTTTCAGGGTTATCTATCTCTTACACTATGGCTTGTAGTCTGTGCATCTCTCTGTTCCCACTCTTCCTATAGTTGGGGAAACATTCCTGGTACTTGCATGGACCTGGGAAGTATAGACATAAACAGTCATGTGGGAGACAGCCAGGTAACCAGCACTAACAAAAACACTGCTGTTAGTGCTGGAGCAGTTACAGTGTGATGGGTGGGAGAGCTAGGACAGGAGCATCCACAGGGAATAGGTGGATCCTTGGACATTCATATCCTCAGTCTTTATACTTTCTCCCAATGTGGCATTGCTTTCCTGGCATCACTGCCCTCCAGGTCTATAAACGCCTCCATTGATTTTATATATATTCTAAATGATTTGGTCCCTTGCCCTTTTGCCCTGTCACTTGTCAAAACCTCAACTTGTGTGGCTTCTCCCTATCCATACATGTCCTTCATTAAGCACTTTTTAGAAAAAAGCCCAGTCTGATCCTTTCCTATTCTGTCGTTTTTTCCCCCAAATTTTTATTGAAATTCTAGTTAGTTAACATATAGTGTAATTGTTGTTTTCAGGAGTAGAATTTAGTGATTCATCACTTACACATAACACCCAGTACTCAACACAGCAAGTGCTTTCCTTAATACCCATCACCCGCTTAACCCATCCTCCCTCCAGGAACTTTCAGTTTGTTCTCTTATAGTTAAGAGTGTCTAATGGTTTGTATCCCTCTCTCTCTCTTTTTTTAAACCCTTCCCATATGTTTGTCTATTTTGTTTCTTAAATTCCACATATTAGTGAAATCATACAGTATTTGCTTTTCTCTGCTTGACTTATTTCACTTAGTATAATACACTCTAGCTCTCTCCATGTCACTGAAAATGGCAAAATTTTATTTGTTTTGAGGGCTGAGTAATATTCCATTGTATATATGTATATACCATATCTTCTTTATCCATTCATCAGTCAATGGACATTTGGGTTCCTTCCATAGTTTGGCTATTGATGATAATGTGACTATAAACATTGGGAACATGTACTGTTTCAAATCTGTATTTTTGTATCCTTTGGGTAAATACCCAGTACTGCAATTGCTGGATCATAGGGTAGTTCTATTTTTAACTTTTTGAGAAACTTCCATACTATTTTCCAGAGTGGCTGTACCAGTTTGTATTCCCATCAACAGTGTAGGAGGGTTCTCTTTTCTCTGCATCCTTGCCAACACCTGTGTTTCTTGTGTTGTTAATTTTAGCCATTCTGACAGGTGTGAGGTGGTATCTCATCATGGTTTTGATATGTATTTCCCTGATGATGAGTGATGTTGATGATCTTTTCATGTGCCTGTTAGTCATCTGTATGTCTTCTTTGGAAAAATGTCTATTGATGTCTTCTCATTTTTTTAAATTGGATTATTTTGGAGGGGGTGTTGAGTTTGATAAGTTTTTATAGATTTTGGATACTAATGCTTTATCATATATGTCATTTGTAAATATCTTCTCCCATTCCATAGGCTGCCATTTAATTTTGTTGGTTGTTTCCTTTGCTGTACAGAAGCTTTTTACCTTGATGAAGTCCCAATAATTCATTTTTGCTTTGTGTTTCCCTTGCCTTTGGCTATGTGTCCAGTAAGAAGTTGCTACAGCTAATGTAAAAGAGGTTGCTGCCTGTGTTTTCCTCTAGGATTTTGGTGGTTTCCTGTCTCACATTTAGGTCCTTCATCCATTTTGAATTTATTTTTGTGTATGGTGTAAGAAAGTGGTGCAGTTTCATTCTTCTGCACGTTGCTGTCCAGTTTTCCCAACACCACTTGTGGAAGAGACTGTATTTTTTCCATTGGATATTATTTCCTGATTTCTTGAAGATTAGCTGAGCATATAGTTGTGGATCCATTTCTGGGTTTTATATTCTGTTCCATTGATCTATGTGTCTATTTTTTGTGCCAGTACCATACTATCTTCATAAGTATAGCTTTGTAATATAAAGTCCAGAGTTGCGATGCTTCCAGCTTTTTTTTTTTTTTTACTTTTTCAGTATTGCTTTGACTATTCAGGGTCTTATGTAGTTCCATACAAATTTTAGGATTGTTTGTACCTCCCCATCACAGCACCTATAGCTCTTCTCTCCCCAAATCAACTCTTCACATCTCCTACCTTCCAGAATGTTGTAGGTTTTTTTTTTCACCTCTAGTTGTACATTTTTCCTTTCTCAGTCCTCAGATTGAGTTATTAGGTGTTCAAAATGATTTGATATCTATCTAGCTGTGTTTGAGAGATGAGGAAAGCCTGGAGTCTCTGCATTCGTCTACAAACTTAAGTTCTCTTCTATTCTGTATTAAAAGTGTTCCTCACCTACCCATGGGACAACAACATTGCTGACAAAAGGACTGAACTAGGACAGGAGTTTTCTAAAGGTGCAAAGCTAAGGATTGGACAGTTGTGCTGCAGGTGCCCTATTCTTACTATATGTTACTAGAAAACTCTGTCTATGCTAGTTCTATTCAATCTTGTCTGTTCTGTTCTCTGCTGTGGTCCTAGTACCTAGTATAGTGCTTTATGTGTGATAAATATTATGGAATTAGTTTCCTGCCTCCCCAAGCCATATTTTCTGTAAGAACTTTAACAAGAGTTTTGTATTCTTGGGGTTTGAAATGTTTGCCCAAATTAATAAATCAGCATTGAATCTCTCATGCCACTGGTGATCCATGGTTATTTTCCAGTGATTAGAATTCTGGAGAGAAAGAAAGGTGAGGGGAGTTGTGTCACTTTCCTATGGTTATTGTAATAAATTATCACAAACTTAAGGTCTTAACACACATTTATTATAATTATGGAGGTCAAAACTACCCTGCCATGCACCAGGACTCTGGGACTTCAGAAGCATTAAATTTCCCTCCCTCCACTTTGCTGCTATTTACACTCAAAATGAACACTGCACATTTCCTTCATGTAAACTATTTCAGGCTGTCTTATACACAGAATTGACTTTAACTCCAATAAAATTGGCTAGAATCCTGAATTATCAGATCCAGAAGGACTCTTAAAGATCACATAGCTCAAGATCTTCATTATACATGGCAATATTTGAGACCCAGAAATGTGGAAAGGCCTATCCCAAGTCAGTAACTGTTTTTTGGTTTTGAGTAAATTGCACCAATTTTATTAGGATATAATTGACATATATCACTGTATAAGCTTAATGTATAATTGTTTGACTAATGTATGTTGTGAAATGATTACTGCAATAAGTTTAATGAATGCCCATCTTTGTCCATAGATAAATAAAAAGAATAAAAAAGAAAACAATATTTGTAATGAGAACTATTAGGATTTACTCTCTTTTTTAATGTTTTTAATTTATTTGAGGGGGGTGCAGAGAGAGAGGGAGACACAGAATCTGAAACAGGCTCCTGGCTCTGAGCTGTCAGCACAGAGCCTGACATGGGATTTGAATTCATGGGACTCGAATCATGACCTGAGCCAAATTCAGATGCTTAACAGACTGAGCCACCCAGTACCTCAGGGTTTACTCTCTTAATAACTTTCCTGTATATCATATAGCAGTGTTAACTATAGTCATCACTTTGTACTTGACATCTGTAGTACTTATATTATAACTGGAAGTTTGTACCTTTTGACTACCTTTATCCAATTCCCTGTTCCCCCACCTCCATTTCTGGTAAACACAAATCTGATTTCTCTTTCTATGAGATTTTTTTTGATCCCACATATAAATGAGATGATATATTATTTGTCTTTCTCTATCTGACTTATTTCACTTAGCATAATGCCTTCAAGGTTCATCCATATTGTACCAAATTCCAGTTTTTCCTCCTGTTTTATGGCTGGATAATATTACATTGTATGCGTTTGCACCACAACTTCTTTATCGACTCATCCACTGATGAATACTTAGGTTGTTTCCATGTATTGGCTATTATAAATAATGCCGCTATGAATGTGGGGGTGCAGATATCTTTTTGAATTAGTGTTTTCATTTCTTTGGATATATTATCAGAAGTGGAATTCCTGGATTATATTTTTAATTTTTTGAGGATCTTTCATATTGGCTATACCAATTTAAAGTCCTATTAACAGTGTACAAATGTTCCCTTTTCTGCACATTCTTGCCAGCATTTGTTGTCTCTTATCTTTTGGGGATTTAAAAAATTATTTTTATTTTTTTAATTGAAGTATAATTAACATACAGTGTTATACTAGTTTCAGGTATATAGTATAGTGATACAACATTTTTATACATTGCTCAGTGCTCATCTTAAGAAGTACATTCTTTTTTTTTTTTTTTTTTAATTTTTTTTTTCAACGTTTTTTTATTTATTTTTGGGACAGAGAGAGACAGAGCATGAACGGGGGAGGGGCAGAGAGAGACGGAGACACAGAATCGGAAACAGGCTCCAGGCTCCGAGCCATCAGCTCAGAGCCTGACGCGGGGCTCGAACTCACAGACCGCGAGATCGTGACCTGGCTGAAGTCGGACGCTTAACCGACTGCGCCACCCAGGCGCCCCTTTAAGAAGTACATTCTTAATCTGCTTTATCTATTTTGCTCACCACCACCCCCCAAACTGCCCTCTGGCAACCACCAGTTTGTTTTCTGTAGTTGAATCTATTTTTCTATCTCTTTTCTTTATTCATTTGTTTCTTAATTTCCATATGAACAAAATCATATGGTACTTGTCTTTCTCTCTCTGACTTGTTTCACTTAGCATTATACCTTCCAGATTCATCCACATTGTTGCAGATGTCAAGATCTCGTTTTTTTCATGGCTGAATAATATATCATTGTAGATATATATACCACCTCTTCATTATCTATTCATCTATTGATGGACACTTGTGCTGCTTCCATATCTTGGCTATTATAAATAACACTGCAATAAACATAGGGGTGCATGTATCTTTTTGAATTAGTATTTTTTGCTTTCTTTGGTGAACTATCCAGTAGTGTAATTACTGGATCATATGGTAGTCTTTTTTCTTTTTTCTTTTTTTTTTCTTTTCTTTTCTTTTCTTTTTTTTTTTAGGAAACTCCGTACTGTTTTCCACAGTGGCTGCACCAATTTGCATTCCTACAAACAGTGCATGAGGGTTCCTTTTTCTCCACATCCTCACCAACACTAACTATTTCTTGTAGTTTTTATTCTAGCCACTCTGACAAGTATAAGCTAATATCTCATTATGGCTTGGTTTGCATTTCCCTGATTATTTGTGATGTTGAACATTTTTTCATGTGTCTGTTGGCCAATTGCATGCCTTATCTGGAAAAAAATGCCTATTCGGGTCCTCTGCCCATTTTTTAATCTGAATATTTTTGTTATTTTGGTGTTGTATTATATAAGTTCTTTATATATTTTGGGTATTAACCCCTTTACTGGATACACAATTTGAAAATATCTTCTCCCATACAGTAGGTTGTCTTTTCATTTTGTTGATGGGTTTCCTTCACTGTGTAAAAGCTTTTTATTTTGATGTAGCCCCGATAGTTTATTTTTTCATTTTATTTCCCTTGCCTGAGGAGATGTATCTAGAAAAATGTTGTGACTGGCAAAGTCAAATAAATTACTGCTTATGGTTTTCTCTAGGAGTTTTATGGTTTCAGGTCTCACTTTTAGGTCTTTAATTCATTTTGAGTTTTTATTTCTGTATGGTGTAAAAAAGTAGTCAAGTTTCATTCTTTTCATGTAATTGTCCAATTTTCCCAATACCATTTGTTGAAGAGACTGTTTCTTCCTCATTGTATATTCTGGCCTCCTTAATCATAGATTAATTGAGTATATAAGTGTGGGCTTATTTCTGAGCTCTCTATTCTGTTGCATTGATCTATGTGTCTATTTTTGTGCCAGAACCATACTGTTTTGATCACTATAACCTTAAAGTATGTCTTTTTAAAAATTTTAATTCCAGTATAGTTAAAATACAATGTTATATTAGTTTCAGGTTTACTATTGTGATATTGTGATTCAACATTTCCACACATCACACAGTGCTCACCAGAAGTGCATTCCTTAATCCCTACCACCTATTTCACCCATTCCCCCCACTTTCCCTCTGGTAACTATCAGTTCTGTATGTTCTTTATAGTTTGAAGTCTGGTTCTTGGTTTCTTTCTCTCTCTTTCTCCTTTGCTTGTTTGTTTTGTTTCTTAAATTCCATATATGAGTGAAATCATATGGTATTTGTCTTTCTGTGACTGACTTATTTCACTTAGCAGTATATCTTGACATCTGGGTGATACCTCCAGTTTTGTTTTTCTGTTTTCCAAAATTGCTTTGGCTATTCAGGGTCTTTTATGGTTCCATACAAATTTTAGGATTATTTGTTCTAGTTCTGTGAATGTTGGTATTTGATAGCAATTGCATCAAATCTGTAGATTGCTTTGGGTAGTATGGACATTTTAACATTAATTCTTCCAATCCATGAGCATGGAATATCCATCCACTTGGTTATATTATCTTCAATTTCTTTCATCAATGTTTTATGATTTTCAGAGTGAAGGTCTTTCACTTCCTTAGTTAAGTTTATTTCCTAGTATTTTATTTTTTGGTGCAATTGTAAATGGGATTGTCTTCTTAATTTTTCTTTCTTATACTTCATTATTTAGGTGTATAGAAATGCAACAGGTTTCTGTATATTAATTTTGTACACTGGGAATTTATTGAATTCATTTATCAGTTCTAGTGTTTTTGGCATTCAGTCTTTAGGATTTTCTATGTATGCTGTCATATCATTCACACATATTGAAAGTTTTACTTCTTAGCAATTTGGATGACTTTTATTTCTTTTTGTAGTATGATTGCTATGGCTAGGACTTCCAGTACTCTGTTGAATTAAAGTAGTGAGAGCGGACATTTTTATTTTGTTCCTGATCTTAGAGGAAAAGCTCTCAGGTTTTCACCATTAAGTATGATGTTAGCTGTGGGTTTTTCATATATGGCCTTTATTATGTTGAAGTATGTGTCCTCTAAACCTACTTTGTTGAATTTTCTCATTATAAATGAATGTACTTTATCAAATGCTTTTTTTTCTGTATCTATTGAGATGATCATATAATTTTTATCCTTGTTGATATGATGTATCACATTGATATGTGAATATTTAACCACCTTGCATCCCTGGAATAAATCCCACTTGATTGTGGTGAGTGATTTTTTAATGTATCGTTGGAATTGGTTTGCTAATATTTGTTGAGGATTTTTGCATCTATGGTCATCAAAGTTATTGCCATATAGTTTTCTTTTTTGTGTTGTCTTTGGTCTGGTTATGGAATCAGGGTAATTCTTGATTGGTAGAATGAATTGGAAGCTTTTCTTACTCTTCTGTTTTTTGGAATGGTTTGAGAAGAATAGGTAATATGTCTTTTTTAAATATTTGGTAGAATTCACCTGTGACTCCATCTGGTCTTAGGCTTTTGTTGGGAGTTTTTTTTTTTCCCTACTGATTCAATGTCATTGCTTATAATTGTCCTATTCATATTTTCTTTTCTTCTTCATTTAGTTTTGGGTGGTTATATGTTTCTAGGAATATTTCCATTTCTTCTTGGTTGTCCAATTTCTTGGCATATAATTTTTCAAAATATTCTCATAATTCTCTATATTTTTGTCATGTTGATTAGTTCTTTTCCTTCATTATTTATTTTATTGATTTGAGTCCTTTCTCTTTTTTTCTTGATGAGTCTGGCTAAAGATTGATCAATTTTGTTGATCTTTTCAAAGAACAATCTCCTGGTTTCATTCATTTACTGTTTTTACTGTTTTTTCCACTCTATATCATTTTTCAAAAATGCTTATTTATTTATTTTGAGAGAGAAAGAGAGAATCAGAAAAAGAGCACTGTCAGTGCGGAGCCTGGTGTAGGACTCAAACTTATAAAATGTGAAATCATGACCTGAGCTGAAACCAAGAGTCAGTCCCTTAACCTGCTGAGCCACCCAGGTGCCCCAAGTCTATATTTAATTTATTTCTGCTCTAATCTTTATTATTTCCTTCGTTCTACTGATTTTGGACCTTGTTTGTTGTTGTTGTTGTTGTTGTTGTTGTTGTTCATCGTCTTCTTTTCTTCACTCTTTCAGGTGTAAGATTATGTTGTTTATTTGAGATGTTTTCTTGTTTATTGAGTCAGGCATGCATTGCTATAAAAATCCCTCTTAGAATAGCTTTTGCTGTATCCCAAAGATTTTGAGCCACTGTATTTATATTTTCATTTGTTTCTATGTATTTTTTAATTTATTCTTTAATTCCTTGGTTGGCCCATTCACTATTTATTATCATGTTATTTAACCTCCATATATTTGTGTTCTTTCCAGAATTTTTCTTGTGATTGATTTTGTTTCATATCATTGTGAGCAGAAGAGATACGTGATATCTTTTCATTTTTTTTTGAATTTATTAAGACTTATTTTGTCCCTAACATGTAATCTATCCTTGAGAATGTCCCATGTGTACTTGCGAAGAATGTGTATTCTTCTCTTTTTGGATGAAATTTGTATATATATATATATATATAGATATAGATAGATAGATAGATAGATATATAGATATATAGATATATAGATATATAGATATATAGAATGTTTGTATAACTGTTCAGTCCATCTGGTCTAATGTGTAATTCAAAGCCACTGTTTCCTTTTGAAATTCTGTCTAGATGATCTATCCATTCATGTAAGTGAATGTTAAAGTCCCCTCCTATTATTGTATTCCTGAAAATTTCTTCCTTTATGTCTGTTAATAGTTGCTTTATTTATTTAGGTTCTCCCATGTTGGTTGCATAGATATTTACAATTATATCCTCGTGTTGGATTGTTCCCTTTATCACTAAGTAGCGTCCTTCTTTGTCTCTTGTTACAATCTTTCTATTTTGTCTAAGTATTGCTATCCCTGGTTTCTTTTCACTTCCATTTGCATGGTAAATGTTTTTCTATCCCTTTCTCTTAATCTCCATGTCTTTAGGTCTGAATTGAGTTTCTTGTAGGCAGCATATAAATGGGTCTGAGTTTCATCCATTTAGTCACCCTATGTCTTTTGATTGGAACATTTCTTCCATTTACATTTAAAGTAATTATTGGGGCGTCTAGGTTGCTCAATTGGTTGAGTGTCTGACTCCTGATTTCGGCTTAGGTCATGATCCCAGGGTTGTGGGATTGAGCCCTGTGTTGAGCATGGAGCCTGCTTAGGAGTCATTCTCTCTCCCTCTGCCCCTTTCCCCCATTCTACCTCTCTCAAATAAAAATAAATAAACCTTTTTTAAAAAGTAATTATTAACAGATACATACTTATTGCCATTTTGTTATTTGTTTTATGGTTGGTTTCATAGTTCTCTATTCCTTTCTTCTCTTGCTCACTTTCCTTGTGCTCTGATGGCTTTCTTTAATGTTATGCTTGGATTCCTTTTTCTTTTGTTGTGTATCTGTGTTTCTTTTTTTAATTTTTGGTTACCATGAGGTTATATATAATATCTTATGCATATAATTGTCTATATTAATTGATGGTCACTTAAGTTTGAAACCGTTCTAAGAGCATTGAGTGTTTACTTCCTCCACATGCATTTTATGCATATGATGTCATAATATTTTACATCCTTTATTTGGTGAATCCTTTGACTGATTTTTATAGATATAATTGATTTTACTGCTTTTGTATTTTAACCTTCATATTGGTCTTATAAATAATTGATCTATTACTTTTATTATATGTTTGCATTTACCTGTAAATTTTTTTTCCTTTCCTAATTTTCTTACTTCTCATTATGGCCTTTATTTCTACTCATTGACTTCCCTTTAACATTTCTTATAAGGGTGTTTTAGTGGTGGTGAACTTTTTGTTTCTCTGGGAAACTCTATCTCTTTTGTTTTGAATGATAGAGTTGCTGGGTAGAGTATTCTTGGCTACAAGTCTTTTTTTCTTTTTTCTTTCAGCACTTTGAATATATCATGTTACTTCCTTCTGGTCTGCAAAATTTCTGCTGAAAAATCAGCTGATAGCCTTATGAGCTTTCCATTTTAATACAAATGTTTTCTTTTTTCTTGCTGCTTTAAAAAATTATCTCTTTATCACTGCTTTTGCCATTTTAATTGTTACATGTCTTGGTGTAGACCTTTTTAGGTTCAGTTGTTGGAGGCTATCTGTACATCCTGGATCTGGGTGTCTGTTTTCACTAGACTACAGAAGTTATCAGCTATTATTTCTTCAAGTAAGTTTTCTGAACCCTTCTCTCTCTATTCTTTTGGGATCCTCATAATGTGAATGTTATGCTTAATGAGGTACAGAGTTCCCTTAACATATTCTCATTTTTTATTCTGTTTTCTTTTTGTTGTTCAGCTTGTTGCTTTTCATTGCTCTTTCAGATCACTGATCTGTTCTGCATTCTTTAATCTGCTATTGACTTCCTCTAGTGTATTTTTTTATTTCTGTTATTGAGTTCTTCTCTGACTGGTTCCTTTTTATATTTTCTATCTCTTTTTTGAAAGTCTCATTGAGATCCTACAATCTTTTCTCAAGTCCAGTGAGTATCTTTATGGACATTAGTTTGAATTCTTTATCAGGCATATAAGGCCCATTTCATTGAGCTCTTTTGTTGTGGTTTTGTCCTGTCTTTTCATTTAGTGCATATTTCCCTGTCTCCTCATTTTTCCTAACTCTCTGTATTTGTTTCTATGTGTTAGAGAAGTCAGCTATGTCTCCTGATCTTGAAAGTAATAAAAGAAACAAAGAAAGAGGAAAGAAAGAAGAAATAAAGAGAAGTAAGAGAAGAAAGAAAGAAAGAAAGAAAGAAAGAAAGAAAGAAAGAAAGAAAGAAAGAAGCCTTATGAAGAAGTTCTGTGGGGGCGCCTGGGTGGCGCAGTCGGTTAAGCGTCCGACTTCAGCCAGGTCACGATCTCGCGGTCCGTGAGTTCGAGCCCCGCGTCAGGCTCTGGGCTGATGGCTCGGAGCCTGGAGCCTGTTTCCGATTCTGTGTCTCCCTCTCTCTCTGCCCCTCCCCCGTTCATGCTCTGTCTCTCTCTGTCTCAAAAATAAATAAAAAAAAAAAAAAAAAAAAAAAAAAAAGAAGTTCTGTGGTACCCTGAAGTATAATAATACCCCCTGTTCACCAGAACTAGGCTATCCATGGCTTTCTCCTATGTAGGCTGCATGCATTTTATTGTTGTGGCTGAGCTGCATTTGCCTTTAGTCTAGCTGGCTGCAATGGCACACATTGAATGTTGTGGGCACTCTGAGCAGGGTTTGGTCCCTGTACTGTTAAGAGGTGTGTCTGTGGCCACCACAGGTTTGTAGTTGGGTGGTGTTAGCAGTCAGACCAGATGCCTGCCCTCAGTCCATCTGTAGTTGTGCCAAGCTGGAGGTTTCTCTCCCTGTGCTGCTCCCTAAGAGACTTTCATTGGTGGACATGACCAGCAGTCAGACTATATTCCTTCCCCCAGTTCAAATGTTGGGGTTGTAGTCATACTGAACTTCAAGGCAGTTTCCCTGTGCTGCCCTCTGAGAGACTTTCATTGGTGAGCAGGGCTGTCAGTCAGACAAGGTGCCTACCCCTAGTCCATCTGCAAGGCTTAGTTGCACTGATCAGTAGGATGCTGTCTCTGTGCTGCCAGCTATAAGGTTTGGCTGATAGGACTGTGGATGCACTGGTATATGTTGTTATTTTCCCCCCCTCTCCCTCGAGCAGGAGTGTCTGGAGTGGTGCCATTCCCTGGTTCCTGCCAGGGTTGTTTGTAAGGTATGTCAGGGCAGGAGCTACTTTGGAATGCCTGCTAAGTAGGGCCAGTTGGATGGGACAGATTCACAGGGGATTGTGGGAGCACAGCATGCAGTGCTAACAAGATAAACAGACTATTCTTGCTGATTCCTGCAAGAGTGTGGCTATCTAAGTTAGGTGGGGGGAAGAGAAATGGTACTTGCCAGCACCTTTGTTCTTTGAGAAGTCATCTAAAGATTTCTGCCCCCCCCCCCAGAACATGTTCTGAAATTAGTAAATAAATCTCCTTGATATATATCCCAGATGTATTTCAAACTGCTGCTTCTATGCTGTTATGCTGGCTCTTTGAGGGTGGGGACTCAGTTTCCTTCACCCTCCAGCTTTCCTGGAGCTAAAGCCGCTATTTTTAAAGTACCCAGAGTTAATTCCCATTGATTATAAAAACTCACAAAATTAAGCCCCATTGGTTTACAAAACCAAATATTATGGAGATTTGCCTTCCCAGTGTGGAATCCCTGTACCTGGGGTGCCTGGTGTGGGGTTTAATCCTCTTATTTGTGGTCAGTCTCATGGGGGCTTTGGCTCTCAAAAATGTCTTTGTTTCTCCTACACCTTTTGATGTGGCCTCCTTTGTAAGATTAACTGTGGAGTCTGTTCTTCCAGTCTTCATGTCATTTTAAGACTTAGTGGTACAGATGCAGCTGTTATCTCAGTGTGTCTGTAGGATGAGGTGAGATCAGGATCCTCCTACTCTGTCATCTTCCTGTCCCTTGTATTTTTGATGGTAGCCATTCTAACAAACATGAGGTTATATCTCATTGTGGTTTTGCTTTGCTTTCCCTAATAACTAGTGATGTTGAGATTTTTTTCATGTACTCTTTAGTCATTTATATATCTTCTTTGGAAAAATGTCTGCTCGGGTTTTTTTTTTTTGCCCATTTTTAAATTGGATTATTATTATTTGCTTTTGTATGAATTTCTTATTTTTTGGATATTAACATTTTATGGTTTGAATTTTTTTACAGTTCCATAGGTTGTGTTTTTACTTTGTTGATGGTTTATTTTGCTATGCCGAAGCTTTTCACTTTGATGTAGTCTACCTTGTTTATTTTTGCTTATGTTGCTTTTGCTTTCATTGGTGTCATATCCAAAGAATTACCAGGACCCATGTCAAGGAGTTTTTTTCCTATATTTTTTTTCCAGAAGTTTCATGGCTTTAGATCTTACATTTAAATCTTTAATCCATTCTGAGTTAATTTTTGTGAGTGGTGTAAGATAGGAGTCTAGTTTCATTCTTTTACATGTAAATATCCAATTTTCCCACACTCTTTATTGAAGGGACTGTCTTTTCTGCAGAAAGTATTCCTGGCTCCCTTCTCAAATATTGATTGTATATGCTTGGTTTTATTTCTGGGTTCTTCATTCTTTTCTATTGATCTATTTGTCTGTTTACACCAGTACCATACTGTTTTTATTGCTACAGCTTTATAGTATACCTTGACATCAAAAAGTATAATGCCTTCCACTTTTTTTCTTTCTCAGGCTTGCTTTGGCTATGCAGTGTGGTTTTTTTTTTTTTTTTTGACTCCATATAAATTTTAGGATTCTTTTTTCTACTTCTGATAAGAATCCCATTAGAATATTAATAATGATTACATTGAGTCTATCAATGGTTTTTGGTAGTATAAGATTTTAACAATATTAATTCTTCCAATCCATGAACATGGGATACCTTTGCATTTATTTGTCTTTGATTTCTTTTATGAGTCTTGTAGTTTTCAGAGTACTGATCTTTCATCCACTTGGTTAAATTTGTATCTCAATATTTTATTGTGTTTGGTACTATTGTAAATGGGATCATTTTTTAAAATTTCTTTCTTAGATAATTCATTGTTACTGTCTAGAAAAATTACTCATTTTGTGCATTTATTTTGTATTCAGCAACTTTACTAATTTATTAGATCTAACAGTATTTTTCTTTTTTAAATTTGTATTTAAATTCTAGTTAGTTATCATATAGTGTAATATTGATTTCTAGAGTAGAATTTAGTGATTCATCATTTAATATAACACCGAATTCTCATCATAACAAGGACCCTCCTTAATACCCATATCCCATTTATCCAATCCCCACCCAAATCCCTTCGTCAACGCTCAGTTTATTCTCTATCATTAAAAGTCTCTTATGGTTTGTTTCCCTCTCTTTTTTCCCCTTCCCATATGTTAATATATTTTGTTTCTTAAATTCTACATTAGTGAAATCATATTGTCTTCCTCTGACTTATTTAACTTAGCATAATACACTCTAGCTCTATCCATGTCATTGAAAATGGCAAGATTTCATCTTTTTGATGGCTGAGTAATATTCCATTGTTTGTATGTGTGTATATATACATCTTCTTTATCCATTCATTAGTCGATAGACATTTGGGCTCTTTCCATAGTTTGGCTATTGTTGATAATGTTGCTATAATCAATGAGGTGCATGTACCCCTTCGAATATGTATTTTTGTATCCTTTGGGTAAATACCTAGTACTGCAATTGCTGGGTTGTAGGGTAGTTCCATTTTCAACTTTCTGAGGAACCTCCAAATTGTTTTCTAGAGTGGCTGTACCAGTTTGCATTCCTACCAACAGTGTAAGAGGGTTCCCCTTTCTCCACATATGCATCCTTGCCAACATCTATTGTTTCCTGTGTTGCTAATTTTAACCATTCTGACAAGTGTGAGGTGGTATCTCTTGTGGTTTTGATGATTTGTATTTTCCTGATGATGAGTGATGCACATCTTTTCATGTGCCTGTTAGCCACCTGGATGTCTTTTTTGGAAAAATGTCTATGCATATCTTCCGTCCATTTTTTAACTGGATTATTTATTTTCTGGGTATTGAGTTTAAGTTCATTATAGATTTTGGATACTAATGCTCTATAAGATATGTTTTGCAAGTATCTTCTCCCATTCCGTTGGTTGCCTTTTAGTTTTGTTGATTGTTTCCTTTGCTGTGCATAAGCTTTTTATCTTGAAGAGGTCCTAATAGTTCATTTTTGTTTTTGTTTCTCTTGCCTCCGGAGACATGTTGAGTAAGAAGTTGCTATGGCCAAGGTTAAAGACTTTAACAGTTTTTTCTACAGTAGG
The DNA here is from genome assembly GCF_028018385.1 of Neofelis nebulosa. NCBI lineage: Eukaryota > Metazoa > Chordata > Mammalia > Carnivora > Felidae > Neofelis > Neofelis nebulosa. Next base: position 124,935,179 of record NC_080800.1, read on the forward strand.
ATTTTCCATAAAACCATGTCATCTGTAAATAGAGACAGCTTTATTTCTTCCTTTTCAATTTTAATATATATTTTTTTCCTTGCCTGATTGCTCTGCCAAGGAATACCAGTACTATTTTGAATAGGAATGGTGAGAGTGAGTACCTTTTCAACCTTTCACCATTGAGTATGATGTTAGCTGTGGGCTTATTTATGGCCTCTATTACATTGAGGTGTGTTCTTCCTATACCTAATTGGTTCAGAGTTTTTATACGAGTGGATAATAAATTTTGACAAATGTTTCAGGACTACAACATAGTGATGCAACACTTACATAGAACACCCAGTGCTCTTCACAAGTGCACTCTCTAATTCCCATTACCTGTTTAACCTGCCACCCATTGACCTCACCTGTGGTAACCATCAGGTTATTCTCTACATTTAAGAGTCAGTTTCTTAGTTTGCTTCTCTCTCTTTTTCCCCCCTTTGCTCATTTGTTTTGATTCTTAAATTCCACATATGAATGAAATCATATGGTATTTGTCTTTCTCTGACTGACTTATTTTGCTTAGCATTATACTCTCTAGGTCTATCCATGTCATTTAAAAAGGCAATATTTTATTCTTTTTAATGGCTGAGTAATATTTCATTGTGTATATATGCTACTTCTTTATTAATTCACCAATCAATAGATAATTGGGCTCTTTTCATAATTTGGCTATTGTAGATAATGCTACTGAAACATCAGGGTGCATGTATCCCTTTGAATTAGTGTTTTTGTATTTTTTAGGTAAATACCTAGTAGTGCAATTGCTGGATTTTAGGGTAGTTCTAGTTTTTAACTTTTTGAGGAACCTCCATACTATTTTCCAGAGTGGCTGCACCAGTTTGCATTCCTACCAACAGTGCAAGAGGGTTCCCCTTTCTCCACATGCTCATCAACACCTGTTGTTTCTTTTGTTGTTGATTTTATCTATTTTTACAGGTGTCAGGTGATATCTCATTGTATCTTTGATTTACATTTTCCTGATAATAAGTGATATTGAGCATCTCTTCATGTATCTGTTTTTCATGATTGTCTTCTTTGGAAAAATGTCTATTCATGTCCTCTGCCAATTTTTTAACTGGATTATTTGTTTTTTGGGTGTTGAGTTTGATAAGTTCTTTATATAATTTGGATATGAACTCTTTATCAGATATGTCATTTGTAAATACCTTCACCCATTCTGAAGTTTGACATTTAGTTTTGTTGATTGTTTCCTTTGTTGTGCAGAAACATTTATTTTGATGAAGTCCCAAATGTTTATTTTTGTTATTGTTTCCCTTGCATTCAGAGACATATTTGGTAAGAAGTTGCTACAGCCACTGTCAAAGAGGTTACTGCCTGTGTTCTCTAGGATTTCAATGGTTTCCTGGCTTACATTTAGGTCTTTAATCCATTTTGAATTTATTTTTGTGTATAGTTTAAGAAAGAGATGGAATTTCATCTTTTGCATGTTGCTGTCCAGTTTTTCCAAAATCATTTGTTGAAGAAACTGTCTATTCCCCATGGATATTCTTTCCTGCTTATGTGCTCTAATCTTTAGGATTTTCTTCCTTATGCTGGATTTAGGCTTAATTTTTTTTCTAGTTCCTTTAGATATAAGGTCAGGATCTTTCCTTGAGATTTTTCGTGCTTCTTGAGTAGCCCTGTATTGCAATATACTTCCTTCTTGGGGCTTCCATGGCTTCATCCCAAGGGTTTTGGACAATTTTTTTTTTCATTTTCATTTGTTTCCATGTGTGTTTTTTAAATTGCTTCTTTGATTTCATGGTTAAACAAGTCATTGTTTAGCAGCATATTGTTTAAAAATTATGTATTTGTGCTCTTTCCAGATTTTTTCTTGTGGTTGATTTCTAGTTTCATAGCGTTGTGGTAAAAAAAAAAAGGTGCATGACAGAAGACCATGGGGGAGGGGAAAGGGAAAAAAGTTACAGAGAAGGAAGGAGGCAAACCATGAGAGACTCTTAAAAACTGAGAATAAACTGAGGGTTGATGGGGGATGGGAGGGAGGAGAAAGTGGGTGATGGGTATTGAGGAGGGCACCTGTTTGGATGAACACTGGGTATTGTATGGAAAGCAATTTGACAATAAATTTCATATTTAAAAAAAGGTGCATGATATCATTTCAAACTTTCTGTATTTGTTAAAATCTGTTTTGTGACCTAATATGTGACCTATTCTGGAGAATGTTCCATGTGCACTTGAATGTGTATTGTCTTGTTTTAGGATGGAATGTTGTGAATGTATCTTGTTAAGCCCATCTGGTCCAGTGTGTCATTCAAAGCTATTGTTTCTTTTTTATTTTCTGTTTACATAATCTATCCAATGAGGTAAGTGGTGTTAAAATCGCCTGCTATTATTTTATTATTATCAGTTCTTTTATCTTTCTTATTATTTTTTTTATATATTTGGGTACTCCCAGGTTGGGTGCATAATTACAATTGTTATATCTGCTTGTTTGATTGTCTCTTTTTTTTTCAATATATGAAATTTATTTTCAAATTGGTTTCCATACAACACCCAGTGCTCATCCCAAAAGGTGCCCTCCTCAATACCCATCACCCACCCTCCCCTCCCTCCCACCCCCCATCAACCCTCAGTTCTCAGTTTTTAACAGTCTCTTATGCTTTGGCTCTCTCCCACTCTAACCTCTTTTTTTTTTTCTTCCCCTCCCCCATGGGTTTCTGTTTCTCAGGATCCACATAAGAGTGAAACCATATGGTATCTGTCTTTCTCTGTATGGCTTATTTCACTTAGCATCACACTCTCCAGTTCCATCCACGTTGCTACAAAGGGCCATATTTCATTCTTTCTCATTGCCACGTAGTATTCCATTGTGTATACAAACCACAATTTCTTTATCCATTCATCAGTTGATGGACATTTAGGCTCTTTCCATAATTTGGCTATTGTTGAGAGTGCTGCTATCAACATTGGGGTACAAGTGACCCTATGCATCAGCACTCCTGTATCCCTTGGGTAAATTCCTAGCAGTGCTATTGCTGGGTCATCGGGTAGGTCTATTTTTAATTTTCTGAGGAACCTCCACACTGCTTTCCAGAGCAGCTGCACCAATTTGCATTCCCACCAACAGTGCAAGAGGGTTCCCATTTCTCCACATCCTCTCCAGCATCTATAGTCTCCTGATTTGTTCATTTTGGCCACTCTGACTGGCGTGAGGTGATATCTGAGTGTGGTTTTGATTTATATTTCCCTGATAAGGAGCGACGTTGAACATCTTTTCATGTGCCTGTTGGCCATCCGGATGTCTTCTTTAGAGAAGTGTCTATTCGTGTTTTCTGCCCATTTCTTCACTGGGTTATTTGTTTTTCGGGTGTGGAGTTTGGTGAGCTCTTTATAGATTTTGGATACTAGCCCTTTGTCTGATATGTCATTTGCAAATATCTTTTCCCATTCCGTTGGTTGCCTTTTAGTTTTGTTGGTTGTTTCCTTTGCTGTGCAGAAGCTTTTTATCTTCATAAGGTCCCAGTAATTCACTTTTGCTTTTAATTCCCTTGCCTTTGGGGATGTGTCGAGTAAGAGATTGCTACGGCTGAGGCCAGAGAGGTCTTTTCCTGCTTTCTCCTCTAGGGTTTTGATGGTTTCCTGTCTCACATTCAGGTCCTTTATCCATTTTGAGTTTATTTTTGTGAATGGTGTCAGAAAGTGGTCTAGTTTCAACCTTCTGCATGTTGCTGTCCAGTTCTCCCAGCACCATTTGTTAAAGAGACTGTGTTTTTTCCATTGGATGTTCTTTCCTGCTTTGTCAAAGATGAGTTGGCCATACGTTTGTGGGTCTAGTTCTGGGGTTTCTATTCTATTCCATTGGTCTATGTGTCTGTTTTTGTGCCAATACAATGCTGTCTTGATGATGACAGCTTTGTAGTAGAGGCTAAAGTCTGGGATTGTGATGCCTCCTGCTTTGGTCTTCTTCTTCAAAATTACTTTGGCTATTCGGGGCCTTTTGTGGTTCCGTATGAATTTTAGGATTGCTTGTTCTAGTTTCGAGAAGAATGCTGGCGCAATTTTGATTGGGATTGCATTGAATGTGTAGATAGCTTTGGGTAGTATTGACATTTTGACAATATTTATTCTTCCAATCCATGAGCAGGGAATGTCTTTCCATTTCTTTATATCTTCTTCAATTACCTTCATAAACTTTCTATAGTTTTAAGCATACAGATCTTTTACATCTTTGGTTAGATTTATTCCTAGGTATTTTGTACTTCTTGGTGCAATTGTGAATGGGATCAGTTTCTTTATTTGTCTTTCTGTTGCTTCATTGTTAGTGTATAAGAATGCAACTGATTTCTGTACATTGATTTTGTATCCTGCAACTTTGCTGAATTCATGTATCAGTTCTAGCAGACTTTTGGTGGAGTCTATCGGATTTTCCATGTATAATATCATGTCATCTGCAAAAAGCGAAAGCTTGACTTCATCTTTGCCAATTTTGATGCCTTTGATTTCCTTTTGTTGTCTGATTGCTGATGCTAGAACTTCCAACACTATATTAAACAACAGCAGTGAGAGTGGGCATCCCTGTCGTGTTCCTGATCTCAGGGAAAAAGCTCTCAGTTTTTCCCCATTGAGGATGATGTTAGCTGTGGGCTTTTCATAAATGGCTTTTATGATCTTTAAGTCTGTTCCTTCTATCCCGACTTCCTCAAGGGTTTTCATTAAGAAACGGTGCTGGATTTTGTCAAAGGCCTTTTCTGCATCGATTGACAGGATCATATGGTTCTTCTCTTTTTTTTTATTAATGTGATGTATCACGTTGATTGATTTGCGAATGTTGAACCAGCCCTGCATCCCAGGAATGAATCCCACTTGATCATGGTGAATAATTCTTTTTATATGCTGTTGAATTCGATTTGCTAGTATCTTATTGAGAATTTTTGCATCCATATTCATCAGGGATATTGGCATTTAGTTCTCTTTTTTTACTGGGTCTCTGTCTGGTTTAGGAATCAAAGTAATACTGGCTTCATAGAACGAGTCGGGAAGTTTTCCTTCCCTTTCTATTTCTTGGAATAGCTTGAGAAGGATAGGTATTATCTCTGCTTTAAACGTCTGGTAGAACTCCCCTGGGAAGCCATCTGGTCCTGGACTCTTATTTGTTGCGAGAATTTTGATAACCAATTCAATTTCTTCGCTGGTTATGGGTCTGTTCAAGCTTTCTATTTCCTCCTAATTGAGTTTTGGAAGAGTGTGGGTGTTTAGGAATGTGTCCATTTCTTCCAGGTTGTCCAATTCGTTGGCATATAATTTTTCATAGTATTCCCTGATAATTGTTTGTATCTCTGAGGGATTGGTTGTAATAATTCCATTTTCATTCATGATTTTATCTATTTGGGTCATCTCCCTTTTCTTTTTGAGAAGCCTGGCTAGAGGTTTGTCAATTTTGTTTCTTTTTTCAAAAAACCAACTCTTGGTTTCGTTGATCTGCTCTACAGTTTTTTTAGATTCTATATTGTTTATTTCTGCTCTGATCTTTATGATTTCTCTTCTTCTGCTGGGGTTAGGCTGCCTTTGCTGTTCTGCTTCTATTTCCTTTAGGTGTGCTGTTAGATTTTGTATTTGGGATTTTTCTTGTTTCTTGAGATAGGCCTGGATTACAATGTATTTTCCTCTCAGGACTGCCTTCGCTGCGTTCCAAAGCGTTTGGATTGTTGTATTTTCATTTTCGCTTGTTTCCATATATTTTTAAATTTCTTCTCTAATTGCCTGGTTGACCCACTCATTCGTTAGTAGGGTGTTCTTTAACCTCCATGCTTTTGGAGGTTTTCCAGACTTTTTCCTGTGGTTGATTTCAAGCTTCATAGCATTGTGGTCTGAAAGTATGCATGGTATAATTTCAATTCTTGTAAACTTATGAAGGGGTGTTTTGTGACCCAGTATGTGATCTATCTTGGAGAATGTTCCATGTGCATTCGAGAAGAAAGTATATTCTGTTGCTTTGGGATGCAGAGTTCTAAATATATCTGTCAAGTCCATCTGATCCAATGTATCATTCAGGGCCCTTGTTTCTTTATTGACCGTGTGTCTAGATGATCTATCCATTTCTGTAAGTGGTGTGTTAAAGTCCCCTGCAATGACCACATTCTTATCAATAAGGTTGCTTACGTTTATGAGTAATTGTTTTATATATTTGGGGGCTCCGGTATTCGGCGCATAGGCATTTATAATTGTTAGCTCTTCCTGATGGATAGACCCTGTAATTATTATATAATGCCCTTCTTCATCTCTTGTTACAGCCTTTAATTTAAAGTCTAGTTTGTCTGATATAAGTATGGCTACTCCAGCTTTCTTTTGGCTTCCTGTAGCATGATAAATAGTTCTCCATCCCCTCACTCTCAATCTAAAGGTGTCCTCAGGTCTAAAATGAGTCTCTTGTAGACAGCAAATAGATGGGTCTTGTTTTTTTATCCATTCTGATGCCCTATGTCTTTTGGTTAGCGCATTTAATCCATTTACATTCAGTGTTATTATAGAAAGATACGGGTTTAGAGTCATTGTGATGTCTGTATGTTTTATGCTTGTAGTGATGTCTCTGGTACTTTGTCTCACAGGATCCCCCTCAGGATCTCTTGTAGGGCTGGTTTCGTGGTGACAAATTCCTTCAGTTTTTGTTTGTTTGGGAAGACCTTTATCTCTCCTTCTATTCTAAATGACAGACTTGCTGGATAAAGCATTCTCGGCTGCATATTTTTTCTGTTTAGCACCCTGAAGATATCGTGCCAATCCTTTCTGGCCTGCCAAGTTTCAAAAGAGAGATCAGTCACGAGTCTTATAGGTCTCCCTTTATATGTGAGGGCACGTTTATCCCTTGCTGCTTTCAGAATTTTCTCTTTATCCTTGTATTTTGCCAGTTTCACTATGATATGTCGTGCAGAAGATTGATTCAAGTTACGTCTGAAGGGAGTTCTCTGTGCCTCTTGGATTTCAATGCCTTTTTCCTTCCCCAGTTCAGGGAAATTCTCAGCTATAATTTCTTCAAGTACCCCTTCAGCACCTTTCCCTCTCTCTTCCTCCTCTGGGATACCAATTATGCGTATATTATTTCTTTTTAGTGTATCACTTAGTTCTCTAATTTTCCCCTCATACTCCTGGATTTTTTTATCTCTCTTTCTCTCAGCTTCCTCTTTTTCCATAACTTTATCTTCTAGTTCACCTATTCTCTCCTCTGCCTCTTCAATCCGAGCCGTCGTGGTTTCCATTTTGTTTTGCATTTCGTTTAAAGCGTTTTTCAGCTCCTCGTGACTGTTCCTTAGTCCCTTGATCTCTGTGGCAAGAGATTCTCTGCTGTCCTCTATGCTGTTTTCAAGCCCAGCGATTAATTTTATGACTATTATTCTAAATTCACTTTCTGTTATATTATTTAAATCCTTTTTGATCAGTTCATTGGCTGTTGTTATTTCCTGGAGATTCTTCTGAGGGGAATTCTTCCGTTTGGTCATTTTGGATAGTCCCTGGAGTGGTAAGGACCTGCAGGGCACTTCCCCTGTGCTGTGGTGTATAACTGGAGTTGGTGGGCGGGGCCGCAGTCAGACCTGATGTCTTCCCCCATCCCACTGCTGGGGCCACAGTCAGACTGGTGTGTGCCTTCTCTTCCCCTCTCCTAGGGGTGGGATTCACTGTGGGGTGGCGTGGCCGTCTGGGCTACTTGCACACTGCCAGGCTTGTGGTGCTGGGGATCTGGTGTATTAGCTGGGGTGGGTAGGCAAGGTGCACGGGGGTAGGAGGGGCAGGCTTAGCTCGCTTCTCCTTAGGTGATCCACTTCAGGAGGGGCCCTGTGGCAGCGGGAGGGAGTCAGACCCACTGCCGGAGGGGTGGCTCCACAGAAGCACAGAGTTGGGTGTTTGCGCGGAGCGAGCAAGTTCCCTGGCAGGAACTGATTCCCTTTGGGATTTTGGCTGGGGGATGGGCGGGGGAGATGGCGCTGGCGAGTGTGTTTGTTCCCCGCCAAATAGCTCTGTCCTCCTGGGGCTCAGCAACTCTCCCTCCCTTTGTCCTCCAGCCTTCCTGCTTTCTGAGCAGAGCTGTTAACTTATGACCTCCCAGACGCTAAGTCGCGCTTGCTGTCGGAACACAGTCTGTCTGGCCCCTCCGCTTTTGCCAACCAGACTCGGGGGCTCTGCTTTTCCGGCAGGCTGCCCCTTGCCCCGGCTCCCTCCCGCCAGTCTGTGGAGCGCGCACCGCCTCGCCGCCCTTCCTACCCTCTTCCGTGGCCCTCTCGTCTGCGCTCGGCTCCGGAGAGTCCGTTCTGCTAATCCTCTGGCAGTTTTCTGGGTTCTTTAGGCAGGTGTAGGTGGAATCTAAGTGATCAGCAGGATGCGCGGTGAGCCCCCCATCCTCCTACGCCGCCATCTTCTGCCGGTCCTGGCTCCTGGATTTTTTTTTTTATCTCTCTTTTTCTCAGCTTCCTCTTTTTCCATAATTTTATCTTCTGCTTCACCTATTCTCTCCTCTTCCTCTTCAATCCGAGCTGTGGTCACCTCCATTTTTTTTTGCACCTCATTAATAGCATTTTTTAACTCCTCATGACTATTTCTTAGTCCCTTGATCTCTGCAGCAATCGATTCTCTGCTGTCCTCTATACTTTTTTCAAGCCCAGCCATTAATTTTATGACTATTATTTTAAATTCATTGTGTTCTGTTATATTGCTTAAATCATTTTTGATCAATTCATTAGCTGTCTCTACTTCCTGGAGTTCCTTTTGAGGAGGATTCTTCTGTTTCATCATTTTGCATAGTCCCTGGGGTGGGGCAGAACTACAGGGCACTTCCCCTGTGCTGTCTGGGGTAACTTGTTTTGGTGGGCAGGCCACAGTAAGACCTGATTTCTGTCCCCAGCCCCCCGCTGGGGCCACAGTCAGACTGGTGTGTACCTTATCTTCCCCTCTCCCAGCGCCAGGACTCACTGTGGAATGGAGTGTCCCCTGTCTGGGCTATTTGCACACTGCCAGGCCTGTGATGCTGCTTTGATGGGATCTGGCATATTAGCCAGGGTGGATCTGCAAGGTGCACAGGGGCTGGAGGGTAGGCTTAGCTCACTTAGCTGTAGGTGGTCTCCTGCAGGAGGGGCCTTGCAGCACCGGGAGGGAGGCACACCCATCGGATGGATGTATCCACAGAAGCACAGTGTTGGGTGTTTGTGTGGTGCAAGCAAGTTCGGTGATGGGAACTGGTTCTCTTTGGGATTTTGGCTGGGGGATGGGAGAGGGAAATGTCACTGGCCAGCGCCTTTTACCTGCTGAGCTGAGCTCTGTCTTCCAGGGCTCAACACCTCTCCCTCCCAGTGTCCTCTCCCCCTCTGCTCTCCGAGCATGGAATTTTGACTTTTAGCATTCCAGATGTTAAGTCCCGCTGGCTGTCAGAACTCAAGGAGTCTGGCCCCTCCACTTTTGCAAGCCAGACTCGGGGGCTCTGCCTCGCTGGATGGGTTGCCCCTCCACTGTCCTGGCTCCCTCCCACCAGTCCGTGTAGCCCGCACCAGCTCTTCACCCTTCTTACCCTCTTCTGTGGGCCTCTTGTCTACACTTGTCTCTGGAGAGTCCTTTCTGCTAGTCTTCTGGTGTTTTTCTGGGTTATTTAGGCAGATGTGGGTGGAATCTAAGTGATCAGCAGGAAGTGGTGAGCCCAGCATCCTCCTACGCCATCATCTTCCCCCAAAAATATAATCCATCCCCTCTCTTTCAATCTTCAGGTGCTTTCAGGTGTAAAATGAGTCACTTGTAGGGAGCATGTAGATGGGTCTTTTTTTTTTAATTTTGTATTTAAATTCTAGATAGTTAATGTAGAGTATATTATTAATTTCAGGTGTACAATTTACTGATTCAACACCTACATACAACTCCCAGAACTCCTCACAACAACTGTACTTCATAATTCCCATCACCTATTTCAGTCATTCCACAATTACCTCCCCTCTAGTAAACATCAGTTTGTTCCTTATAGTTAAGTGTCTGTTTCTTGGTTTGCCTCTCTCTCACATATGAGTGAAATCATTCAGTATTTCTCTTTCTATGACTAGACTCAATTCACTTAGCATAATACTCTAGCTCCATCCATGTCATTGCAAATGGCAGATTTCATTTTTATGACTGAGGCATATTTCATTATATATATATTCATATTTCATTATATATATTTCATTATATACATCATTTATATATATGGTGTGTATGTATGTGTGTATATACACATATCATAAGATACCTAGGAATAAACCTAACTAGAGACGTGGAAAAACCTGTACTCTGAAACTCCAAACCAGTGATGAAAGAAATTGGAAATGACTCAAAGAAATGGAAATTCTATGCTCACAGATTGGAAGAATATTGTTAAAATGTCTATAATACCCAAAGCAATATATACATTTTATGCCATCTTTATCAAACTACCAACAACATTTTCCCCAGAGCTAGAACAAAAAATCTTAAAAACTGTATGGAACCACAGAAGACCACAAACAGACAAAGCAACCTTGAAAAATAAAACCAAAGCCAGAGGCATCTCAATTCCGGACTTCAAATTACATTACAAAGCTGTAGTGATCAAAATAATATGGTACTGTCACAAAAATAGACACATACATCAGTGGAACAGAATAGAAAACTCAGAAATATACACATAACTATATGGTCAATTAATCTTTGACAAACCAGGAAAGAATATCCAATGGAAAAAGACAGTCTCTTAAAAAATGGTGGTAGGAAAACTGGACAGCAACATGCAAAAGAATGAAACTGAACCATTCTTACACTATAAACAAAAATAAATTCAAAATGGATGAAATGCCTAAATCTGAGGCCAGAAACCATTGCAATCCTAGAGGAGAACACAGGCAGTAACCTCTTTGACATCAGACATAGCAATTTCATTCTAGATATATCTCATGAGGCAAGGGAAAGAAAAGTAAAAATAAACTATTGGGACTATCAAGATAAACAGCCTCTGCATAGTGAAGGAAGCAATCCATGAAACTAATAGGCACCTTTGGAAGGGGAGATTTATTTGCAAATTTAATATTTGATAAAGGGTTAGTCTCCAAAATATATAAAGAACTTATAAAATTAAAAACCCCAAAAGCAAATAGTTAGAAAATGGGCAGAAGTCATGAATAGACAAATAAGATATACAGATAGCCAACAGGCACATAGAAAGATGCTCAACATCACTGTTCATTAGGGTAATACAAATAAAGACTACAATGTTTTTTTCCATCCATTTTGATACCCTATGTCTTTTGATTAGAATGTTTAGTCCATTTACATTTAGAGTAATTATTGATGGATATGTATTTATCAGTATGAATTAATTACATTGTTGTTGTTGTTGTTTGTCAAGATTTTCTCTGATCCTTTCTTGTCTTTGTCACTTTTGATCTCTCCTTACTACTCAAAGACTCCCCGTTATTATTTCTTGCAGGGCTGGTTTAGTGGTCATGAACTACTAAAGTTTTTGTTTGTCTGAGAGCATCTTTATCTCTCCTTCTCTTCTGAATCACAGGCTTGCTGGATAGATTTTTCTTCCATGCAGACTTTTCCCATTCAGCACTCTGAATATATCATGCCATCTCCTCTAGCTTGCCAAATTTTTGTTGAGAAATCTCCTGCTAGGTTTGTGGTTTTTGCCTTGTAAGTTAAGGACTACTTTTGTCTAGCTGCATTTAAGATTTTTTCTTTATCACTATATTTTGCAAATTTAATTACAATATGTCTTGGTGTTGGCCTGTTTTTGTTGAGTTTGACGGGAGTTCTCCGTGCCTCTTTGATTAGATGTCTGTTTCCTTCCTCAGGTTAGAGAATTTTTCAGCTATTATTTCCTCAAATAAGTTTTCTGCCCTCATCTCTCTCTCTTCTTCTTCTGGGGCTCCTATAATACTAATGTTATTACATTTGATGGAGTCACAGAGTTCCTCACATCTATTCTCATTTTCCATAATTCTTCTTTCTCTCTTTTGTTTACCTTCATTCCTTTCCATTACTTTGTCTTCTAGGTCACTAATTCATTCCCATGCTTCTCCCAGTCTGCTGTTCATTGCATCAAGCCTATTTCTAATCTTGTTTATTTTACTCTTCATCTCCGTTTGTTTTTAATTCTCTTATTTCTATGGTAATCATCTCACTTATGTCTTCTATTCTGTTCTCAGGCCCAGTTTGTATCTTTATGATTGTTGCTTTAAATTCTCCCTCAAGCATGTTACTTATATCTGTTTCACTTAGATCTCTGGCCATGATATTATTTTGTTCTTTCATTGGGATCAATTCCTCTGTCTCTACATTTTGTTTAAATCTTTTCCCTCTTCTTTGTGTTAGGAAAGCCAGTTATGTTTTCCTGCTGCTGAAAGTAAAAGGCCTTATAAAAAGAGGTCATGTAGTTCCCAGGGCCTGTCACTTCAGGGTATAGTCCAGTGTGTGTTGCATGTGCTCTGCCGCTATGTTTGGCTACTCTATCCTTCAGTCCAGTCATCTGCAAAGGCTCTCCTTGCCTGATATAGGCAGTGTTTGGTACCTTGCCTGAATGTGGTAACTTTTAACTAGGTGTGTTCAGGTCTGCATTAGAAATGAGACCTGTTACTACCACCACCAGAAATAAGGCCTTGAAGAACTCTCTGCTTGGAAGAGGTGGTGTGGACAGGGGTTTGTGCTGGTCTTCTGGGGAATGTCCCCACCACGCTGGACTGAGGCAAGTATGAGTGAAAAAGGCAGTCCCACTAGAGTGCAGGAATGTGTGGCTTGGTGAATGCAATTTAGGCAACCAGTGTTGGTGCTGCCCTCCTTCCTGTAGATGGCTCTGTGTTTACTCTGAGGAGTAAGGGAGGGAAATGGTTCAGGCCTGCTCTTTGTTTCTAGAAGGTTCCCTGAGAGATTCCATAGAAGAACAAATAATCTCTCAACTGTGTGCCTCAGGAACTCTTCAGATCACTGTTTCTAAGCTGTTTTACCCCCAGGAAATTTGCCTGCCTTCTCTCCAGGAGTGGTGTAGTGTCCTCTGGGCTCAATCCCAGCCATACTCATTTACCTTTTTTTTTTTTATTGAGATGTTTTGTTTAATTTATTATTTCAGTAGGGCCGACACTGAATATCACAAGAGAAAAGAATTTCAACTATGAAATTCAGAGTACATGTGAAAATAGGTAAGTTTTCCAGATAAAATACAGGAAACCCAGTTAAATTTGAGTTTCAGATTAACAATGGATGCTTTTTTTTTTTTATTTATTTATTTTTTAATATATGAAATTTACTGTCAAATTGGTTTCCATACAACACCCAGTGCTCATCCCAAAAGGTGCCCTCCTCAATACCCATCACCCACCCTGCCCTCCCTCCCACCCCCCATCAACCCTCAGTTTGTTCTCAGTTTTTAACAGTCTCTTATGCTTTGGCTCTCTCCCACTCTAACCTCTTTTTTTTTTTTTTTTCCCTTCCCCTCCCCCATGGGTTTCTGTTACGTTTCTCAGGATCCACATAAGAGTGAAACCATATGGTATCTGTCTTTCTCTGTATGGCTTATTTCACTTAGCATCACACTCTCCAGTTCCATCCACGTGGCATCACAATCCCAGACTTTAGCCTCTACTACAAAGCTGTCATCATCAAGACAGCATGGTATTGGCATAAAAACAGACACATAGACCAATGGAATCGAATAGAAACCCCAGAACTAGACCCACAAACGTATGGCCAACTCATTTTTGACAAAGCAGGAAAGAACATCCAATGGAAAAAAGACAGTCTCTTTAACAAATGGTGCTGGGAGAACTGGACAGCAACATGCAGAAGGTTGAAACTAGACCACTTTCTCACACCATTCACAAAAATAAACTCAAAATGGATAAAGGACCTGAATGTGAGACAGGAAACCATCAAAACACTAGAGGAGAAAGCAGGAAAAGACCTCTCTGACCTCAGCCGTAGCAATCTCTTACTCGGCACATCCCCAAAGGCAAGGGAATTAAAAGCAAAAGTGAATTACTGGGACCTTATGAAGATAAAAAGCTTCTGCACAGCAAAGGAAACAACCAACAAAACTAAAAGGCAACCAACGGAATGGGAAAAGATATTTGCAAATGACACATCGGACAAAGGGCTAGTATCCAAAATCTATAAAGAGCTCATCAAACTCCACACCCGAAAAACAAATAACCCAGTGAAGAAATGGGCAGAAAACATGAATAGACACTTCTCTAAAGAAGACATCCGGATGGCCAACAGGCACATGAAAAGATGTTCAACGTCGCTCCTTATCAGGGAAATATAAATCAAAACCACACTCAGATATCACCTCACGCCAGTCAGAGTGGCCAAAATGAACAAATCAGGAGACTATAGATGCTGGAGAGGATGTGGAGAGACGGGAACCCTCTTGCACTGTTGGTGGGAATGCAAATTGGTGCAGCCGCTCTGGAAAGCAGTGTGGAGGTTCCTCAGAAAATTAAAAATAGACCTACCCTATGACCCAGCAATAGCACTGCTAGGAATTTATCCAAGGGATACAGGAGTACTGATGCATAGGGGCACTTGTACCCCAATGTTTATAGCAGCACTCTCAACAATCGCCAAATTATGGAAAGAGCCTAAATGTCCATCAACTGATGAATGGATAAAGAAATTGTGGTTTATATACACAATGGAATACTACGTGGCAATGAGAAAGAATGAAATATGGCCTTTTGTAGCAACAATGGATGCTTTTTAAAAAAAAAATATTTATTTAGGGGCACTGGTGTGGCTCAGTCAGTTAAGCATCTGACTTCAGCTCAGGTCATGATCTCATGGTTTGTGAGTTTGAGCCCCATGTTGGGCTTTGTGCTGACAGTTCAGAGCCTGGAGCCTGCTTCACATTCTGTGTCTCCCTCTCTGCTCCTCCTGGCTTGCACTCTGTCTGTCTGTCTCTCTCAAATAAATAAACATTAATTTTTTAAAATTTATTTATTTAAATTCAAGTTAGTTAACATACAGTGTAGTGTTGGTTTCAGGAGTAGAACAAAGTGATTCATCACTTACATATGACACCAGTGCTCATCCCAACAAGTGCCCTCCTTAATGCCCATCATCCATTTAGCCCATCCCCCTACTCCCCTCCCCTCCAGCAACCCTCAGTTTTTTCTCTGTCTTTAAGAGTCTCTTATGGCTTAATTTTTTGAGGAACCTCTCTACTGTTTTCCAGAGTTGCTGCACCAGTTTGCATGGCCACCAACACTGTAAAGGGGTTCTCCTTTCTCCACATCCTTGCCAACATCTGTTGTCTCCTGCATTCTTAATTTTAGCCATTCTGACAGGTGTAAGGTGATATTTCATTGTGGTTTTGATTTGTATTTTACTGATGATGAGTGATGTTGAGCATCTTTTCATGTGTCTGTTAGCCATATGGATGTCTTCTTTGGAAAAGTGTCTATTCATGTCTTTTGCCCATTTCTTCACTGGATTAATTGTTTTTTGGGTGTTGAGTTTTATAAGTTCTTTATAGATTTTGGATACTAACCCTTTATCTGACATGTCATTTGCAAATATCTTCTCCCATTCCATCAGTTGCCTTTTAGTTTTGTTGATTGTTTCCTTCGCTGTGCATATTTTTGTCTTGATGAGGTTCCAATAGTCCATTTTTGCTTTTATTTCCCTTGCCTCTGGAGACGTGTCTAGTAAGAAACTGCTGTGGATGAGGTCAAAGAGGTTGCTGCCTGTTTTCTCCTCTAGGATTTTTATGGTTTTCTGTCTCACACTTAGGTATTTCATCCACTTTGAATTTACTTTTATGTATGGTGTAAAAAAGTGGTCCAGTTTCATTCTTCTGCATGTCACGGTCCAGTTTTCCCACCCACCATTTTCTGAAGACATTGTCTTTTTTCCATTCAATTCTCTTTCCTACTTTGTTGAAGATTAGTTGGCCATATACCTTTGGGTACATTGGTTATCTATTCTGTTCCATTGATCCATTGATCTGTTGTTGTGCCACTATCATACTGTCTTAATGATTACAGCTTTGTAATACAGCTTGAAGTCCAGAATTGTTATGCTTTCAGCTTTGGTTTTCTTTTCAACATTTCTTTGGCTATTTGGGATCTTTTCTGGTTCCACACACATTTTAGAATTGTTTGTTCTAGCTCTGTGAAGAATGCTGGTGTGATTTTGATAGAGATTGCATTGAATGTGTAGACTGCTTTGGGTAATATAGACATTTTAATAATATTTTTTCTTCTAATCCATGAGTATGAAATGTTTTTCCATTTCTAGTTATTCCTAGAATAACTAGCGTTATTCCTAGTTATCTTATGGTTTTGGGTATTGATTCCTTGATTGCTCTTTCTGCTGCTTCATTATTGGTGTATAGAAATGAAACTGATTTCCTATGTTGATTTTATATCCTGCAACTTTGCTGAATTCATGTATCAATTCTAGCAGTTTTTTTAGTGGAGTCTTTCATTTTTTTTTTCATGTAGAGTATCATGTTATCTGTGAAAAGTGAAAGTTTTATTTCTTCCTTACCAATTTGTATGCCTTTTATTTCTTTTGTTTCTGATTGCTGAGACTAGGACTTCCAGTACTAAGTTGAACAACAGGGGTGGTGATAGTCAACATTCCTGTCCTGTTCCTGACCTTAGGGGGAAAGCTCTCAGTATTTTCCCATTGAAGATGATATTAGCTGTGGGTCTTTCATACATGGCCTTTATGATGTTGAGGTAATGTTCTTTCTATCCCTACATTCTTGAGGGTTTTTTTTTATCAAAAAAGGTTGCTGCATTTTGTCATATGCTTTTTATGCATCTACTTAAAGGATCATATGGTTCTTACCCTTTCTGTTGTTAGTGTGATATGTCACATTGATTGATTTGGGAATATTGAATCAGCCCTGCATCCCTGGAATAAATCTCACTTGATCATGGTGAATGATTCTTTTAATGTACTGCTGAATTCAATTTGCTAGTATCTTGTTGAGAATTTTTGCATTCATGTTCATCAGGGTTATTGGATTGTAATTCTCCTTTTTAGTGGGGTCTAAAGGGCCTCTGGTGTTGCTTTGCAAACTTGTTCTAACAACCATCAGCTTTACTGATGACCATGTTGATATCTCATTCTTTTCATGGGTTTGGACAGGGACCAATCTGAATCAAAGCTTCTCACATAGCCACACTTACAAGATGAAGTAGCCATCGGCCCAAGGTTCAGACTAGGCTTCATCTGTCATCATCTTTCAAGTGGATAGTAGTATGGCTGTGACTCAAAGACAAAGTGCATAGAACTAATTCCCAGCTGAGACACCATTAACTTGAGCATCAACCTTGGGTGCTATCTCCCAAAGACCTTAACCTGGGACAGGACTGCTAGTGCCATAGAACCCTGGAAAAGTTAGCTGTAGCTCATAATAGGAAACCAGCACATCATGAATGTGGCTTGAGGAGATTAGACCATTTCAGAGTTAGTATTAGCTATTCCTCACATCAACACAGAGGGAATTTGGTGGCTAATAAGACCTTGGGTTTCACTGGCTGATACTAGTTCTACTAGCAGCTCACTAGCTTTCTACTTTGCCTATAAACATTTATTAAGCTTTCCTAATTCTTCTCCCATGAAGAGGCAGGGAGGAGACTGGCATTTATTACAGGGTAGATCTGTATTTCAGGAAGGGGGCCCAGCATGAAGTATATAAAGATCCTAGAGCCCTTGCCCAACGTGACATCAGTAGGCACAAAACTGCATCTGCTGGACTGCAGAGTCCTAAGCCCCCAACTTAGTGAAGCTTTCGGAGTTGTGCTGAGACTATGATAAAACTTACTGGCCTGCAATGGGATCTAGCAGTGTTATCATTATCCTTTATGGACTTCTGTTTATTTCCTTTGAAACTTTAATGATCTGAGAAAAGGTCTGTAGACTTTGGAACAGTGTGAGTGTGCTTGCTGTGTAGCAATGCTGGAAAGTGGCGGTAAGGATGGAAAATTCTAAGATCCTGGGTATGTAGGAAGTTGGCCTGGAATGGAGCCATCAACTCTAAGGACCATCAAATGGCTTTTCCCAAAGCAACTCACATGTACTGCTGTCATCTTTCAGGGTTTATAGAAGCCAACTTTCTGAGATCATAGGTCAGCATGATGATGGCATGTAGCCAGGTTCTCAGGTAGACGATTTGTTATGCCCCCACATCATCTTTTAGGTCAAGAACCTCTATACTCACCATCCATCCTAATGGGTAGAATGCAGACAGGAGAAATAAATTTGACTGTATACCTCATTGTATTCTCTTGCACTTCTGGGCCTTTGTGCATCTGTCTTGAATGCCCTCCTCTTCTTTTCCTGGCAAATTCTGAGTCATCCTTTAAAGCCAGCTCAGAAGTTATTTTGTCCAGTAAGTATTGGAGTTTGGACTGTGTTTTTAGTTCTACACAGTGATGTACAGGGGTAGTTCCTCCTTATAGGGCTTCGTCTAGTGGGAGACTTCAATAGTAAATGTGGGATGGTAAGAGTAATATAGAATAGAGTGAGAGCAAGCACATAGCTGCTTTGCAATGGAGAATGAGGTATGAGAGACAACCTTTCAGATGCAAACTGAGGGATAAATAGGAGTTAGCCAGGTCAAGGCAGGAAGGGAAGGAACATTCTAGACTGAGAAAACACCATACATGAAAGGCCCTGAGACATATTAGTACTTGATGTGCATTCTGAGTGAGGCAGGCATTGTGATAATAGGAGGCTAAGCAAGATTTTAAGGCCAGGGTTATATTTTGGATTTTATTTTATGTGCAACAGATGCCAGTGAAGGGTATCAAACAGGCAAGCAACAAGATCTGGTTTACAGTTTAAAAGGCTTGGGGCGCCTGGGTGGCTCAGTCGGTTAAGCGTCCAACTTTGCTCAGGTCATGATCTCACCGTCCGTGAGTTCGAGCCCCACATCGGGCCCTGTGCTGACAGCTCGGAGCCTGGAGCCTGTTTCAGATTCTGTGTCTCCCTCTCTCTGCCCCTCCCCTGTTCATGCTCTGTCTCTGTCTCAAAAATCAATAAACTTTAAAAAAAATTAAAAAAAATTAAAAAAAATAAAAGGCTAGCTTTGTAGTGATCCAGGTGAGATCATGATGAAGGTTTGAACTGGAGTGCTAGTAATGGAAGTGAGGAGGATGTGGTCTGATATGAAATTTAAATTAGAGGTTGAGTGCACGAGATTGTCAGATATGTTGAGTGTGGATATGAGGGAGAGGTATCAGGAATTCTTTCTAAGTTTTTGCCTTGGGCATCTGGGCAAATGCTGCTTCTATTAATTGATAAAGGAATGACCAAGGGAAGAATTGCATGGGTTGGAGAGTCAAGAGTTTTGCTATGAATATATTAAATTTGACATGAAAGAACTAGACTAGAGATGTTTATTTGCCAATTATCAGAATATAGGAGGTGTGGCAGTTTTTATACATGTCTGCAAATTCTTTGGCACTCCTGCCATTAATAGGTGAGGTCTATGTCCCTCCTTGAGTCTGGGCTGGCCTTAGTAACTCTATTGTAACCAACAAAATGTAGCTACTTCTCAGGTTAGGACAGTAAAAGCCATGCAGCCTCCAACAGTATCTCTCAGAACATTTGTTTTCCAAGAGGCTCCTTTTGGAAATGCTCCTTTTCAGGACCCAGCTTCCATGCTGTGAGAAGCCATAATGAAAAGCCATGTATAGATGCTCCAGTCGATAATCTAAGTTGAAGCTGTCCTTCAACCATCACAGCCCAGCTGCCAGACATATGATTTAAGGACTCTATCCCCTGGCTTAGCACCCAGAACCTCCCTCATCTTCTCAGTTTAGAACCCAACACTTTCTCTGATGGACAGGACTAGAGCTGGGCAACTAATATGCCTACATCTCACCACAGAATCCCCTGCCACATGGAGCTTGGAAGTAGATTCTCCATCTCCAGATATGCCAGTCAATTAAGTCATCCCTGCTTATTTGAGTCTTCCTTTCTGAGGTCCTGGGCATTGTGGAGCAGAGATAAGCCATCTGTAATGAACCCTGTCCACATTCCTGACCCAGGGGAATAATAAACAGTTGTTCTATGCTATTAAATTTGGGAGTAGTTTGTTACATAACAAAAGACAATTGAAATATGCAGTCACTGAAGCTACTAGGACAGATGACAGGTGAGATCATTCAGGGGGAGTGTGTAAAGTGATAACAAAAACACCTTAGGGAAACGCAGCACTTAAGAGATGAGAGAAGTTGAACAGAAAAATCATGACAAACCGAAAGGTATCAGGGGGAAAAAGTAGGGGTATCAGGAAACTATGGTGTCATAAAAACCGAAACATAAAGTTATTGTTAACAGTATCAAATACTGCTGATAGGTTCAAGTAAGATAAATGAAAAAAATGCCTTTAGGTTTTAGTAACCAGGGAGGGTAGTGGTGACTCAGTAGGAGTAGCTCACTGAAAGCAGATAATAGAAGTAGAATTATTTTAGAAGAGAGGAGCAGAGATGAAGAACAAAGGAGGGACTGGTCTCAGACAGAAGGGATGCCAACTTTTAGCCTGTGACAGAAGGGAAGGGAGTGATGGCATGTGAAGATCCCATGATTTCTGTTGATTTGGTCACAAAAAGTTTAGGGAGTTCATTCGGATGGTTTCTGTTCTATCCAAAGCTGAACCTTTGGGGGAAAAACAAAGGGGGGAGGTGTTTTGTTCCCATTATGTGCTCTTGGCTTACCTGGGGGACCCCTGTCTGACACTAGCACTTTAATATTCTCACTGTAGGACCCAACTTTTCTCATGATGGGACAGGAGCTGAGCTCCTACACACCATTACACAAGACCCTGCCACATCAAGCTCAGGCCAAGGATATGGTGTGGGGCTTGAGGAAGTCACTACCAGACATGAGTTTGTCCCTTGAATTCCCAGGTTTAACCACCTTGCTGTCTTGGTATTTAACCAAATTCTTTTGAAGCTGCCAATCCATGTGAGTTGTATGTCAGGCAACCAAAGATAGGGGTTGTGTTCCTTAAGTGGGCTGGTATGGGGGTCCCAGGATGTGGTGACACTCAGAGGTAGAGTGGACTACTAGGGCAGCTGCTGGAAAGCATACTATAATGTCTTGGCTCTGATCAGCTATTTACTAATTGGGAAACTGAGTCCAGGGGAGGGACTTACCCAACATCATCACTTAACATCTGTGATGAGATTAAACCCTGGCTGAAATCCAGGTGTTCATTCTCAGTATTTTCCCATGGTATCAAATTGTTGGAGCTCCAGAAGGCAGAAGCAAGGCAAAACAGATCCAGATTTCTCTCTGATGGGAAAGGGTAGGAGGCCTCAGAGGGAAGCCTGCCCAGTCAATAAGGGCAGGTACCTTTAGCCTCACTCTAGTGGATGATCACATGATTAACATTTCTAGGCAGAAGAGAGTCTGTGTAATTCAAAGCTGTTGAAATTGAATGAAGAAAGATCCCTGCCTCCAATTCTAGGGTTTCTTTAACAGAATTTCCCCTAATTGTGTTCTTCCTTTTCCATTTCACTTCATATTCATTCCATGTTCTGCTAGACTTATTGGAAGGATTCAGAGTTTCAGAGGGTCTCCTACCCAAGCTCAGACTGGGAAGCCCTCTGAAGGGTGTCATAATACAAATGCATCCTAGATGGGCCAGTGAGCTATGCTTGAGATTTTCAGAGGTTCCTAGTGCCCAGGAATGCCTTGCTCTCCTTCCCTCAGTACTTTAACACTAGGAACTAATAGGTCATTAATTGAATCCTCCAGATTTAAAAGCACATAGAAGCAAACAATTATTTAAGTAGAAAAAAATATTTAAAATGATTTAAAACAGAGCATACTTAATAGTACCTGGATGCTCTTAGAGTTGTTTTAGAAGTTTGCACATTGCTTTTGTTTCTATTAATCTCCACTGATCATGGTTTAGTTTCCTTTCCAACACCACCCTAAATAATCCCTCTTTCATGTAGCTCTCATCTAGATTAGCATTCATTTATTCATGCTTATTGAGTGCCTATTTTGTGTTAGGCATTCTTACAGCAGCATCTAGAACTGATATTCTAAATATCACAAAATATTTGAGTCCAGAAATACTGGTCCCAATTTGGGATAAGGGTTTCAAACTCTAGGAAGTTCAGCAACAGAAGTGCTGATGGGGACAGACTGAGCTTTTCCCTAAGACTGGAGGGGGGGCAGAGGCATTTCTTTTTAAAAAAATTAACATTTATTTATTTTTGAGACAGAGAAAGAGCATGAGCAGGGGAGGGTCAGAGAAAGAGGGAGACACAGAATCTGAAACAGGCTCCAGGCTCTGAGCTATCAGTACAGAGCCCAATAAAGGGCTTGAACCCACAGACTGCGAGATCATGACCTGAGCCGAAGTTGGACGCTTAACCGACTGAGCCACCCAGGAGCCCCAAGGGGCAGAGGCATTTCAGAGGCAAAGTGGTTTCAGAGGGTTCTCAAGGAAACAACCCTTAAATATTGGTATGCAATTTTGCCAAAGACACGGCCATCTGGTTGTTCTGGGGATATGGTTGAACTGGTGAAGGGATTGTGAGACTGTTGCAGCAGCAGGGCATCCATCAGATGACCACAGGGCTGGAATATGCACTGAGGGTCAGATTGGCCAAATCCCTGATTTTATTTCAGACAATAAAAACTTTTATATTATTTGAACTGCTCTCCCAAAGAGAATTCTCCCATCATCTAGGAGCCAGGTGATTTCCTCAAGAAGATCTCATGAGATTATTTCCCATATTTTTCCTAACTCTGTAAGAAATAAGGGTCCTCATCTATTTCCCAACACATGCATCAACCAACCAGACACCCACTCTCTCTCTGCCTAATAACTATTACCTAAGGGAACTATCATCTAAGAAAAATTGTAACCAACGGGAAAGAGAAAGTCTTTAGAATTGCAATAAGAATTAGCTATTTCCTAGGATTGGGTGAATTTGGCAGAGGAAGCATTGCAGGTGTTTCCTTCTCTTATTGGGTAATGAGACCCCAGAGTCAATCAAAGCTATGTTTTCACATGGGGTCCATTTTTGATTACTGTAATAGGTCTCTTGCTCAGGGGATACCCTTTTTTTCCAGCTTATTTCAATGGTGGTAAGAAGTGGAAAGTAAGGGTGACTTGAGAGTGGTAGTGAAAGACAACAAAGTACTGCCTATGGTAGGCAAAGAGTAACCAAAAAATGTTCTCCAGTCTGAATACAATTCAGAAGTTTAATAAACAGCCGCTAAACATTGCATCAAAGCATTTGGACACACAATTTCTACAGAAAGGCAAAGGTCAGGCTTTCATTTTAAACTCCTTAAGACAATCATTAACAGCCCTAACCCCCCACCCCCCACCCCACCACCCCCCCACCCCGCCGTCCCCACATATCCACAACACTATACCCTTCTAGTCATGAATTTGCCTATAGACACACTCAGGAATAATGGGACTGGCATGCATTATCCCAGCAATGGCAAGGAAGCAGGGGATGGGGGAAAGATGGGTGCAAAGGCAACCAGTGGCTAATGATAGATCCCTTAGGAGCTTTGTTTAGGGAGTGAGAAGGGACAGTCTGCTTTTGGTGCCATCTGTGGCTTTACTTTGGGCTTCTAGGATATTCTGGACTAGTGGCTGGGGCTACCATCTTAAACAATATCATTCCATTGAGCCGTGACTATTAGAAGTGGTTTCCTTGGGTGATACACTGTGACTTCTTCCTACAAATCTTTTTGGTGTCCAATTAAACTGCATTCAGGACTCAGTAGGACTGTTGAGACTGTGCTGATTCAGAGGTCAAATGTACCTTGCTTCTCAGTCTTGTCTTCATTTTGGCCTTTGGAAAGGGACTCATGATAGTTCTCTATTACAGACACATATAAGGAGCGTAGGCAAGTCATTCAAACATCTGAGACTCAGTGTATCTACCTTATAAAAATTTTACAATTATAATACATTAACAAATGAGATCAAATGGCCCTAAATAATATATTATCAACCTGGTAATAATAATTTACTTGACTCAAAAACCAACTAGACTTCAATTCACCCCTCTAAGAATTGGCATCAATAGAGAACCAGAGTTTGCTGACAAGGTGAGAGCAAATTTCTTAGGCCTGGGCTAGCATTTGGGGTGTGGAGGGCATGGAAGGAAGAATTTGACTTTCACCTGCCAGTGGCTTTCTCTTTTGAGCCAGACTTCAAGCTTCCACCACCCAGCCAAAATCTCTTACCCCATCCAATATTTGACTAGTTGCCTTGGCAGGGAGGGGACTTTCCTCTCTAATTAAAAAAAAAAATATTATATAGGCATTTGATCTAGATCTTTTTGTTTCTGTTTGTCTGTTTTTAGTATAAATTACAAAAATACTTGATCCTTTTCCTGAAGAGTTTGCAGGCAGTAATGAGTCCAAACTAAGTAGTGTCCAGCTGGCTACAAAGGTGTGGGGGAGGGTCAAAGAACTTAAGAGAGCTTTCTCAAAGGAGAGATATACCAAAGAGGGTACTATTTTCCTGAGGGGCTGAAACTGGCAGGGCATCAGCCATCTTTAGACCAGGCTGGCCTAGTTGATTCTGTTTTGGCTATCTATCATTAACAGTGGTAAGCCTCAACTGTCCCCACTAACCTCCAAGCCAATAAAAAGGCTGGAGCCATGTTTAGAGGTTAGCACTGGCTCCTGCCTTTGCTATCAGTACTTATACCTAGTGGGCCGTGGTGTAGGCAAGGGAAGTGGCAGACCAGGGCCACATGGGATAGTCTGGCTCCCTCAGGAGTTAGAATCATATGATCTGGACCAGTCAACAATCTTCTTTGGTCTGGACCACGCAAATAGCCAAGGCTCCCACTACAGGTAATAGAGTCTACTGTTCTTTCTGCAGTGGGCAGAGTGCAATAAAATACATGCAGTGCCCTCAGCTGGGGGAGACTGGCAGACTAAGGTGAGCAACTGAACAAATGGCAGTGTTTGGCTCTGATGAGGGTATACTCAGCAATGTCAAAGGGGCAAGTAATTTTTCTGTTATTATTTTTTCATTGAGACTCATAAATATGAATTGAGAGAGTCACAGTTTGGTAGAGAGTTAAAAAGAAGAGTCCTGAAACACAGAAAAGGGAGCCCTGGGGTTCGGGTGCCTGGATGCTTCCTAGGGTATACAGTGCTCTGGTTGCTGCATCACCACTATCTATTGTTTGCGGATCATGCCCTTGATAGCTGACTCCCTGTTGACATAGGTGGCCCAATAGACTAGATTAAAAATGGCAAAGAGCACAGGAAAGATGATGCGGGAAATTTTGTCAACCTTGCTGACACTGTTGTAGGTCTTGGTCTCAGTTGGGATGTCCTGCACGTAGGTGGTCTTGGGTGAAGCAATAATTGTCGGGGTTGAGGAGGCACTGGGAGCAGCGCCCTTGGAGATGGTGGAGAACTCAGTGTCCTTGGCCAGGTTGATGGGATAGGTGGTTCCCACGATGTTGAAGGTGGTGCTGGTTTTCTTTGTTGGGGCTGCTGGTGTTTTCTTCTAGGAGTCAGAAAAAGTAGGGAGAAGGGGGGATAAAACAAAAGCTAATTAATTCATTACACAGATCATCTTCAGAGGCTTTAGGGAGGAGGAACCATGAGGGAAGTTAAGAAACAGGGGCTAGGAAGCCAATAGCACTGAGTAGCCAGGTTTGTATCTAAGGATAATTGAAGATGAATTTGAAAACAGAAAACTTGCATCATCCTGGTTTACTAGTTATGTGGCTTTGGCCAAGTCACTTATCTTTGAGTTTTAGTCTCTTCATCTGTAAAATGAAAATCAAAATATTTGGCAGGGTTGTTGAGAGGATCAGATGAAAGAATGGTGCTAAGAATCACTGGAAAACTGTGAAATATTGGTCACATGTAGGATCTTATATAATCATGGGATTTGATCCTCACAGTAACCCTAACAAGTAGATAGGTGAGATTACTCCCATTTGACAGATGATAAAACTCAGCCTCAGACTGAGTAGCAGAGCCCACACTAGCCACCTCGGCTCCTGACTTTAATCCAGAGCTGTACTGTGCTGCTTTCTATAGGTGCGAGGCACTTTTTGGTTACCCGAGAAATAACTCCAAAAGGCTTCAACCATCAAGTGGCACATCCCCTGTGAGGAAGAGAGCTATATGAGTCTGAAAGTCATTTCATCTTAAAGACACAACAAATACTATGGCATGTTTACATGCATCATTACAACAGTATCTCACCCTTCATGCACTGTAAATGTGTTCAAGCTAGGGAGCACCCCAGAGTTTTCTACTCTCTCATGGCTGTAGGCAGGGGCCAAGACCTCCTCAGGGAGCTATGCAAATATTTCCCTCTGATACAGCAAAGGCAGGAAGAGCCAGAGTCTTGCCACGACACTGCCTTTTGTAATTTTTTTTTAGAATTAAAAAAAAAAGGGAAACAAACATGCACATATGCGCCCATTTGTTCCTAACTATATAATTTGTGTACACATGGACCTTCATGTAGAAAAAAACAGAGCTCAGATCTAGATCAGAAGAGAGAGGCTGATGAAGGGGAAGCCAAAGGCAGTGACAGTGCATAGTCTACAGTGTTTGCTGCCTCTCTCTGTAGTCTGGCCTTTTCTTCTTTCCATCCCTTTTTGTTTCTAAGGAAAAGTGACAACTACTTGCATTACCTTAATTTCACACACCTCACATTGTTCCCTTTCTCAATGTTATTTTCTTCCTAGCATGTGTATTTTACTTTACTCCTCTCCTTCCTACTTGTTTCTTTCCAGGGTTTTTCTACTCCCAGTCTTTTACTGACCGCTTTATCCTAATATCTTTCTTTTCTTTTCTTTACACCATTTTGATCTTTTTTTTTTCCGTTTAGACCATACTGCCATTTACTTTCCTGATCCTAGTAACTTTGCCAAATACTTACTGAATACCTACTGGGCCAGAAACTATGCTAGGCATTTAGGGATAGGTGGGAGGGTTAAAAGATGAGTCCATTTCTGTCCCTGTTGTCCAGAGGTTTACAGTACAGTGGGGGAGAGGGCTGTAGGAACACATGAGTGCCATATAATGTGATCAGTGTTCTAATAGATATGAGCAAACTATGATTGGAATTCAGTAAAGTGAGGGGCAAAGTACCTACAGGTATTGGAAAAGGTGGCTCAGAGAAGATAATGAGGTTTGTGATCTGTGTCACAGAAGATGAGCAGGAACTCGCCAGTTGAAGATGCAGCACAGGTCAAGGGCACTGCTTGCTTGAGGGATGACAAGAAGTCTGCTATAGCTGGATCACAGTGTACATGACAAAGGCCTTGTATGCCATGCCCTCCTGACTTCCCATCCTGACTTTAGGGTTTTAAATGAGAGAGGGGGAGTGGGGCAAATGAAAGAGTGTTGGTTTAAGTAAATGAACAGTCTCACTAATAGGACTTTTATAAAGCAATACTCTTCTTTCTCTTTGAGAATTGCAGCCACAATGCTGTAAGTGGAAGGAGCACAGAACTCTAAGGCTTCTAAGAGCCTTGTAAATTCCTTAAATACTACATGGGACTCATTTATAATTAGCAACTTCATTGTGCAAATAGAGGCCTGCTGCTAAATGCCTCTGCTATTAAATAAAAGAGCACTTTGTTTTCCTTATTAATTTGCTTAGTAATCTCTTTTTTGTGGGTAGAAAAAAACAGGAAAGAAAAAACCCCACTATCCTGACTTTGCTATAAGCTTTCACATGTTATTTAATTTAGTCACATATAAGCTGGTTATAACCAAATCTCTGAAACAATCATTCCAAACAGCAAATACTTTCTGTAGCTCCATAAGCACTTTGTGTTCTATAGGTGAGAAGAAGCAGCAGTTGATTTAATCTCAGATTTCTAAAGGAATAAAGGAAAATTACCTTCTAATTCCTCTTGCCCTTTCCAACATGGCACATTTTAATCAGCCATTCTAATTTTTACCTAAATTGTCAAAGAAGGAAATCAAAGCAAAAGTTGTAGTGTCAAGGAGACAGAAGCAGGAGACAGAGATTAATGGTTAATATTTTTCCATTTCTGTATCTAGTTTTTGATTTGATAGATACAAACTAGACTGACTTAATTTTGACCAAGTTGTGATTTTATTCCTTCCTAGCCCAGTGCCTGGTTTAGGCATGTGATAGATGCTTACTGAATAAAAAGATGACCCCCTCCCATTGAAGATTCTCAATGTGACTTCCAGTTTGTACCTCCTTAGTCTTGACCTCTCCTATATAGAGAACATATCTCTATAGTTTAGCTGGGAGTAATTCCCATACCACCAAACTGAAATTGACTCCTCCAAATTCCCCCAAGCAGTATTACTCCCAGAATACCCTTTCTTTTAGAAAGCCACCTCATGCGGGTTTTGAGAAGTGCCAACTATAGGGTTGGAGTGCTGAATGTACTTGATACCCAGCCAGGACCTCAGAATATATACAGATATAGTCCAATGCCTCTGTATCCACCACCTAACATATATCCAAATTTCCTGAACCCTACTTTTCATAAGTGGGGCAAAGTAATAGCATATATACTATAAGGGATTCAAAGACAAATCAGAAAAGTGACAAGAAAAGTCCAAGACCAGATGGCTTCATGAGTGAATTCTACCAAACATTTAAAGAAGAGTTAGGACCTATCCTTCTCAAATTATTTTAAAAAATTGAAGAGGGAACATTTATAAACTCATTTTATGAGGCCAGAATTACCCTGCTACCACAACCAGATAAAGACACCACACACACACACACACACACACACACACACACATTACAGCCCAAGATCCCTGATGAACATACATGCCAAAATCCTCAACAAAATATTAGCAAACCAAATTCAACAATATGTTAAATAAAAGGTTTATATACCATGATCAAGTAGGTCCACAAATCAGTGAACATGATACACCACAATAACAAAACAAAGGAAAGCATTTAACAACATTCAACATCCATTTATGATAAAAACTCAGCAAAGTGAGTATAGAAGTGTTCCTCAACATAATAAAGACTATATATGACAAGCCCATAGCTAACATACTCAAAGGTAAAAACCTGAAAGCTTTTTCTCTAAGATCATGAAGAAGAAAAGGATGTCCACTCTCATAATTTTTATTCAACATAGTATTACAGGTCCTAGCCAGAACATAAAAGAAATAAAATGCATACCACTTAGAAAAGAAATAAAACTGTCATAATTTGCAGATATAATTCTATATATAGAAAACCATAAAGACTCCACTAAAAAAACTAATAGAACTAATAAATTTAGTAAAGTTGCAGGATACAAAATTAACATATGGAAATCAGTTGCATTTCTAGACAGTAATAATGAACTAACAGAGAAATTAAGAAAACAATTTCATTCACAGTTGCATAAAAACAATAAAATACCTAGGAGTAAATTTAACCAAGCAAGGGAGGTTTATGACATTGATTAAAGAAATTGAAGACAACACAAACAAATGGAAAAATATAGTGTGTTCATGGATTGGGAGAATTAACATTTTTAAAATGTCCATATTACCCCAAAACAATCTACAGATTCAATGCGATCCCCATCAAAACCACAATGGCATTTTCACAGAACAAAACATTATAAAATTTGTATGGAACCACCAAAATACCCTGAATAGTTAAGCAATGTTGAGAAGGTGGAACAAAGCTGGAGGTATCATGCTCCCTGATTTCAAACTATACTACAAAGCTATAGTAATAAAAATGGCATGGTACTGGCATGAAAATAGACACATATTTTAATAGAATAGAATAGGGGGTTCAGAAATAGACCTATGAATATATAGTCAATCTATGACCAAAGGAGGTAAGAATATACACTGGGGGAAAGGCAGTCTCTTCAATAAATGGTGATTGGAAAACTGGACTGCTACATGCAAAAAACCAAACTGGATCACTATCTCATACAATATACAAAAATAAACTCAAAATGCATTAAAGAACTGAGTGGAAGACCTGAAAACATAAAACTTATAGAAGAAAACACAGGCAGTAAGCTATTTGTCATCAGGCTTAGCAATGATTCTTTGGACAAATCTCCTCAGTAAAGGGCAACAAAAACTAAAATGAACAAATGAAATTACATCCAACTAAAAAGCTTCTGCACAGCAAAGGAGACCATCAACAAAATGAAAAGACTACATATTAAATGGGAGAAGATATTTGCAAATCATACATCCACTAAGGAGTTAATATCCAAAATATATAAAAAAGTTATTCAACTTAATATAAAAACCAACCTAATTAAAAATTGGCAGAGGACTTGAAAACATACAGATGGTCAATAGACATATGAAAAGATGCTCAACATCACTAATCATCAGGGAAATGAAAATCAAAATTACAATGAGAGATCACCTTACATTGCTCAGATTGGCTATTATCAAAAAGACAAAAAAGTAAAATGTTGGTGAGAATGTGGAGAAAAGGGAAGCTGGATACAGTGTTGGTAGGAATGTAAATGGATGCAAAACTATGGAAAACAGTATGGAGGTGGCTCAAAAAATTAGAAATACCATATGATCCAGTAATCCCACTACTGGGTATTTACCTAAAATCAATGAAAACACTAATTTGAAGGGATACATAGACCCCTATGTTTATTACAGCATTATTTACAATATCTAAGATATGGAAGTAGCCTAAGATGGATAAAGAAAAAATGGCATACATATTCAATGGAACATTACTCACCCATAATAATTAAATCTTGTCATGTGCAACAACATGCATGCTAAGTAAAATTAGCCAGAGAAAGACAAATATCATGACTTCACTCATATGAGGACTTCAAGAGACAAAACAGATGAACATAAGGGAAGGGAAGCAAAAATAATATAAAAACATGGAGGGGGACAACACATAAGAGACCCTTAAATATGAAGAACAGAGGGTTACTGGAGGAGTTGTGGGAGGGGATGGGATAAATGGGTAAGGGACATTAAGGAATCTATTCCTGAAATCATTGTTGCACTATATGCTAATTTGGATATAAATTAAAAAAAATAAAATTAAATAAAAAAATTAAAGTTTTTATGTAATGTAAAATATGAATCTAGGTAGATTTTTTTTTAATTTTTTTTTCAACGTTTTTTTAAATTTATTTTTGGGACAGAGAGAGACAGAGCATGAACGGGGGAGGGGCAGAGAGAGAGGGAGACACAGAATCGGAAACAGGCTCCAGGCTCCGAGCCATCAGCCCAGAGCCTGACGCGGGGCTCGAACTCACGGACCGCGAGATCGTGACCTGGCTGAAGTCGGACGCTTAACCAACTGCGCCACCCAGGTGCCCCAATCTAGGTAGATTTTTTATAGAGATATTTAGCTCTTATATTCTGCTTTGTTAAGAAAATCTTTTTCTCAAAAAAGTATTCTGGTGTCTTAGTCAAAACTATAAAAAAAATAAAACATTACAAAAATTTTTAAGGCAATAATAATAAAAAACTAAACTTTTCCAAGATATGAATTGAAGTTGAGTATTTTTTCTAATGTGAAATATTATTCTAGAGCATTCAAATATCCTTATTTGAAAATAAAAACAGGATAAGAATTACTGTATTTTCAAAACTTAGGTAAGAATTTATGAATATTTTAAAAGCAGTTCTAAGAATAATAATCTTTTTAAATGTCGAGGCTTATTTCTTAATTTTATTTGCTTTTATCTTTAATTTTCAAGAGTTTAATGGAAGTAATGTACATAGTTTTTTATTTTAAAAAAAAGAACTTAAAGGCTAATAATGAAAACCAAAAACCCTTACCTAAAGCAAGTCTTAATTATTTTTAATTCTCTTAACTGATATTTCTAAATTTCTAAATAATATGCTTATGCTGCTATTAGTTTTATACATAGCCAATCTTTTCATGATAGAAATTTAATTCATTCATGCAACACTTCCTCCATCCTCTAATACAAATATAACAATATTTTAGTTCAATTAATAACCAGTGGTAACATCATTACAAATTACTATATAAATACATCTAGCATCCTGCCCAAACTGGACTAATCCCTCTCCAGGTTTGCTTCTTGCTGCATCATAGCTTTCATTTTAGGACTTCTGTTCACTTATCTCCTATGTTGGATACTCTCTTTTCTGGATTCAATGTCCTTCTATTTTATGTTTTACTGTTCTATTTTGTTTTGCTTTGTTTTCGTTTTGGTTTTGGTGAGAGAGAGAGAGAGAGAGAGAGAGAATGCAAGAGTGGGGGAGGGGCAGAGGGAGAGGGTGGGGTGAGAGAGAAAGGAAGAATCTCAAGCAGGCTCCATGCCCAGCATGGAGCACAATGCAGGGCTCAATCTCACAACTGTGAAGTCATGACCTGAGCCAAAATCAAGAGTGGGACACTTAACTAACTGAGCCAACCAGGCACCCTCTTTTGTTTTAATAGAACATATCCTCCTATGTCTTCCTAAGGTGGAGTGTATGGGAAGTGACATTTCTGAGATCTTAGAAGTCTGAAAATACTACTGTACCTTTCCATTTAATTGATACTTTGGCTAGGCATAGGATTCTAGGTTGAAAGTCATCTGTCCCTCATATTTATGAGATTTACTACTCTGCTGTCTTCCACCATACAGTATACTTCAGAATTCTGATGCCATTCTGTTAACAATTTCTTTGCAAAAAACATTCTAGAATCATTTTATTTATTTATTTTTAATATGAGATTTATTGTCAAATTGGTTTCCATACAACACCCAGTGCTCATCCCAACAGGTGCCCTCATCAATACCCATCACCCACACACCCCTCCCTCCCACCCCCCATAAACCCTCAATTTGTTCTCAGTTTTTAGGAGTCTCTTATGTTTTGGCTCCCTCCCTCTCTAACCATTTTTTTCCTTCCCCTCCCCATGCTATAACAAGCAATCCTAAAATTTGTATGGAACCACAAAAGACCCCAAATAGCCAAGGTAATATTGAAGAAGAAAACCAAAACAGGAGGCATCACAGTCCCAGACTTTAGCCTCTACTACAAAGCTGTAATCATCAAGACAGCATGGTATTGGCACCAAAACAGACACATAGACCAATGGAATAGAATAGCAACCCCAGAACTAGACCCACAAACGTATGGCCAACTCATCTTTGACAAAGCAGGAAAGAATATCCAATGGAAAAAAGACAGTCTCTTTAACAAATGGTGCTGGGAGAACTGGACAGCAGCATGCAGAAGGATGAAACTAGACCACTTTCTTACACCATTCACAAAAACAAACTCAAGGGGCGCCTGGGTGGCGCAGTCGGTTAAGCGTCCGACTTCAGCCAGGTCACGATCTCGCGGTCCATGAGTTCGAGCCCCGCGTCAGGCTCTGGGCTGATGGCTCGGAGCCTGGAGCCTGTTTCCGATTCTGTGTCTCCCTCTCTCTCTGCCCCTGCCCCGTTCATGCTTTGTCTCTCTCTGTCCCAAAAATAAATAAAAAACGTTGAAAAAAAAAATTAAAAAAAAAAAAAAAAAAAACTCAAAATGGATAAAGGACCTGAATATGAGACAGGAAACCATCAAAACCCTAGAAGAGAAAGCAGGGAAAAACCTCTCTGACCTCAGCCGCAGCAATTTCTTACTTGACACATCCCCAAAGGCAAGAGAATTAAAAGCAAAAGTGAATTACTGGGACCTTATGAAGATAAAAAGCTTCTGCACAGCAAAGGAAACAACCAACAAAACTAAAAGGCAACCAACGGAATGGGAAAAGATATTTGCAAATGACATATCGGACAAAGGGCTAGTATCCAAAATCTATAAAGAGCTCACCAAACTCCATACCCGAAAAGCAAATAACCCAGTGAAGAAATGGGCAGAAAACATGAATAGACACTTCTCTAAAGAAGACATCCGGATGGCCAACAGGCACATGAAAAGATGTTCAACGTCACTCCTTATCAGGGAAATACAAATCAAAACCACACTCAGATATCACCTCACGCCAGTCAGAGTGGCCAAAAGGAACAAATCAGGAGACTATAGATGCTGGAGAGGATGTGGAGAGACGGGAACCCTCTTGCACTGTTGGTGGGAATGCAAATTGGTGCAGCCGCTCTGGAAAACGGTGTGGAGGTTTCTCAAAAATTAAAAATAGACCTATCCTATGATATAGAAACATTTTAGACTATCACTTTATCTCTGGTTGTCTGAAATTTCATTATGATGTGTCTCTATGTGGGCCTATGAAGTTACTTTTAATCTGGAGACTTACGTATTTCCATTTGTAAAAATGTATTAGTTCTTTGTTAATTTCCTTTATTCCCTTTTCTCTGTTCACTCACATAGCAGCTTCTGAGTTGGATGGACTTCTTGGATACATTCTTAAGTCTCTTACCTTTCTTTTACATTCTCATCTTTTTTTCCATTTTGCCCTACTTGTAGGGAGATTTTCCTCAGTTTATTTTCCCATATCTCTACTGAAATTTTTATTTTGGTACTTCGTTTTAATTTTAAGAGCTCTTCCTTATTCTATATTTCCTTTTATATTAGCATCCCATTGTTTTATGAATATAATTACCACTATAAAAGTTAGAATTGTCTTAGTTCCCTAAATTATCCCTGTTCCTTCCGAGATGAGTTTTTTAAAAAATCTTTGCTCTTCTCTTTCACATTGCAAACATCACTTTGGTTTATTTTTTATTTTTTAACGTTTATTTATTTTGAGAGAAAGAGAGAAAGAGTGAGAGGGGCAGAAAGGGAGGGAGAGAGAGAATCCCAAGCAGGCTCCACATTGTCAGCACAGAGCCTGACACGAGGCCTGAACTCACGAATTGTGAGATCATAGCCTGAACCGAAATCTAGAATTGGACGCTTAACCAACTGAGCCACTCACATGCCCTTTTTTAAAAATTTTAAATGTTTATTTTTGAGAGAGAGAGAAATAAAGAGTAGGAGTGGGGAAGGCGCAGCCGGGGGGTGGGTGGGCACAGAGGATCCAAAGTGGGCTCTGTGCTGACAGCAGACAGCCTGATGAGGGTTCAAACTCACAAACTGCAAGATTATGACCTGAGCCAAAGTTGGACACTTAACCAACTGAGCCACCCTGTTGCCCCAGCAGACATCACTTTGGTAATCCTTAGTATGCCAATATTATTTGGCAACATAAAAGATGCCTGTATGCTCAGTGTATCTGAGCTGAGCTTGTTGACTGGTTGATGACTTAAGGAGATGAGTAGAAAGCAGGTAATTTTTTATGGAGTACTTCAAAATGTCAGTATGTAAAGGTCGTTATTCTGGAGACATTCAACTTCTTTAGAAACTTCTGATGTTCTTCTGGAAAGTATACATTTGACTGCAAACATTTCACATGTTGGGCAGGCTCTAAGGTCTTGACTACTCTGTACACAGACTTATAACCAATCTCCATAGTTTCTTTATTCTCTGCTATACCATGCACCTCAAATACTGAGTTTCTCTAAGTGTTATATCTTACTTCAGCTTGATAGATTAACTCTTATTCTCTCTTTCCACATTCATTCTTTTAAAAAATATATTAAAATTTCTTGTCTGACTAAAATCCCTTCTCCAGTTCTCCTGGTGCTTATTTATACATATTTTATTTATTTAATCTCATCTTAGTGGGATTGTAAATGAAAGCAGTGATAAATACATGTGGTTGATCCTTAGAAATCCAGTTAATCTATTTTTCAGAATGCAATTATAAGGTAGTCATTTGTCTTCATTTGTAAGTGAAGTTTTGTTTCCACCTATTCCTTCTTTTCATTTCCTTTATAATATACCCCCTCCCATTTTATCTTATCCTTAATCATAGTACAAATAAAAAATAAATTTTTAAATCATGTATATTGTTTTTAAATCCATTCTAGCTTTATGAAGCAAATAAGGTTTAATATGTCTCTCTAAAGGAGGAAAAAAACTAAACTAAGATATAATTAGATTCCAATATTTTTATTTTTAATGCACTTCATTCCTCCTGTGGGTCAGTGGTTCCAACCATTAGTTCCCTCACATTGTAGCAGTATAGACAAAGTATAGTACCCTCACATTAGAGATTCATTTTGATGTGTTCCATAGGATTTTCCCCCCAAATCTCTTAATTGCTTTCTTTTAGATAACTTAAATGGATTGACCATGGAAGGGGACTAAGGAAAGATTTCATCACCATATTTGCAGAAGAGTTTTAGATGATTCTTTTTGTTCTTTTTTTCATTTTCAGCACTCCTTGGAATTGGAGAAATGGTCATCATTTTTGACATCCAGTCTCTTACTAATCTATTCTAGTTCTCTCTCTGCCTTCAAAACAACCCTGTACTTCTTCCTGGCCATTAAAAAAAAAAGTCTACCACATTTTTTTCACAAGACATACATGACAGCCTTTCAGATATCTGAAATTAGCAATCATCATCCCCTTGAGCTATGTACCCTTTCTCCATTATAGAAACCAAACTGGAACAGAACCAAACTGGAACAGTATACTTTAAACATGGCCAAACCAGTATAGAAGAAAAAGGGCTTATTATCTTACTTGTTCTGGGTAATTCTTAACTCAGACTCAAATCAAATTTGGCTTTTTGATAGTTACACCACATAGAAGACTTACATTAAATTTTATTCCCTATATCCCATCATCTTATTTATAATGTGCAATTATTAAGCTTTCTTATTAAGAACTAATGGGTTTTTTGTGTGTCTATGTGTAAGAATTTGTTTGATTCAGCTAATGTTTATCTCTTGATTTCAGCCTGTTCTCTCAAACTTCAGAAATTATCTTTAGGGCACCTGGGTGGCATAGTCTGTTAAGTGTCAGACTCTTAATTTTGGCTAGGTCATGATCTCACTGTTGTGAGATCAAGCCCCATGTTGGGGTCCACACTGGGCATGTATCCTGCTTAAAATTCTCTCTCCCTCTTCCCTCACTCACTGGCTCTCTCTTTCTCTCTTCCTCCCTCTCTTGCAAAACAAGAAATTCTATTTGATTCATAAATCAGAAGATACTCCCCAATAGTCATGAATGCTTGCTTACAAACTTGAAGCATTAAGGACAAAATTTAAAAGGAAAGGTTCAAAGATGAACCCCTGTGGATTATCACAGGGACGTCCATTCAAGCTGAAATCTATCCATCAGTCAATTCTATTTGACTCCAAGTAGTCCATCAGTGACATAAGCTTAATTGTACTATTTTTTCAACTGCTATTTCTTCTTTATGAAGGCATTTAAAAAATAATTTAGATGTCTTGATAAATAAAGTCTGTGATATTTCCTGATCTACCAGTCTAGTAAATTTTTGTAAAATTTCTTAAGGTTAGTTTTGCATAATTTCTTCTTAGTGAATTCAGGCTGGATATCAGTTATTAGTGCTAATTTCTCTTAAAACATGTTTAATAATATATTCTAGGGAACTTTTAGTTTAATATGTCAGAGTAAGGACATCTTTTCTTCCTTCCTCTCTCTGGAACCAAGCAAATACTATTAGGAAAATGAGAAACAGAAACACAAACTCCAGTTTTGATGAAATGTGAAAGCATTTTTAACCTGATCCAAAAAAGTAAGGGCTCTCAAATGCAGTAAAAATTGGATCAGGGTAAAGACAACATTGAAGATGCCTGCTGTTCTGGATTTCAGGTCAAGAATAGAGTCCTAAAAAGTGAGTGGCAGGGGCGCCTGGGTGGCGCAGTCGGTTAAGCGTCCGACTTCAGCCAGGTCACGATCTCACGGTCCGTGAGTTCGAGCCCTGCGTCAGGCTCTGGGCTGATGGCTCAGAGCCTGGAGCCTCTTTCCGATTCTGTGTCTCCCTCTCTCTCTGTCCCTCCCCCGTTCATGCTCTGTCTCTCTCTGTCCCAAAAATAAATAAACGTTGAAAAAAAAAAAGTGAGTGGCATGACCTGAGTGAGGAAACAAATGACTCCCATTTGGAAACAAGATCAATTTTTAGGCTGGTAGTGAGAAAATCCTGAAACATTGTTTGACCACATATAGTGGCAGAGGAGGTAGAGAGTAGAAAAATTAAGGAATATTACACACATACACCTCTGCACCATACACAGAGGGCTTTCCTATATAACAGATGATGCTCAAATTAGTGTCAACTACTCAGTACTGTCCTACTCACTCTCTCAGTCCCTTCCCAAAATAATACTCTCACACACAGCAGGGCTAGTAAAGAATTCCCCCAATGCAACTTCAAGTAATAATTGAAAGCTAGCTAATATGGTACTAATACAAAATATGTTACAAAAAGAGGGAGAGGTGAAATGACCAATAAAGGATTTTGGAACAACATACAAAGCAAACATAACCATATAAAAATAAATCAACAAAGATCATAATATTAATTTAAGGGGAAAAAATACTATCCCCAAAATCAAGGTGAATAGACACCTTGAATGGTCAGAGACATGGAAGAAAGGCTTGAGAAGAATGAGTGTAGTGAAGTGGAAAATCAGTTAAAAGTTCTTAGAGAAAAATAAGGAAGACAGAGCTCTATGATATGTATATATAATTTGTGCTTCTAGGAAGAGAACAGAACAAAGATATGTTTTAGGAAACCTTTAGGAAATTTTCATAAAGATAGTTGTTAATCTACAGGCTTCTTCTCAAACTATTCAAAAAAACAGAAATGGAAGGAATTCATTCTATGAGGCCAACATTACTGTAATTCCAAAACCAGGCACCACTAAAAAAGAGAACTACAGGCCAATATCCCAGATGAACACAGACACAAAAATCCTCAACAAAATACTAGCAAATCAATTCCAACACTACATTAAAAGAGTCATTCACCACGATGAAGTGGGATTTATTACTGGCCTGCAAAGGTGGTTTAATATTTGCAAATCAGTCAATGTGAATCACCACATTAGTAAAAGAAAGGATAAGAACCATATGATCCTTTCAATACATGTAGAAAAAGCATTTGACAAAGTACAACACCCATTCACGATAAAAACCCTCAACAAAGTTGGGATAGAGGGAACACAGCTGAACATAATAAAGGACATATATGAAAAACCCACAGCAAATATCATTGTCAATGGGGAAAAACTGAGAGCTTTTCCTCTATTGTCAGGAACAAGATATGGATGTCCACTCTCACCATGGTTATTAAATATAGTACTGGAATTCCTAGCCTTAGCAATCAAAAAACAAAAATAAAAGGCATACAAATCAGCAAGGAAGAAGTGAAATTTTCACTACTTGCAGATAGCATAATACCCTATAGAGAATATCCAAAGGACTGCACCAAAAATTGCTAGAACTGATACACAATTCAGTAAAGTCATAGGATACAAAATCAACATACAGAAATCTGTTGCATTTCCATATACCAATAATGAAGCAGAAGAGAAAGAAATTGAGGAATCAATCTCATTTAAAATTGCATGAAAACCATAAGACACCTAGGAAGAAACCTAACCAAAGAGGTAAAAGATCTGTATTCTTAGAACTATAAAACACTAATGGAAGAAATTGAAGTTGACACAAAGAAATGGAAAAACATTCCATGCTCATGGATCGGTTGAAATGTCCATACTACCCAAAGCAATCTACACATTTTATGCCATTCCTGTGTAAATACCACAACAATTTTTCACATGGCTAGAAAAAACAATCCTAAAATATGTATGGAACCACAAAAGACCCTGAATAACCAAAGAAATCTTGAAGAAGAAAAGCAAAGCTGGAAGCATCACAATTATGGATTTCAAGTAATATTACAAAGCTATAGTGATCAAAAGAGTATGGTACTGACACAAAAACAGACACATAGATCAGTGGAACAGAATATAAAACCCAGAAATGAACACAGAACTATATGGTCAGCTAATCTTTGACAAAGCAGGAAATAATATCTAATAGAAAAAAAAAAGACAGTCTCTTGAACAAATGATGTTGGCAAAACTGGACAGTGACATGCAGAAAAATAAACCTGGATCACTTTCTTATACCATCCACAAAAATAAACTCAAAATGAATGAAAGACTTAAGTGTAAGAGAAACTATCAAAATCCTAGAGAAGAACACAGGCAGTAACCTCTTTGACATCAGCTATAGCGACTTCTTACTAAATATGTCTCCTGAGGCAATGGAGACAAAAGCAAAAATAAACTATTGAGACTTCATCAAAATAAACAGCTCTGCACAGCAAAGGAAATAATCAACAAAACTAAAAGGCAACCTATGGAATGGAAGAAGATATTTTCAAATGACATTTATTATAATGGGTTATTATACAAAATCTATAAAGAACTTATCAAATTCAACTTCCCAAAAATAAATAATCCAGTTAAAAAATTGAGAGAAGACATGGATAGACATTTTTCTAAAGAAGACAAACAGATGGCCAAGACACATGAAAAGATGCTCAACATCACTCATCATCAGGAAAATACTAATCAAAACTACAATGAGATATCACCTCACACCAGTCAGATGGCTAAAATTAACATCACAGGAAACAACAGATGTTGGCAGGGATGTGGTGGAGAAAAGGGAACTCTCTTACACTGTTGGTGGGAATGCAAACTGGTGCAGCTGCTCTAGAAAACAGTATGGTTCCTCAAAAAGTTAAAAATAAAACTACCCTATGATCAAGCAATTGCACTACTAGGTATTTATGCCAAGGATATAAAAATACTGATTTGAAGGGATACATGCATTCTTTTATTTATAGCAGCATTATCAACAATAGCCAAATAATGGAAAGAACCTAAATGTCCATCAACTGATGAATGGATAAAAAGGTGTGGTGTATGCATATTACACACACACACACACACACACACACACACACACACACTATGGAATATTAGCCATAAAAAAGAACAAAATCTTGCCATTTGCAATGACGTGGATGGAGCTAGAGAGTATTATGCTACATGAAATAAGTCAGAGAAATACAAATATCATATGATTTCAATCATGTGGAAATTAATAAATAAATCAGATGAATATTGTGGGGAGAAAGGGAGGCAAACCAAGAAACAGACTCTTAATCATAGAGAACAAACTGATCATTACTGGAGAAGTGGGCAGGGGGGTGAGTTAAATGGTTGATAGATATTAAAGAGGGCATTTGTGATGAGCACTGGGTCTTGTGTGTAAGTGATGAATCACTAAATTCTACACCTGAAACTAATATTACACTGTATTTAACTAACTGGAATTTAAATAACTTGAAAAAAAAACACATGCTGTCCTAAGAAAAAAATCATACAGATACATCAAGATATATCCTTGTAAAGTAATTGGAATTCTTAAATAAAAGATACATTTGTATGGACTTCTAGGCCATAAAATCAAGTCCTCTATTACATAAGAGATTCTCAGTCTTGTCTTAAATTTCTTCCTAACAACATTCAGTGCTAGAATTGAGCATAGCAATCAATGTCTATATGGACATCAGAGAGAGAATGTGACCCATGAATTGTACAACATCCCAACTACAATTCAAGTATAAACACAATTGACAGATAATTTTACACATGCAAGATAGTAGGAAATATGATTCCCATGAGCCCTTCTTAAAAAACTTCTAGTGACAGCTTTGAGGTAACTAAGCAATGAATGGAAAAATGGATAAAAGGACTATTTTGAGAAGATGGCCCATTTAAATGTGGAACTATGACTAAACTATAGGAATTATGACTGCATAAAAGCATGTAAATTCTACAAACTTTAACAATGCAGAAATAGCATTATAACAAACAATAGTTGAGAAATGACAGGGACTGACAGAGAAGGTCAGAGGTAAAACAAGTATACTAATTTTCTCATGTCTTGAAGTGTGTAAGGGGTCAGTAGATCCTGTTCATAGA
Source organism: Neofelis nebulosa (assembly GCF_028018385.1). NCBI lineage: Eukaryota > Metazoa > Chordata > Mammalia > Carnivora > Felidae > Neofelis > Neofelis nebulosa. The sequence continues at coordinate 124,976,942 of NC_080800.1, forward strand.
TGACAAATCAATTATTAGATGGATAAATATATTTTAAGGATACAAAGGCAACAACTAGACTAAGTATAATAATAAAGCCAGCCAAAATTTCCTATGATAGAGTGGATATAGTTACTAGAAATACGCTTATTTCTTCATAATTTACAGCAAGGAGTTAATGAATTCTATCTAAATAGTGAAAATCTATTCTAAAATTTTGCCAACTCACCAGTCTGTATTCTATGAAATATATCTTTTCCTCCAGTTTGAAAAATCTTCATTATCTTTTCTCTTCTCCATGATTCTTCATATTACTGGAATGGTTCTGGGACCACATCTGCCAGTTCTTTTTAGCATCTTTGGATAGTCTTCATCTAGATCTAGAGATCTGAACTCTTTTAAAGCAGCCAAGGACAATAATCTTGATTTCACAGTATTTATGTTTTATTCATATCAGCTATAGTTGGTTTATTGTTTTTTTTTCTTTTTACCTCCTTCCCATTTCTCCACCAATCCAACTAACATTTATTCAGCTTTTATTATGAATCAGGTGCTGTGCAAGAATGTTGGCTAGTTAGAAAGATGATGCAGATAAGACCCTGCCCTCAAGATATTCAGTCTAGTGAGGAGGCAGATAAACAACTCTAACACAAATACAGGATTTTAATAATAGAAACACTCTTCCCCTACCACAATAAAAGCTAAAACTATCTGGATGATTCTTAGAAAGATTCTATAGAGAAAATAGCATTTCATATGGATCTTGAAGAATGAATGGATCTTCCCCAGGCAGGAAAAAAAGAAAAGAACATTATAGGTAGAATGTAAAAAAAAAATAAGCAAACATACAAAAGGAGTAATGATCACTTTAGTTTGACTATAATAAGAATATACTGAAAAGTGAGGAGCAGAGTTGGCCCTGGAGATTGTACACTTTTCTGAGTGGCTTTATAAATACAGTGTGTTCCCCTTGAGTTTAGTAGTATCATACTTAAGATTGGTCCCTCACCACAAGATGTCAACACTCCAAGATACCTACCCTCTTTTACCCCCAGCAAACACTCCACATTGCCAAGAAACACTCCAGTTGAGAACTGGATTGATGACCCCAGTGAATAGCACACAGCCTTGGCCAGTTCCCAAAGGCTGCAGGCTGCCCACTCCTGGTTCCAATACAGTTCTCTCAGGGAGTGCTTCCCAGCCCCCACCTTTGCTCTATCTCACCTTCATCTCCAGGGCCTCTGGCACCTTCTTGCCTTCCCAAGCCCAACTCCGCTTGGTGAAGTAGTTAACAGTGGCAAATTCAATCAGCGCAGAAAATACAAAGGCATAACAGACGGCTATGAACCAATCCATGGCCGTCGCGTATGCCACTTTAGGTAAGGAGTTTCTGGCACTGATACTCAAGGTGGTCATGGTGAGAACAGTGGTGACACCTGGGGAGAGAGAAAATGAGAACCAGTTGCCAGTGGAAGACATTTAGAGCATATGTGATGAGATCACCAACTTCCTACTTACAAGGAGGAGCTATACCCCACTCAAAATGACCCCCTTAAAGTAAAATACAGAGAATGTCAATGTGGGATGGTTCTACCTAGTTACTACCCCATCCTAGTTATCACAGGAATAGTAAGCTCCAGTAAAGCACTTTTAAATGTTGTCCTAGTCTCTGCTTAAACATTTCTATTGAAGAACAGGTAACCTATTTCATTGTAACAGAACTTTTTAATTAGAAAACCCTACCTTCATTAGAATACCTTCTTTAATTAGAAAACCTTCAGTCTGAGCTGAAACCTGCCTTCCTCTAATTCCTAGCCCACTGACTGATCTTAGAATCCTTTCTCTGGCAACACAGGAAAGAAAAACCTGCTTCCTCCTCCTCTCTCCTTCAGGGAGTTGGAGATGGTGGCCATGATTCCTCGTGAATCTATTAATCTCCAGAATGACATGGCCACTTTCTTCTCTTGTTTCTCCTTCTTCCTTTCTGGTAGTTTTCTTTTGGAAAGCCCATAACTGAACTCAACACTCAGGATCTTCACTTCCCTTACTGTGGACAGTATTCTCCTAATACTGTAAAAAAAACACTGTAGAAAATGGTTCTTTAACTGCACCAAAGTCTTTGTACTATTGAGCTTTGTGGACAACCAAAGCTATTCCAATATCTATTTCTCTTTTTTTAAGTTTATTTATTTAGTATGAGTGGGGAAGGGGCAGAGGGAGGGAGGGAGGGAGAGAATCCCAAGCAGGCTGTATGCTGTCACTACAGAGCCCGACATGGGGCTTGATCTCATGAACCATGAGATCATGACCTGAGCTGAAATCAAGAGTTGGGCACTTAACTAACTGAGACACCCAGGCAGCCCTCCAATATCTATTTCTTGTGAGTTTTTATCAAGCCAGGATTTCTTTTTTTTTCAACATTTTTTATTTATTTTTGGGACAGAGAGAGACAGAGCATGAACGGGGGAGGGGCAGAGAGAGAGGGAGACACAGAATTGGAAACAGGCTCCAGGCTCCGAGCCATCAGCCCAGAGCCCGACGCGGGGCTCGAACTCACGGACCGCGAGATCGTGACCTAAGCCAGGATTTCTTTAAATAAATTGATTCTTTTTCTTGGTGGCATTATTAAACTAAATTTAAGATTTCCTTTTATTCACTTTTAAATTCTATTAAAATCATTTTTCTAATCTTCATTTTATATATACATATGAGCTATATAGTGTTGCGGCTAACGAGTGAGCTTTACAGACAAATTGATAATAGGCTGACATTCTGGCAATTCCACTTACTGGTAATATACCTTGAACAAGGTGATATATCCCACCAAGCCTGTTTTATCATGTGTAAACTGTGTGTGATCTTACCAGCCTCAGAAATTTGTTTGGGGTTCCAGTGAGATGATGTTTATAAAGCCCATAACACAATATCTGGTAAAGAGTAAGCACTCAAGAAATAGTAGCTTCTATAATTAACATTACTCTTATTTTCACTGTTGTTAATAATATTGTCATAATTATATGATTAATTATAGTGGTATAATTATAAACAAATTTTAAACAATAACACTATAATAATAATTTTATAATTGTTATCAATAGTATTCTAGCCTCAAATACCTGCACTAGAAGTTAGAAGTCCTGAGTTCTGCCACTTACTTGTTTCATATCTTTGACAATTTATTTGATCTCTCTGTGCATCCGTTCTGCCTATCTATGAATATTTCCTAAGTCTCTATACCCTAGAATTTTAACAAGGTACTTGTTATACCCAAAATCATCCAGATTTGAGGACAGGGGAGTAGTCAGACCTTCTTTCTGAGTGTTGGCATGCTCAAGAGGATAGGGAATATAAGTCTGGGTCAAATAGGGCATAGAAAGAAGTCCTAATGTGGTGAGAGATATTATATAGAAAAGCAAGCAAATAAGGCCTATCTTTTAACTCTACCCAGAGAGTCAGCCATGTGTGCTGCAGCCTCTTGGGCCTTCTTTCACATCTTGCTCCCTCAAGTACCTTACTTATACATTTGCTATATAAATGAAAATCCAGACTGGAAAAGACTTAGTACAGTTTCAACAGAGAGATCCTAAGGAAGCACCTTTGTACAAACTAGGTAGTCAGCAAGGCTGATTGGCAAAACCAGATTTTAATCCCTATCAGGAATCAGCCACATAGCCAGTACCTATTAACAATCTATCTGAGTATGTTACCTGGTAAGTTCTGGGACTGAACCCAAGGCTCAGTAATCCTCTGACCACACTGAGCAAGGAGTGATTCATGGGAGAAACAAGCTACCTTACTTATGGTTATTAGCAAATGCAGTTGTCTACCCTGGCACAGTCATAGCAGTGTGCCTATGCATGGATAGAGAGAACTATACTGCAACATAAGTGTTTCTGTATCATATCTCAGTAGAAATTTTTGCGTTTTAGCCTCTAGAGCTTCATTAGAATAGTCATCTTGTGAAGAATTCTTAGCTAGCCAGCTGGTAGGATCCTCAATCAAACATTTACATTTTGTGGATGAACAATGAGGTTTGGCATTTTAAGAGATGCAGTCTTATCACCCAGTGCTTCTCTTTCAAGACTCTCCTAGAAAGTATTTTGTGACTTCCCCACCTCACTTCCATGAGCACTTCTAAAAATCTAGGACACTTCTTTGAGAACACATGTCTGTCTGTACTACCAAAGCAGGAATTGCTTGAGAATAGGGATCATGAGTAATCTGTCTCTATCCCCTCAACCCTGAATATATACCTGGGACAGAGTAAGCCCCTAGTACATGTGTGATGAATGAAACTGCTCTACCCTCCCTGGCCTCAGATAACTACTCCTCTGTTTTCTTTCAGTATGGTTAGATTTTTTTCCCTTAGAGTTTCATACATATCATATAGTATGTACTCATTTGTGTTTGGTTTTCCTCACTTAGCATAGTATTCTTTAAATTCACTCATGTTGTTGCATCTATCTTTAGTTCATTCCTGTTAATTTCAGAGTAGCATTCCACTGCATTGATATAACAATTTGTCCATTCACACATTAATGGACATCTGGACTATTTCTAATGTTCAACTATTATGAATGAAGCTTCTGGGAAGATTTACATATAAGTCTTTGTGTGAGCATATGTTTTCATTTTTCCTAGAAAACACTTAGAGATGCAACTACATGATTATATTGTAAGTAAACCTTAACTATAGGAGACTGCCAAACAGCTTTTTAAAGTGCATGTGCCATTTAACATTCCCATTAGATGTATGAGTTTCAGTCAGCATGAACCTTTGACTTATGAAAATTTAATATTAATTGGTAGCTTTACACATTTCACTGACAATTAAAGTCCTTAGAACACCTTATCTCCATCTCAACTTACATACACTGCATTAAGGTCTAGTCTTTTATTCTAAATATGTCATATACCCAATAAGCTGCTGTTATTATTTTATACATTCAATTGTCATTTACCATTCCCCATATATTTATTATTTTCATTGTTAAAATGCATCTTAAACCTTCCTTCTTGGATAATTTTACTTTTTCTTAAAGAACTCTTAGTGAGGGTTTGACAATAATGAACTCTTAATTTTATTTTTTTATCTGAAAAGGTCTTTATTGTTTCTTTTTTTTTCCAACGTTTTTTTTTTTTATTTATTTTTGGGACAGAGAGAGACAGAGCATGAACAGGGGAGGGGCAGAGAGAGAGGGAGACACAGAATCGGAAACAGGCTCCAGGCTCCGAGCCATCGGCCCAGAGCCTGATGCGGGGCTCGAACTCACGGACAGCGAGATCGTGACCTGGCTGAAGTCGGACGCTTAACCGACTGCGCCACCCAGGCGCCCCAGGTCTTTATTGTTTCTATTGAAGTCAGCTGGTAATCTATTTATCATTATTTTATTTTATTTTTTTTTTTTAATTTTTTTTCAACGTTTTTTATTTATTTTTGGGACAGAGAGAGACAGAGCATGAACGGGGGAGGGGCAGAGAGAGAGGGAGACACAGAATCGGAAACAGGCTCCAGGCTCCGAGCCATCAGCCCAGAGCCTGACGCGGGGCTCGAACTCACAGACCGCGAGATCGTGACCTGGCTGAAGTCGGACGCTTAACCGACTGCGCCACCCAGGCGCCCCTATTTATCATTATTTTAAAGACAATGTGTTTTTCTAGACTACTTTAAAGATTTTCCTCTTTGTTTCCAAAAGTTTCATTATAATGTGTCTCTGTTTGTCTTTTAATTTATCCTCCTTAGGTGCATAGAGCTTTTTGTAATTGTGCATTTATGTCCTTTATCAGGTTTAGACAGGGTTCAGCCATTATCTCTTCAAAAAATTGCTTCTATACCACTCTCATTTTCCTTCTACGATTCCATTATATCTGTGTTAGACCTTCTCAATAAATCATATATTATTTCTCTATCTTCTGCATTTTACACATTTTTGCCTTTCTGGGCCTCATTCTAGATATTTTTTTCAGTTAATGGGTTCTCCCTTCAACTATATCTAAACCACTGATTTTTTTAATCTATATTTTCCTGTTTTAGAATTTCTAGTTTGCTTGTTCTCTCACATGTGCTTTTTCTCTCTACCTAAACACACTGTTTATATAATAGAATTCTTATATTAGTTTCACCTACTTGAACGTGTTCATCATAGCTATTTTAAAGTTTGATAACTATCTGAAGTTCTATTAGGTCAGTATTTTTAATTGGGTTATACATTATATACAATAAAATAAAAGTAGATTTTTGTACCTTTCTTTTTTATGTTGTACATTTCAAAGTGGGCAAACATATACAGTTATATAACTACTACCCAATGAAGATATAGAATATTCTACTTTACCAATAAGTTCTCTTATACCTAATTTCAGTGAATCCACCACCCCAGAGGAAGAACCGCTTTGGTTTCTAACAGCCTAGCTTAGTTTTGCCTGTTTTGGAATTTCATATAAATGAAATCATATATTATGTACTATTTTGTGCCTGGCTTCTTAGTTTGACATAATTTTTGAGATCCACCTATATTGTTATGTGAATCAATAGTTGTAAATTCACTGTATGAATATGCCACAATATAAACACACATTCACTTGTTGATGTGCATCTGGATGTTTTTCCAATTTGGGATTTTATGAATAAAGCTATTATGAACATTCTTGCATAAGCCTTTTATAGATATATACTATGGATATATATATATTTTCATATCACTTGGGTATGAAGTGAAATACTTAAATTTTAGGGCAAATATATTTTTACCTTTTAAGAAATAGCCAAACATTTTCCCAAGTGATTGTTCCATTTTACAACCTCACCAGCAGTGTGTGAGAGTTCCATTTGCTCCTCAATCTCACAAATATTTGCAATTGTCGTTCTGTTTTAATTTTAGCCACTCTAGTGTTTATAAACTAATGTCTCCATGTGGCTTTTATATTTTCCTGATACAAAATGATATTAAGTATATTTTCATGTTCTTATGGGGTGTTTGCATATATTCTTGGTGAAATGTCTTTTCATGTATTTTTCCAATATTTAAAATTAGATTCTTTATATTTTTATCACTGAATTATAGGATCTCCTTATATTTTTTGAATAGATGCTTTGTCAGATCTGTACATATATAAAATATATTCTTCCAGTCTATGGCTTGCCTTTTCATTTTTTTACTGCTATTCTTTGATGAGTGGAAATTTTTAATTTTGACAAAGTCCAATTCTTTTATTCTTATTTTTTTGTACACTAAGGAATTTCTGCATTCCAAAGGTTACAAAGACATTGTCTTATATTTAGTTCTAAGAGAATGACATTTTTAGCTTTTATATTTAAACCTATATCAATCAGATTAATTCTCTGTAATGCCATCTGTGTCATGAATCAAGTTCTCATATATGTGGGCCTACTTTTACTCTCTCTGTAGTGTTTATTTTTCTTTCCCTTATGCCTATAACACAGTTTTAATTACTATAGCTTTTTAATCATTTTTGGCATCTCATGGGGCAAGTCCCTCCACTTTGTTCTTCTTGTTTAGGAGGATATTGGCTATTCTTGGCTCTTTGTTCTATCATAAAAATTCTGCAATCACTTTTTAAATTAATGTGTTAATGTAAAATTTCGAAGTTTTTACATCAATGTAGTGAGTGTAAATATGAACTCTAAACTCATGTGAGGCCAAAGTTTAAATTAAAAAAATAAATTCTTAAGGAATCCTATATTTTACACAGATCCCTGGCCAAAATAGACATGCCTCCTTATTGTCTCCCTGATTACTGTATTTTTCTAGTGCTCTTTCTAGGGTATAACCCTTAAATGGTGTTGGATTGATGAGATGAATCCTTGTATTCGTCTCCTATGGTTTATGTAAAAAAAAAAAAAAAACCACAAATTTAGTGGCTTAAAACAACACAAATATTTTTTCTTACACTTTTGGAGGTCATAAGTCTGGCAGTTTTATAGGCCTTCTCCTCTTTCAAAGCCAACGGCAGAGCATCTTCAAATTTCTTCAGCTTTTTTCATCAAACTGCCTTCTGCTCTGTAGTCAAATATCTCTCTGCCTCCCTCTTATAAGGACACTTGTGATTATATTTAGGGCCCATCCAGATAATCCAGGATAATCTCTCCATCTCAAGATCTTTAATTTAGTGCACATCTGCAACACCTCTTTTGCTATATAGGGTAACATTCACAGATTCCAGAGATTAAGACATGGATATATTCAGGGGACATTATTTAGTCTACCACAGCCCTAGTTCTAATCCTAAACTTCACTCAGGCTCAGAGCCTTTCTTGTGTAACCTTAAAACTCAGAGCCTTATTGCGGCACCTGGGTGGCTTCATCGATTTAGCATCCCACTCTTGGTTTCGGCTCAGGTCATGATCTCAGGGTTTTGTGGGTTGAGCCCTGCATCGGGCTCTGTGCTGACAGAGCAGACCCTTCTTCAGATTCTCTCCCTCAATCTCTGTCCCTCCCCCACTTGCTCTCTCTCTCTCACTCTTGCTCTTTCTCACTCTCTCTCTCTCCCTCTCCCTCCCTCCCTCCAAATAAATAAATTTAAAAAACCCCCAAAACTCTTATTTACCAAGACTAGTAGTCTATCTACCCATCTTCCAACTATAACAGTATCAGCTCATGTGACTAACATTCCAATTTTTAGTTCCCTCTTTCATTTGGGCCCCTGAGCATCTCCTTTAATTTCTTATCATTTCACATATTTAAAAAGAATATTTTCTATGTTTTATCTAACATTTCTAGAATTTTGTAGAGGGAGATTTTCAGGGTATCTAGTTTGTTATATTTCTAAAAATCAGTGACTCCTATATAGATTCTGCTCCCTCCACTTCACCAGAACTGTTGTTGTGCATGCCTCACAGCCACCACTACTATGGAGGCAGGTTAGTAGACTAAAAAGAGTGAATATTTGTCTCTTAAAAATGTTTACAGTGGGGAAAACAGGCAGAAAATGTTCTATATGTTTAAGTCTTCCAGGAGAAAATGCTAATAATATGCAAATCTCTTTTAGACATCGGTAAATTTATATTAAAGAAAATTTTCCTGATTGTAGGTACTATTGAAAAACCCTTCAAGCTTTGTGTACCCTTTACTGATAATTTGCAATTTAAAAAAGCTAGAGGAGAAACATCAATGTCAGATGCTTATAGAAAAAAAAAAGGATCATAAAAAAACACCCAGTCCACTTCTTTGTTGTCAACTTAGTTTCTCACTTCCAACCTTCTCCAGCTCTGCCCACTAATTTTCTCTCTTTTTCACTGAAGGCTCAGTCCCTCCCCAGTTCCAAAAGCAAACTTGACTGAGACAGGAAGCATTTAATAAACTTCCTACTCCAACACTCTTTTTATAAAAATTTATTTTAATGTTTATTTTTGAGAGAGAGATATCATGAGCAGGGGAGGGGCAGAGAGAGAGACCTAAACACAGAATCCGAAGCAGACTCTAGGCTCTGAGCTGTCAGCACAGAGCCTGAAGCGAAACTGGAAGTCATGAGCTGTGAGATCATAACCTGAGCCGAAGGTGGATGCTCAACCAACTGAGCCACCCAGGCGCCCCCAACACTCTTCTTATTCCCACTTTTTTGTTAAGAACTCAGTTGCTTGAAATACCAGGACCTGATGACTCACTTACCAATGCTAGGCCCAGGCATTGCTTCCATCCACTTTCCATATCCCTACCTGACAGTCCATCATAAGATTTAGCAAATGCCCTCATCTCCCCATTCTCCATAAAACAACACTCACCAAAGACCGTGCGGGCAGGGACAGACTCTCTGTTGAGCCAGAAAGACACTTGTGACAGAATGACAGTCATGATACATGGCAAGTAGGTCTGGATCACAAAGTAGCCAATTTTTCGCTTGAGATGGAAGTGGGTTGTCATGACGACATATTCTCCTGTAGAGAGTAAAATTAGGCAATATGTAGCTGAATAAACATTGTTAAATCAAGGTGGGCCCCAATTCAGTTCACCAAGCTCTTTAACCTTATAGTCAAAACAAGACATTCCAGCACCTACCAAGTTCACATAACCATATCTCTTTAATAATCATGAAGCAGTGCTTTTGTGTGAAAATATATGCTAATACTATACCAACACAGCTTGCTCAGAGCAATTTTGACACAGATTCATTCAAATACATTAGTGTATTCATTTAAATAATAATAAATATCATTCTTTTCTATAGCATTTGCTTTGTGATTGGCACTCTTCTAGCGCTTTAACATTCTTAACATACTTAATGATTACAAAAATGCTATAAGGTGGATACTATTGTTATCCTCATTTTATAGTCCAATAAACTCAGGCAAAGAGAGATTGAACAACTTAAGCACAGTTTTCCAGCTACTAAGCAGCGGAGCCTGAATTAAAGGTCATATGGGTGGGCTCCACCATTTATGCTTTTTAACCATTCTGCTCTTTTGTTTGAATGGACTTATAGGGTTAGAACCAAAAGTTCATATAGCAGAATGTGGGTTAGCCTAGATCACCCCACTCCAAAACAAGCATTATCACTTATTGAACTCTTACTATGTGCCAAACAATTTTGAGTGTTTGGGGAATATTAACTTTACACCCTCCCAACAACCCTGTAAGGTAGATTATCAATTATTTATCAGTCTTAATGGATCTGTCAGCAGCATTTTCCATAGATGAGCACTCCATCCTCCTGGAATGACTCTCTTCACCAAACTTCTAGGTCATGACACTCTTCTGGTTTCCTTCCTATCTTTCCAGTCCCCTTTGCTGGTTCCTTCAACTTTCTAAACACTTGAGAATGTCAGGACTCAATACTTATCCTATTTTTCTGCTTCACTCACTTCCTTGGCATTCTCATCCAGCCTGTCTTTAAATAATATCTTCTTCCTGGGCTTCCTACTTGTTATCGGTTGAATTGTGTACCCCAGAAAGATATGGTGAAGTACTAACCCTGAGTACTTCAGAATGTAACCTTTATTTTTTTTCATTTTTAAAAAATTTTTCAATATATGAAATTTATTGTCAAATTGGTTTCCATACAACACCCAGTGCTTATCCCAAAAGGTGCCCTCCTCAATACCCATCACCCACCCTCCCCTCCCTCCCACCCCCCATCAACCCTCAGTTTGTTCTCAGTTTTTAAGAGTCTCTTATGCTTTGGCTCTCTCCCACTCTTTTTTTTTTCCCCCTTCCCCTCCCCCATGGGTTTCTGTTAAGTTTCTCAGGATCCACATAAGAGTGAAAACATATGGTATCTCTCTGTCTCTGTATGGCTTATTTCACTTAGCATCACACTCTCCAGTTCCATCCACGTTGCTACAAAGGGCCATATTTCATTCTTTCTCATTGCCACATAGTACTCCATTGTGTATATAAACCACAATTTCTTTATCCATTCATCAGTTGATGGACATTTAGGCTCTTTCCATAATTTGGCTATTGTTGAGAGTGCTGCTATCAACATTGGGGTACAAGTGACCCTATGCATCAGCACTCCTGTATCCCTTGGGTAAATTCCTAGCAGTGCTATTGCTGGGTCATCGGGTAGGTCTATTTTTAATTTTCTGAGGAACCTCCACACTGCTTTCCAGAGCAGCTGCACCAATTTGCATTCCCACCAACAGTGCAAGAGGGTTCCCATTTCTCCACATCCTCTCCAGCATCTATAGTCTCCTGATTTGTTCATTTTGGCCACTCTGACTGGCGTGAGGTGATATCTGAGTGTGGTTTTGATTTATATTTCCCTGATAAGGAGTGACGTTGAACATCTTTTCATGTGCCTGTTGGCCATCCGGATGTCTTCTTTAGAGAAGTGTCTATTCGTGTTTTCTGCCCATTTCTTCACTGGGTTATTTGTTTTTCGGGTGTGGAGTTTGGTGAGCTCTTTATAGATTTTGGATACTAGCCCTTTGTCTGATATGTCATTTGCAAATATCTTTTCCCATTCCGTTGGTTGCCTTTTAGTTTTGTTGGTTGTTTCCTTTGCTGTGCAGAAGCTTTTTATCTTCATAAGGTCCCAGTAATTCACTTTTGCTTTTAATTCCCTTGCCTTTGGGGATGTGTCAAGTAAGAGATTGCTATGGCTGAGGTCAGAGAGGTCTTTTCCTGCTTTCTCCTCTAGTGTTTTGATGGTTTCCTGTCTCACATTCAGGTCCTTTATCCATTTTGAGTTTATTTTTGTGAATGGTGTGAGAAAGTGGTCTAGTTTCAACCTTCTGCATGTTGCTGTCCAGTTCTCCCAGCACCATTTGTTAAAGAGACTGTCTTTTTTCCATTGGATGTTCTTTCCTGCTTTGTCAAAGATGAGTTGGCCATACGTTTGTGGGTCTAGTTCTGGGGTTTCTATTCTATTCCATTGGTCTATGTGTCTGTTTTTGTGCCAATACCATGCTGTCTTGATGATTAAAGCTTTGTAGTAGAGACTAAAGTCTGGGATTGTGATGCCTCCTGCTTTGGTCTTCTTCTTCAAAATTACTTTGGCTATTCGGGGCCTTTTGTGGTTGCATATGAATTTTAGGATTGCTTGTTCTAGTTTTGAGAAGAATGCCGGTGAAATTTTGATTGGGATTGCATTGAATGTGTAGATAGCTTTGGGCAGTATTGACATTTTGACAATATTTATTCTTCCAATCCATGAGCAGGGAATGTCTTTCCCCTGAGATCAGGAACAAGACAGGGATGCCCACTCTCACCGCTGTTGTTTAATATAGTGTTGGAAGTTCTAGCATCAGCAATCAGACAACAAAAGGAAATCAAAGGCATCAAAATTGGCAAAGATGAAGTCAAGCTTTCGCTTTTTGCAGATGACATGATATTATACATGGAAAATCCGATAGACTCCACCAAAAGTCTGCTAGAACTGATACATGAATTCAGCAAAGTTGCAGGATACAAAATCAATGTACAGAAATCAGTTGCATTCTTATACACTAATAATGAAGCAACAGAAAGACAAATAAAGAAACTGATCCCATTCACAATTGCACCAAGAAGCATAAAATACCTAGGAATAAATCTAACCAAAGATGTAAAAGATCTGTATGCTTAAAACTATAGAAAGCTTATGAAGGTAATTGAAGAAGATATAAAGAAACAGAATGTAACCTTTAGAAATAGGGTTGTTGCAAGTATAATTAGTTAAAATGAGGTCATACTGGAGTAGGATGGTCCCTAATACACTATGACCGATGTTTATATAAAAAGAAGACAGACACACACAGGGAGATGTATGATGACATGTGATGACAGAGACGGAGATTGGAGAGATACATCCACTAGCCAGGGAACCCCCAAAATTGATAGCAACCATCACTGATTTCTCTCTCTCCTTCCTTCTTTCATGTATGCATCTGTGTGTGCACACACAGATACCCAATCAATCAGCAAACGCTGAGAGTTCTTTCTTCAAAATATTCATAATTTAACCACTTCTCACTACCTCTACTACTACCCTTCTAGTGTAAGCTACCATCATCTTGTACTTAGATACTGTAATAGCTTTATAATTGGTCTTGGCCCCTTCAATGTATTCATAGCACAGCAAAATGATCCTATTGAAACATAAATCAAATTTTATCTCTCTTTTGCTTAAGATTCCAGGTGCTTGCCATCTCTCAAAGAGTTTAAAAAAAGTGAATTTCCCCCACAATAGTCCCCAAATAGACCCATGCAATCTTATTCCTCTACTATTTTACTTTGTTAGAGCTTCTTACTTTTCATCTCTCCCTTTGCCGACATTTGTTTTTGGCAGTTCTCCCATGAGGCAATTTCCCATTTTCCTACCCCACCCACTCCCTTGTACCTAAGTGTAGAAAGCAGCATCTGGTCATACAAAGCTCAATGCACAATCCCTATTGTGTGTGTATTCACATTTCAACTTGTTTATGTGAACATGGAAAATACAAATTGGCTTATTATTATTACTTTTTTTAATATGAAATTTTTGTCAAATTGGTTTCCATACAATACCCAGTGTTCATCCCAACAGGTGTCCTCCTCAATACCCATTACCCACCCTCCCCTCCCATCTACCCCCCCATCAGCCCTCAGTTTGTTCCCAGTTTTTAAGAGTCTCTTATGTTTTGGCTCCCTCCCTCTCTAACTTTTTTTTTTCCTTCCCTTCCCCCATGGTCAGTTTCTCAGGATCCACATAAGAGTGAAAACATATGGTATCTGTCTTTCTCTGTATGACTTATTTCACTTATCATAACACTCTCCAGTTCCATCCACATTGCTACAAAAGGCCATATTTCATTCTTTCTCATTGCCACGTAGTATTCCATTGTGTATATAAACCACAATTTCTTTATCCATTCATCCGTTGATGGACACTTAGGCTCTTTCCGTAATTTGGCTATTGTTGAAAGTGCTGCTATAACTATTGGGGTACAAGTGCCCCTAGGCATCAGCACTCCTGTATCCCTTGGGTAAATTCCTAGCAGTGCTATTGCTGGGTTGTAGGGTAGATCTATTTTTCATTTTTTCAGGAACCTCCACACTGTTTTCCAGAGTGGCTGCACCAGTTTGCATTCCCACCAACAGTGCAAGAGGGTTCCCATTTCTCCATATTCTCTCCAGCACCTATAGTCTCCTGACTTGTTCATTTTAGCCACTCTGACTGGCATAAGGTGGGATCTGAGTGTGGTTTTGATTCAATTTGGCTTATTGTTAACTTAGCAATGAATTCTCATACGAAATTATAGAATATGTTATTCATTATAATTTTTGAGTTCCTTTTTTTCTCTTTCCTCTTTCAGTCCTTTTATTTCTGCCTTTGTTCTTCACACTCTCCTGCTCTCATCTTATCCCCCTCTGCTGTCTGTTTTCATTTCTATTCCTTTCTCTCCCTCTTCTTCCCTTCAGTCTCTCTCTCTCCACTGAAAATGCTTTGAATACTTATTTTTAATGAGATTTGGACTTTGATTAGCTAGGGCAGTTTTCCCCTTCTCCATCTTAGTCTCACACCTCCAAACTCCTGTCTATTAATCCTGTATCTGATCATGTGGAATATTTAATGTATAAAATATGTAATAAATACTGTTCATAAATTAGTTGTATTTTGTAGATCTCTTAAAGCGAGTAGATTTTACAAAAACTTATCAAATTAGCCATTTGTTTTAAATAACTGAATTTATTTTCTTCAATCTTATTTTTCTAGCCTTCTTTCTTTCAATTTCTGTCTTCCTGTTTTATTTCCAAAGTAGCAAAGAGCATGCCGAAGATGAACAAGATGGTGGAATACAGCATCCCTGGCTCCAGTATCCCATCACAAATATATGGATTAGCAACTATTTATGGACAATACTTTTGTGAAAATCTCAGAGCCAGGGAATAAAACAGAAGCATCCTCCTGCAGCACAAAATCCAAGAAAAGCCACATTAGAAAGGTAAGAGAAGTGCCTTCACTTTGCCAACTTCTTCCCTCCCTCAGGCCAGCCCAATGTATCACCTAGAGGGTTCCTCTGTGTCTATGGTTTCTCTAATGGAAAAGGAGAGACTAAGGTGGATATCCAGCTTCCCCAGTATTCCAGAGCACTCCCCTGGAGGCCTACTTCTGCCTTGCCTCATGGGAAATACTGGAAGAATCAGTGAAGCTAGACCATTTGAGGTCAACTAGGAACAAAAAAGGGGGATGGTGGTGAAACATATAGCCACCTATGCATGGATCTTGGCCATGATACCAGGTCTCTGCTAGCAACCTCACACATCAGAGTCCAGCCAGCAGTCTGTCCCCACTTGTGCAGGGAACACAACCTCTGAAAGTAGTCTGCATCTCTGGGAAACAGATGAGTACAGAGGCACCACACAACAGCAGAGTTTGGACTAACAGCACAACTCCAGCAGAGGCCTTACCCAATGGTGGTAGTCTAGACAAAAGGATCACACTCCTTGGTGTCCTGGTGTCCCCACCCACCAAAATAGCGACCTCCACAGGTCCAAAATGCTCTGGCTTTCTTGCCTGGGTGTCATGGTGACCCCCACTACCAAAATAGAGACCTCCACAGGTCAAAACCCACTGACTACACTGCTGAATGGGAAGGGGAGTCATGGCACTCCACTCACCACAATGGTGATCTCCATGAGTTGAAACAGGCCCACTGTAATACCTAGGGATCCCCACCCCAAGCAGTAGAGTATGCCAGGGTTAACCTGTGTTTCAAAACAGCAGGGTACCCAACTGCTGCAAGTAGCTAGTTCTCCATGCAACAGAGGCCCCCTGGGGCGCTGCTGAAAAGTGGAGTATGGACCACTGAATCATAAATAGAAAATCTAAACAGATCAATGTGGTGCAAGGAGACATAATCAGTAATTAAGCACCTTCCAACAAAGAAAATCCCAGGACAAAATGGCTTCATGGGTAACCAAACATTTAAAGAAGAATGAATGTCAGTCATCCTTAAACTCTTCCAAAAAATTGAAAAGGAGAAAGTGCTTCCAAACTCATTTTAGAGGGCTAGCTTTGCCCTGACGCCAAAACCAGATAAAGACTCAGAATGAAAGAAAATTGCAATTGAGACTTAAATAACACTGGATTTAGGGACACCAAACCCCTACACAATGGAAAATCTGCCTATAACTTCTGACTCCCCCAAAACTTAACTACTAATAACCTACTGTTGACTGGAAGCCTTACCAATAACAGTGGATTAACATAAATTTTGTATAAGTATCATATACTGTATTCTTACAACAAAGCTAGGGAAAAGAAAACATTATTAAGAAAATCATATGGAAGAGAAAATACATTTACATTACTGTACTGTATTTATTGATACTCTAAGTTTACCTCAACTGTTTATAAGACAAATCATCTGTTAGTACCTACATCAATATTGTCTTATATAATACAAAACATTGCAAATGTTATACATATTACTGACACTAGACATCAAAAATGAAAATATGTAAAAAAATTAATATTTGTTTACAAGTATAACAATTCATGCCTTGATAACAAAGAAGCAGCACTATGATTGCTTTATGGTAGCCTAGTATAATCAATACAATTACTTTGTGGTGGCTCAGCCTATACACTGATGAATGAGTCATTATAAAATTTTTATGTCATACAGTATTATAGTCATATTCATGATATAGTATTGGAAACACTTACTTTTAAAAAATGCATGCCTATTGGAGTTCCGGAAGATGGCGGCGTAGGAGGACGCTGGGCTCACCGCGCGTCCTGCTGATCACTTAGATTCCACCTATACCTGCCTAAATAACCCAGAAAACCGCCAGAGGATTAGCAGAACGGAGTCTCCGGAGCCAAGCGCAGACGAGAGGCCCACGGAAGAGGGTAGGAAGGGCGGCGAGGCGGTGCGCGCTCCACGGACTGGCGGGAGGGAGCCGGGGCGGAGGGGCGGCTCGCTGGCCAAGCAGAGCCCCCGAGTCGGGCTGGCAAAAGCGGAGGGGCCGGACGGACTGTGTTCCGACAGCAAGCTCGACTTAGAGTCTGGGAGGTCATAAGTTAACAGCTCTGCTCAGAAAGCGGGAAGGCTGGAGGACAAAGGGAGGGAGAGCTGCTGAGCCCCCGGACGGCAGAGCTCAGCTTGGCGGGGAACAAAGGCGCTCGCCAGCACCATCTCCCCCGCCCATCCCCCAGCCAAAATCCCAAAGAGAACCAGTTCCTGCCAGGGAACTTGCTCGCTCCGCGCAAACACCCAACTCTGTGCTTCTGCGGAGCCAAACCTCCGGCAGTGGATCTGACTCCCTCCCGCTGCCACAGGGCCCCTCCTGAAGTGGATCACCTAAGGAGAAGCGAGCTAAGCCTGCCCCTCCCGCCCCCGTGCACCTTGCCTACCCACCCCAGCTAATACGCCAGCTCCCCAGCACCACAAGCCTGGCAGTGTGCAAGTAGACCAGACGGGCCACACCACCCCACAGTGAATCCCGCCCCTAGGAGAGGGGAAGAGAAGGCACACACCAGTCTGACTGTGGCCCCAGCGGTGGGCTGGGGGCAGACATCAGGTCGGACTGCGGCCCCGCCCACCAACTCCAGTTATACACCACAGCACGGGGGAAGTGCCCTGCAGGTCCTCACCGCCCCAGGGACTATCCAAAATGACCAAACGGAAGAATTCCCCTCAGAAGAATCTCCAGGAAATAACAACAGCTAATGAACTGATCAAAAAGGATTTAAATAATATAACAGAAAGTGAATTTAGAATAATAGTCATAAAATTAATCGCTGGGCTTGAAAACAGTATACAGGACAGCAGAGAATCTCTTGCTACAGAGATCAAGGGACTAAGGCACAGTCACGAGGAGCTGAAAAACGCTTTAAACGAAATGCAAAACAAAATGGAAACCACGACGGCTCGGATTGAAGAGGCAGAGGAGAGAATAGGTGAACTAGAAGATAAAGTTATGGAGAAAGAGGAAGCTGAAAGAAAGAGAGATAAAAAAATCCAGGAGTATGAGGGGAAAATTAGAGAACTAAGTGATACACTAAAAAGAAATAATATACGCATAATTGGTATCCCAGAGGAGGAAGAGAGAGGGAAAGGTGCTGAAGGGGTACTTGAAGAAATTATAGCTGAGAACTTCCCTGAACTGGGGAAGGAAAAAGGCATTGAAATCCAAGAGGCACAGAGAACTCCCTTCAGACGTAACTTGAATCGATCTTCTGCACGACATATCATAGTGAAACTGGCAAAATACAAGGATAAAGAGAAAATTCTGAAAGCAGCAAGGGATAAACGTGCCCTCACATATAAAGGGAGACCTATAAGACTCGTGACTGATCTCTCCTTTGAAACTTGGCAGGCCAGAAAGGCTTGGCACGATATCTTCAGTGTGCTAAACAGAAAAAATATGCAGCCGAGAATCCTTTATCCAGCAAGTCTGTCATTTAGAATAGAAGGAGAGATAAAGGTCTTCCCAAACAAACAAAAACTGAAGGAATTTGTCACCACGAAACCAGCCCTACAAGAGATCCTAAGGGGGATCCTGTGAGACAAAGTACCAGAGACATCACTACAAGCATAAAACATACAGACATCACAATGACTCTAAACCCGTATCTTTCTATAATAACACTGAATGTAAATGGATTAAATGCGCCAACCAAAAGACATAGGGTATCAGAATGGATAAAAAAACAAGACCCATCTATTTGCTGTCTACAAGAGACTCATTTGAGATCTGAGGACACCTTTAGATTGAGAGTGAGGGGATGGAGAACTATTTATCATGCTACTGGAAAAAATGCATGCCTATGATGATAGGCTGATATGCATTGTCTCCAGTTACAAGAGAGAATTATTGAATGGTAATGTAATTCTTTGAAAGCAAAGTTATAAAACAAAACAAAAGCCCCCCAACTATACTTCATTATGCCAAATACCCTAAGCTTAGCTTAGATTCAGGGTGTCTTCTTCCTTAGGCCCCAGGAACTTGTCAGTTTCCAAATAGGATTCAAGGCTACAAAACAAGTCTCTAGGTGCCATTTATTAATATCCAAGGATTTAGCTATTAAGAGGACCTGACAAGGTTTGCCAGACAGACTTGTTTTGGAGATGGGCGACTCACTTAAAAAAATAATTCCATGGCTCATCCTTAGACTTATTGGCTGTGTACCTGGTTTCTCCTGGGTTATTAATTTGTCACCTCAGCATTGGAAGAGTTGAGCAATTGTCTTCATGAAGCCTTTAGGATCAAAGTTCAGTTTTCCCACCATCATGGCTTCCCTTTGCCTTCTCTTCTACCACAGTCCAGCCCTAATGCTTTGACTTTCTAACCCACTCACCAAGAGACAGGAGGGCATCACAATTAAAAGCATTGTTTTAGGATCCAATCTATCTGAGTTCAGATCTTGGCTCTATTACATAATGTGACATGGGACAAATTACTGAATATTTCTATGCCTCAGTTTCCTTATGATAATAGTACCTACATCACAAGACTGTTTTGAGGATTGCATGTTATTACAAGGACTTACAATAGCAACTGGTATGTGATACATGTTACAAAAATGCTTATTAAATAAAATAAATAAATACCTGTACTAGACCGGATTATCTCCGTCCCAACAACATGGCCCAGCAGGTCGTACTGATTCAGGCGGGAGCCATCCTGTGCTACTTCCACAGATTTGTTCTTCCCAAGAGTCCATGAATAAACCACTTCAGCTGTTGTATAGGCATCTAAGGCAGAAAAGGGTCAAGAAGAGGTTGAAGGGAAAGGAAAATCATTATCTTTAATACTAAACTTGCATGAGATTTATACATCCATCTAGTAAACACTCATTGAATGACTACTATAGTTTATGCTGGGTACACAGAAGTGAACCCAAAGTGGTCTGTTCTTTCAATAACTCACCATCTTCTGGACTGACAATAAATTGTTAAACTTTTCCTTCTCTTGGAGGGTCAACAGTAGAGGCAAGGGGAGGAGTAGCTAAAATATTATCTAATGTAGATGTCATAAATTCAAATGCCTGCAGGAGCTACAGGGGTATCTTACATAAGTAAATGAGGCTATTTGGGTGATGGGCATTAAGGAGGGCACTTGTTGGGATGAACAATGGGTGTTGTATGTAAGCCAATTTGACAATAAATTTTATTTTTTAAAAAGCCTGTCAGAAATATAATAAAGCTTTTTAAAATGATTATGGGGTGAGCATATGAGATAAGGCAAAAAATCATAGTAGGAATATTTTAAATTAAAAACATGAAAATTCCAAATTAAAAATAGCCATAATTAATTATTACAATTTTATTTTTTATTATTTTTTAATGTTTATTTTTGAGAGAGAGAATGAGAGAGAGAGAGAGAGCATGAGCAGGGGAGGGGCAGAGAGAGAGGGAGAAATAGAATCTAAAACAGGCTCCAGGCTCTGAGCTGTCAGCACAGAGCCTGATGTGGGGCTTAAACCCATGAACCGCCAGATCATGACCTGAGCTGAAGTCGGATGTATAACTGACTGAGCCACCCAGGTACCCTATTGCAATTTTCTTTTAAAAACTATTACCATTTTGATTTCAAAACAGAAACCTGCTTCCTTTTCTTCTGCACCAAGATGTTAATGTCAGATTTTGTATTTGGAATTCCCACATTGAGTATGGAATTTAGTATGGATTAGTTTTAACAGAGGTGTGGGCAAGAGAAATGGTGAGAGACTAAGGAGTGAGGTTATTTAAAGTCAGTATCTTAAAGGAAAAGAATTGCTCTCTTTCCAGATACAGATTTACTCTTTGTACAGTGGGTTTAATTTTGGGGGCAAGCACTTTGCCCTAACTTAGGCACCTAGGCTCATAAAGAGAAACTGAAACATACTGTTCATCCATTTTGCCCAACTTTTGAGCTGTTGTTCAAGTCAGTTCGAGGTCTCCAGCTCCTGGTAGCAGCTGCTGTCTCTATAATATGCTCTATTTAAGCCTTTTTACCACAAAGCAAATAATTCCTAGTGAATCTACCAATGAACAAACATAAATTTGTCTCTATAAAACTTTGCAGCATTGGATATACATTTCATAAATCTGACATTAACACTCAAATGTACTAATTGTGGTCTGCTTATATTATACTTAGAAATTTTTTCAATATACCCAAGTAAAGCATTTTCTGATTTGCTTGTAATGGGAAAAAGCCAAAAATTTCTTCATTCACATCAAAATTCTCAATGTAATCATGGAAAAATACACATTACAGTATCTTTTATATCTGTTCTCTCATAAGCTACAAAAGAAAATGCCACAAGAAATCCAACTTTCCACATAATATGCTCTGTATATGGCCTCAGTCATTTATTCAACACAGAAAAAAATATTTCTAGTTCAACATATAATTCTTCTGCAATAGACATTCTTATAAATTTGGCATCTATAAAATATTTTGGTACTTGGGAATGTTTGTTGCTCAATGTATTAATTGCATTTCCCAGCAGCAACACTTAGTGTAGGCATTCAAACACAAAACCTGTTGAATTTTCAGTCTATGTTTTAAGGTTAATTAATATTTCTATTGTACATCTTTTTTATATATCAGTTATAATTCTCTATACCAAATTGCATGATGTTAATACCTGAAGTCGTATTTCTTCAACAAAGGCATACTTTGCATGCATAGTAAAGATGTAGAAACATTCATTTCTAGTTTTTTTTTTACTTTTTGAGAGTGAGAGAGCAAGTGGGGGAGGGACAAAAGGAGAGAGAGAGAGAGAGAGAGAGAGAGAGAGAGAGAGAGAGAGAGAGACTTAAGCAGGCTCCATCTCCATGGTCAACATGGAGCCTGATGCAGGGTTCAGTCTCACCACTATGAGATCATGACCTGAGCTGAAATCAAAAGTTGGACACTTAACTGACTGACCCACCCAGGCACCCCAAAATATTCTTCATTTCTATAAGGAAATGCAAACTCCCCTATATGTTTTGAAACCAGTCCTCTCAGTCTTTTTTCCTTATGTTTTGACAGCTACAGGTATAAGAACTATGTCACATTCCTTTTAATTCTACTAGCAGCTCTCAATTCTACTATATGTAAAAATGCAAGCGAGTTGATTAATGGCAACTAACATTGGACCCTTTTTCAGGAAGAGAGTAAAAAGTGATAGAGATTTGGGGGAATGGCAAGCATATGCCCATTAACAAGAACAACCACTACTCAGCCGATTGTGGCCATGTGAGAGTTTGAGACCAATGTCATATCTTCTGACTTCATAAAATAATAAAAAAATCTGGGGATTTATGTGACATCTCCCAAATTTCAAATCATTGCAAATAACTTTAAAAGTTATGGGGCACCTGTGTGGCTCAGTTGGTTAAGCATCCGACTTTGGCTTAGGTCATGATCTCACAGTCTGTGAGTTCATGCCCCATGTCAGGCTCTATGCTGACAGCTCAGAGCCTGGGGCCTGCTTTGGGTTCTGTGTCTCCCTCTCTCTGCCCCTCCTCCGCTCACAATCTGTCTCTCTCTCTCTCTCTCTCAAAAATAAACATTAATTTTTTAAAAAGTTACAAACACTATATGGATCAAACAAATTAAATTTTCAAGCTACCAATTTGCAACCTCTGGTCTAGAGATCTCCTATAAATGGCTATGGTCTTTTGTGATTCAGTCTTGGAAACAAAGCATCTTCTGATGCCTGTGGGTATCTAGGGTTCCCAACTTGAATTATAGATCTTTAAATTATTATCACCAAGAAGAAAGGGAAATCCTCTCCTTAGGATTCTTCTCATTTTCTTATTTAAAATTTATAAGACTATTAAGTGAAGACTATCACAAGGCCCTATCCTTTCATTTTCCCCAGTGCCTTCCATCCTTAGTATATATGCTTGGGGTTCCACTACTCCTAAGCAGAGAATCACCTGTATATTTATTCTTATCTTTGCTGTTCAGGTGGTTGTAACTCTTTGTTTATAGGACAGTGCAATCAGTGTTCTGCCCAATATACTCAAGAGTTTGACAATGTAAAGACTAGACCAGGTGTGTTCAGGGAAAGAGTAGGGGATAGAGATATTTTCCACCCCTAAGAAAGAAAAGGAATTTCTTGGTGGATCTCTTAACTTCAGCTGAGTACTTTGAGTGGACAATCCTGAATACTAGCCCTAAAAATCCTAGCAGTTCTAGTACAGATGTGACAATAAAACATGCTGCTATCCATACCTTAGAAATGTCACCGGGCCCAGAATGTCAACTTGTTTTAAGCAAAATGTAATAGTTTCATTTCTTTGACAATAATATACAGGAACAGAGGGATTTATAGGGAAAAAATTATCTTCTATGATGGATGTCAAAGCAGGAAAGGCCTGAACTAATAAAGGAAGAGATGAAAGAATGAGAAATAAATTCAAAAAATAAATTGAAAACTACTTGATTATTCACAGCCTAACCCTGTAACGGTAAACAAAAGTTAAAGGAACCCATGGTGGTGGTGGTGGGGTTGGGTGTGGGGATGGCACCATTGTTTCTGCTCAGAGTGGACTATTAGGGACGGATTCATAAAGTAGATAATGCTTAGAGACCACCTTTAATGAGACCACCTTTAAAGGGTGAAATGGCATTCATATCAAAAGAACAACACAGCAAAGGCAAAAAGCATACAGGAACATCAGTGTTAAGGGAATTAATGGTACCCCTCGATTTAGATGCTAGAGAGAAGCTGAGGTAATATTTGCCCTAATTGCCCACACTAAGAAATGAGGGTTTTAGTTGTGGATGTGCCTCAAGTAGAGAATGACATAGCAAAATGTATGCTTATGAAAGAATGCCCTTGCTGCAGTATGGATAACTAGGTGGAAATAATGAAACTAAAGCTAAAACATCAGGTAAAGGCCTTCACAAATTTTGGTGTAAGTGACCCTTAGGGCATAACAGATGGTAATTAAGTTTAATTGAGTGAGATAAAGGAGATTTCAGAGGTAGAACAGATTATAACTGATAGATTTTCATGAAGGTTAAGAAAGGAAAGGAGGACATTTAAGGAAGGATTCTACATGACTCTAAGATTGTAGCTTTTGCAAGTTGTAGATAATGACGAAATTCATTCACCTAGTGAGGAACAGAACTCTTCCCCTTTAGGTCTTCTCTTTCTTCTCTCCTTCCTCCATGCCCCTTGGGCTGCTTTAACCTCTCAGCTTCTCTCCCATACCTTTCTTTTCTATCCTTATTTCTCAGTTCCAATAATTCTATTTTCATGGAGGAGCAGGGGTAGAGTGTGTGTGTTGGAGATGAATGCTGCAGAAAGAATATCTACCACAATATTGGAACTATTACACCCCCAGAATGGCCCCCTCAACATATTGTATAGGTTATGATGACACAAACATTTCATTCTCTTTCTGTTATTTGAGCCTTGGTATGTGTTAGGCTCCAGGAAAATGGGAAATAAAAAACAATCCTGCCACAATGGCACCAAGAGAAAGCATTCCCTTTGCACTTATCTTGTCAGAGACTGATTGCATGCTTGACTGATTAGGTCAGTCAACAAATATTAAGATATTATATTAGAAATATAAAGCACAGAGCTGGGGAGGGTTTTCATTAGATACAGTGATCAGAGAAGACCTCTTTGGGGGAGTGGTTTTTAACCTGAAACCTAAAAAATGAGAAAGAGCCAGAGCTTGATGGGTAATATTTTAGGCCAAGAAAACAAGTACAAAGGCTTCTAAGTAGGAAAGATCTGCACTGTTCTATGAACTAGCAGAAGGCCAATGTAAAGGAGACAGCAATATAAGATGAAGTTGAAGAAGTATGTAACAATCAGAATACAGAATCTAAATAAACCAAGAAAGGGAACACAAAAGGTTTTAGAGAAAAATTAGTCAGTTTGGGCATATTGAGTAAAAATACAAGGATTCTGATGAACATAACAACTATAGCCTAAGGTTGGTATATATGAGACCAAATGGAAACATTGTATAGGTTTATAACTAAAACAAACACTTAAATTCTCAGGACTTCAAATTATCTGAAATGGTAGGACAAGTTATAGCTACTACTTACTGGACAAATTTTAGATTTCTAGCATGGGGTATATGTGTTTCTGCATCTATTGTGGTGATCATGTGGTTTTTGTCCTCTATTCTACTAATATGGTGTATTACATTGAATTTTGGATATTAAGCCAACTTTATATTCTTAGGATGAATCGCACTTAAACATAGTGTATAATCCATTTATAAGTTGCTTCATTCAGTTTGCTAGTATTTTGTTGAATATTTTATTATTTATACTCATAATAAATATTTTCCTTTTCTTGTGATCTTTTTTTTTTAAATCAGAGTAATAATGACCTGATTTAAGAAGTAAAAAATGTTACCTCTTCTTCTATATTTTGCAAAACTTTGTGAAGACTTAGTAATAATTCTTCTTTAAATATTTGGTATATTTCAATGGTGAGGCCATTTAGCCCTGTTTTTTGTTTGTTTGTTTTGTGTTTTGTTTTGTGTGTGTGGGGGAAGTTATATTACTAATGTAATGTCTTTGTTATGAGTTCAAAAACAATTTCTATTTCTTCTTTAGTCAGTTTCAATAATTTGTATATTTCTAGTAATTTCTCCATTTCATCTCAGCTGTCTAATTTGTTGGCATACAGTTGCTCATAGTATTCCTGTATGATCCTGTTTATTTCTGTAAGGTCAGTAATAATTTCCTTTCTTTAAAATTTCACTAATTTAATTCTTCTTCTTTTTTTGGCTTGGTGAGTCTAGCTAAAGGTTTACCAGTTTTGTTGATCTTCTCAAAGAACCAACTTTTAGATTCTTTGATTCTCTTAAAATGTTTTTTATATTATCTATTTAATTTAATTGCCCTCCAATATTTATTATTTTCTTCCTTCTACTTGTTTTGGGTTTAGTTTGCTCTTCTTTTTTCTAGTTTCTTAAAGTAGAAAGACAGATTGTTACTTTCTTCTGTCTTTTTAATATATGCTTTACAGTTATACATTTCCCTCTGAACACTGCTTTAAGCTGATGCATTCCATACATTTTGGTATATGGTACATAACTTTCATTTATTTCAACTATTTTCTAATTTCCCTTGTGATGTTTTCTTTGACCCATTCTTTATTAAGGAGTACACTATTTAGGAGTGCATATATCAGCACGTTTGTGAATTTCTCAGATTCTCTGGTTTTTCATTTCTAATTTCATTCAATTGAACACACTTTGTATGGTTTTAATACTTTTAAACTTATTGAGTATTGTTTTATGGTCTAATATGGTCTAACATATGGTCTACCCCAGATAAATGTTCCATGTGCTCTTAAGAGTAATGTGTATTTTGATGTTGTTTGGTACAGTATAAATGTTAGATCTAGTCAGTTTATAATTTTGTTCAAGTCTTTTACTTCTATGTGGATGTTTTCTCTAGTGATCTGTTGAAAGTGGAGTAGTGAAATCTTTAGCTATTACTATTATCTATTTCTCCTTTCAATTCTTTCAGTTTTGCTTCATGTATTTTGGGGTTCTGTGGTTAAATACATATATCTTTACAAACATTATATCTTCCTGATGGATTGACCCTTCTATTATTTCAAAATCTTCAAGACTTCTACAGAATGTGGAAGAAATGGATGGCAATAGGACTCCCTGATTTTACTGAGGATAAGTACTTCTCTTGAATAATACTCCTCATATTGGCTGTGAACCTTTGGAGAGAGTTTGGAGAAACTTTATTTTGAAAAATTTTTACAATGTTCTCATTGGTTTTATGGAAGAGATTTTCAGAAGACCTTACTCTACCATTCCAGAATTGTTCCTCATTAGAGATATTTTTCCCATTGTATTTTTTTCCATTATTTAAATTCCAGTATAGTTAACATAGAGTGTTACATTAGTTTCAGGTGTACAATATAGTGATTCAGTAATTCCATACATCACCCGGTGCTCATCACAAATGCACTCCTTAATCCCTATCCCCTTTTTCACCCATCCCTCACCCTTACTTCCCCCCTGGTAACCACTACTTTGTTCTCATTAGAGATTATTTTAAGACTAATTTCCACTGCCCACTTAATTTAAGAACTTAAATTACTCTTTTCTTCTTGATGCACTCTCTTTGGATTCCAGGATAATATGTTCCAATAAGATTCCTAATACTTTACCTGTCTTCTCCTCCATATTTACTGTGTTATTCTCTTCTCTGTAGTCTTTAAGTGTTATAGTGACTGAAGATACAGCTCTTGATACTTTTATCTACATACAGTCATTTCCTTAGTGATATCTTCCAGCCTATGGCTTTAAATGATACCTAAATTAGATCTCCAGTCATCTTTTCTGAACACCAGACTTATATTCCATATAATCAGCATCCAGAAGCACTATTTGTGTCCCTGTTTAAGCACAGCCTGCACCATGGGTAACCACTATCCTGACTATTGTTTCTATGTAGGAATTCCTTCCTGGCATTTATTAGAAAATTTATATACTTTCTGAATATCAAATACTGATAAAAATAGTTGAAAATGAGCAAAATAGAAAAAGTAATATAATTCTCCTGTAAGAATTAAAGCTTAAAAATGGACATACAGATATTACTGATTGGAAGGAATCTACTAATGTCAAGTTAAAAGCAAGAGCAGGAAATGCTGGCACATTGAGTAAAAGATTATGAAATTTCCACATATCAGTACAGGAGTATACGTTGATCTTATCAGTTGATTTTGCTTATTGTATATATATGTTTGTGGCCCTGTATTCTGGTAATGGTGAGTCTTTCTTACAAATTATACGTTAATAAGTCTATATTATATGCATAGCATAAAATATACAAACTCCGTGAGTGTGATTTCAAGAATAAGTTTGAGAAGCAAAGTAAACCCTTAAACTGGTAATTTTGACTTTTGATTCTGTGTAGTGCTGCTTGCCTTGCTAAGAAATAAAGAAAATCTTGTTATTCAAACAGTATATAATAAGATTTGCTGGTATTTTCCAGGTTTTGAGTATCTTTTATACACTACTGGTCCTTGCTTCTACTTCTAAACTTACAATTTCTTATTTATTAAAAAAAAAGTTGGATATTTATTGGACTAAGGAACATAAAGAAGGTTGGAAATATTTTATGAATAACATTTAATGTGTAAGATTTTTAAGAATTCCAACTCCTATTCCTGAATCCCATAGTTTAATATGTTAGAAGTTTGGGTATATTATCAATAGCAATGTTAGATAAAATATTAAGGACATCTTATTAATTTTTTTTACTGTTTATTCATTTTTTGAGAGACAGATGGAGAAAGAGTGTGAGTTGAGGGGCAGAGAAAAAGACACAGAATCCAAAGCAGGCTCCAGCTCTGAACTGTTAGCACAGAGCCCAAGCGGGGCTTGAACCCACAAAAACTGGGAGATCATGACCTGAGCTGAAGATGGAGGCCCAACCGACTGAGCCACCCAGGCGCCCCATATATTAAGGACTTCTAATACCACAGATTAATTCTGCCTGATATTGTATATGATATAAATGGAATCGTGCACTATAATACATTTATGTGTCCGGCTTTTGCTCAGAATTAAATCTATAACCTCATCCATGTTGTTGAGTGTAACATATCTGTCATTGTACAGTATTTTATTGTGTGAATATATCATAGATTTTGTATCTGTTCTGATAGATATTAGAGTAGTTTTCAGTTTGGAGCAACTAAAATAGCTCTTCTATGAACACTCATTGTATGCTTTTTGGTAGATATAAATACTGATTTATGTTTAAAAATATACTCAGGACTAGAAATGCCAGGTTCTATGATATGTATATGTTTAGTACTAGTAGAAACCACCAATTTCCCAAAACTTTTGTACAAATTTACATTCCTGTTAACAGTGCATGAGAGTATAGTTGTGTTCCATATCCTCACCAACATTTGGGATTAAGGAAGAAAAGTTGGAATTCCTAAAAATTTTATACACTATATGTTATTCATAAAACATTTACAACCTTCTTTTTTTCATTTTAGTTATTCTAGTGGGTGTAGAATGGTATCCTCTGGATTTTAATTTATATTTCCCTGATGACTAATATAGTGGATCATTTTATATGTGTGTGTGATTGGGAAAGTGTTCTACAAGGTGCCTATTCAACACTTTTTTTTCTATTGAGGTTTCTGACTACAAAACAGATGAACATAATGGAGGGGAAACAAAAATAATATAAAAACATGAGGGGACAAAACAGAAGAGATTCATAAATATGGAGAACAAACTGAGGGTTACTGGAGGGGTTGTGGGAGGGGGTTGGGCTAAATGGGTAAGGGGCACTAAGGAATCTACTCCTGAAATCATTGTTGCACTATACGCTAACTAATTTGGATGTAAATTTAAAAAAATAAAGAATAAAACAAGTTAAAAAATAAAAAAATAATTATGGATTTGAGTCATTTGTCATGTATATGCAATACACATATTTTCTCTCACCTTGTGACTGGCCTTTTTACCATTGTCTTTTGATAGACAGAATGTATTAATTTTTAATATATTCTAATTCATCCTCTTTTACCTTTGTGATCAGCGATATTTTGTGTCCCATTTAAGTAATCTCTACTTCTTCAAAGATCATGAAAATATTCTCTTATATTTTCTTCTAAAAAAATTATTGTTTTACCTTTCACCTTTTCACATTATATCTACAATCCATCTGAAATTTATTTTTGTGCATGATGAGAGATAAAAGTCAAGATTTCTTTCTCTCTCTTTCCTTCCTTCCCTCCCTATCAGCCTCCCTTTCCTTCTCCCTTTCTTTCTGCTTTTGGACTTCTGTTATGTCCCATTAGTCTATTTGTCTGTCATTCCAATAATACCTACAGCTTTAAAATATACAGGTAGTTTTAAAATTTTAAAATAAGTCTTGATATCTGGTATTAGATTTGATTGTAAGTTCTCTAGCTTTATTCTTCTTCTTCAAGATTGCCTAGATATTTTTTACACTTTTACATTTCTATATAAATTTTAGAATCAGTGTTTTCTTTGTATTTGTCCTCCTTAGTGCTTACCAAATTCTTGAATGTTTAGATTGATAACTTTAAAAATGTTTGGCCTGAACATAATTATTGCTTTTGCTCCTTTCTCTCCATTTTTCTTCTGCAAAATTACATATTACAATGTATTTTACTGTGTCCCATATTTCTTACTCTTTTCTGTATTTTTGTGTCCCTGTGCTTCAGTTTTGCTATTTTCTGTTTATCCATTTTTAAATTCTCCAATCCTGTCTTCTGCTTGTTAAATCTATCCATTGAATTCTGAATTTTGCATATGTACTTTTCCATAAGTAATTTCTAATTTGTTCTTCTTTATAGATTCCAATTTTCTGCTGAAATTCTGTTTTATCTATCTCTTATATTCATCTTTTCTCCTTTTCCTCGAACATATTAACCATAGTTTTTGTTTTTTAGCATAGTTTTTAAAAGTCCTTGTCTACAAACTCTGATATCTGGGTCACCTGTTGACCTATTCTATATTCCCCCTCCCTCTTTATTTATTTTTTGTTTTGTTTTAAAATCTTGGTTTTAGGTCATATAGTCCTATTGGTGTGCCTAATGATTTTTTTATTGAATTCCAGACACTATATAATAAAATTGTTTAGTTTTCAGATGATGTTGACTTATACCAGAGAGGCTTAATTTTTTCTTTGCTAAGCAGATAGTTTAGGATAAATATTACCTTAATCCTATAAGAGACTGAGTTGGGTTATAGTTTTGGTTAAACTTGATGTATGTCCCTGCTGTTCCCTTGTAACTAGGACATAGCTTCTCAGGGGTTGTAAACTGATAGCCTAGCATGCTTTCTTTTTTATAGCATTGGGAGACTGTAGGAAAGCCAGCTTTACATTTCAGAGGTTTTCATATTTTTATTTGGCCTTATGATTTATGCATATTCAAAATTCAGCAATTGTATTGACAGGGACATCGGCCAAGAATTTGAGATCTTCTAGATCTCTATTTTTATCACTTTAGCTCTGTGTGCCAATTAAACAATTGCTTTGTTTTCCCTATCATCTAGTATCAGCCCTATGCCTAGGGCCAAACTTGAATTCTAAGCTTCAATCAATGGCTAGAATAGACAGGTACCATAAAGAATGAATAAGCTGCAGGTCACAAATTCATTTATGAGAGGTTCTACCTTTTCTCCAGAATTTTTGTCTTTCAATCCTCATTGCTTCTACAGTTCTAGGTTTTCTAGTTATTCATGAGCCATTATTATTTATCATCTGAATTATTGCAATAAACTTTTAACTGGATTTCCTTCTTCTATTCTTCCCAACTTATATTTTAACAGAGTATACACAATTATTAAAACATGTCAGATAATATAATCATTTTGTTCAAAATATCCCAATCATTCTTCATTTTCTCTCAGTAAAATTCAATGCCCTTTAATGTCCTAAAAGACTCTAGATGATCTGTCTTCTTTGATCTCATACTCTCCTAGTGCTTTCCCCTTTACTGTGTCTATATACTATACTGAACACTTCAATATTCCTTGAAGAAGTCAGATACTTTTCTGACTCAGGGTCTTATCCCTGGTTGTTCTCTCTACCTAGAGCACAGTTTCCTCTAATATCTGCACTGTTAATGCTTTTACCTTCTTAAAATCTCTGCTCACTTTTTCAAAGAGGCCTATGCTGAATCCCTACTTTAAATTTCAGTGGCAACACCTATCTTCCACCTAGACATGACTGATTCCCCTTATTCTGCAAAAATTTTAGGTCTTCCCATGGTTATTTTCAATTTACAACATACTTTATACTTTACTTTTTAATCCATTGTTTATTTTATCTTCCACCATCACTCTCTCTTCTATAATATAAGCTCCAAAAAGACAGGGTCTTTGCTTTATTCATGGATGTTTTCCAAACTCTTACAATAGAGCCTGGCACAAAAGAGACAATCTATAAGTATTTGACAATGATTGAAAAAATATGTCACATGTAATTACTTGGGTCTTCTCAAATGCTCTTTCTACTTTAAAATACAGAGTTAAATTTAATTTAGACACAATCAACACAGACCTTGATATATTGCTCAGATGACTCCCTATATGAAACTTACTCTGAAATTCTTAGAATTACACTCACTCAAATTCTATTCAATTTTAATTTTTCTAATTTATTTAAAAATGTGCTATGTATCTACTCATTTCTCTGTCAGATTTGCAGTTACTGGTAAAGGCAATACTCTGTAAAAATGAGAAAATCTCCAGATTTTCTTTCTCTCTATCTACCATTTACTGTAGAGAATTAGATAGAACTATATAAGATGCAGGTAGGAAAGGCATTTCAAAAATATAAACACATTTCCTTTTGGATATCATGTCCTTAGGAAGTGGCTACTATACTCTAATTTGTTTGTTTGTTTATTATTCATTTATTTACTCATTCATTCTCAAGTATGTATTTAAATTCCAGTTAGTTTATATTCAGTGTAACATTAGTTTCAGGTGTACAATATAATGATTTATCACTTACATACATCACTCAGTGCCCATCACAATATATTAGCTCTGTCTTGCTCTATCTTCTGGACAATTTAGGAAACAGATGTTAATGTTTCAATCTAATGATAGAAATGAATCTGAAATAGTGAGATAATATTTGCTATCTAGAAAGAAAACTCTATTAAAAGCTAAGTCTCCTCCTCCTGATTAGTTAGTACTATTGAACACCACTCCCTTTCCTCATTCCCATACCGGCCTGGGTTAAAGGTTTCAGCTTTAGAAACTACTAGGGGACAGAATAGGAAATACTCAGTTTCCTTTCAGAAGAACAGGTAAACAGAAACTGAAAAACAATACGTACAGCTTCCAAACTTCAGTGGGCAGGCATGTACATCCATAGGAAAATCTTCCAAATGCATGGGGCACTCAGCATGAATTGTTAATCTAACACAAAGGAGAAAAGAAAATTAGATTAAGCAAAAATGAACAGTATTAAACACAGAGCTGAGTTCCCACTCACCAGCAATGGGGTGCCCCTAAGAATAATGGGATTTCATTTATTTAGGTTCACTGAGATCGAAGTCTTTATGAACCAAGGGATGAATTAATTGAACCAAAGAGCAACTCAAAGCAGCATTCAGTATTCAGATTTTTAAATCAGATTTGAATCCCACCTTACCACCTTTAGAAAAACACATATAACTTATCTGCCTCAGCTGAGTTCCCTCAGCCAACCCTCCCTCTCAAAGAAGGCTTAAAACACCAGATTCTGACTTATGCACTCTTTGATAGCAGTTTAATTATTTATTAAATAATTCTTATCAGCAGGCTATAGAGTGAGTTAACCAATGTAAAGACTACACTGGGAAGGAGAGATGAATATCTTTATCTTGATAATGAACAGGTACAAAAGATGTCTCTGCTGCTCACAGCAACTGCTATAGCTTTGTTGATGGAGATGCCTCTTGGAGAACATATACTGCATGTGCTTGTGCACACACACATGTGCACACACAAGCATGCACACACACACACATAACTGGTCAGGAAAACAAAATATGAAGGTAATGGAGGACACCAAAAACCTCAGAGGTTAAGTCTAAAGACCTCATGCTTTATTTTTTTTACATTTTTTAATGTTTATTTATTTTTGAGAGACAGAGCATAGGTGGAGAGGGGCAGACAGAGAGAGGGAGACACAGAATCTGAAGCAGGCTCCAGGCTCTGAGCTGTTGGCACAGAGCCCAACATGGGGCTCGACTTACAAGCTGTGAGATCATGACCTGAGCCAAGATCATGACCTGAGCCAAAGTCAGATGCTTAACCGACTGAGCCACCCAGGTGCCCCATAAGGACCTCATGTTTCTTAATAGGAACAACATGTGAAAGACACTGCATGGATTCCTCAATGAAAATCTGAATGGGGTATGATTTACAATGCTCACATATTCATTCTCCTGCATTATTCTGCATAAATAATCTATTCTAAGATTTCTCCTCTGATTTCTTGCCAATAAACTAGGCAATCTAGAAGTGGGCAAATTCTTAGAAACTCACACACTATCAAAGCTGAATCAGGAGAAATAGAAAATTTGAACAGGCCCATAGCCAGCAAAGAAATTAAATCAGTAATAAAAAATCTCCCAACAATTAAGAATCCTGGACCAGATGGCTTCCCAGGGGAATTCTACCAGCCATCTAAAGAGTTAATGCCTTTTCTTCTCAAATTGTTCTAAAAACCAGAAGTAGAAGGAAAACTTCCAAACTCATTCTATGAAACCAGCATTACCTTGATTCCAAAACCAGACAAAGACCCCATGTAAAAGGAAAACTAAAGGCCAATATCCCTGATGAACATGGATATAAAAATTCTCAATAAAATACTAGAAAATCAGATTCAACAGTACATTAAAAGAATTATTCACCATAATCAAGTGGGACTTATTTGTGGGCTGCAGGGCTGGTTCAATATTCGCAAACCAA
The DNA here is from genome assembly GCF_028018385.1 of Neofelis nebulosa. Taxonomy (NCBI): domain Eukaryota; kingdom Metazoa; phylum Chordata; class Mammalia; order Carnivora; family Felidae; genus Neofelis; species Neofelis nebulosa. Next base: position 125,011,749 of record NC_080800.1, read on the forward strand.
TCAATGTGGCACACCACATTAATAAAAGAAAGGATAAAAACCATATGATCCTCTCAATAGATGCATAAAAAGCATTTTACAAAATATAGCATTCTTTCTTGATAAAAACTCTCAAGAAATTAGGGATGGAATGAACATTCCTCAACATCATAAAGGCCATATATGAAAGACCCACAGCTACTATTCTCAATGGGGAAAAACTGAGAGATTTCCCCCTAAAGTCAGGAACATGACAAAGGATGTTTATCACTCACACACTCACTACTGTTGTTCAACATAGTACTGGAAGGCCTAGTCTCAGCAATCAGAAAACAAAAAGAAATAAAAGGCATATGAATTGGCAAAGAAATCAAACTTTCACTCTTCGCAGATTATATGATTCTTCATGGAAAACCCGAAAGGCTCTTTTTTTTAAGTTTATGTATTTATTTTGAGAGAAAGAGCATGTGTCAGCAAGGGAGGGGTGTAGAGAGAGGTAGAGAGAATCCCAAGCAGGCTTTCCACTACCAGCACGGAGCCTGATGTGGGCCTAAACTCACAAACCATAAGATCATGACCCAAACCGAAGTTGGATGCTCAACCAACTTGAGCCACCCAAGGACCCCTGAAAGACTCTTTACAGAATTTTGAGCCTTAACTTTCCTTGGCCTAGGTAGTAGCCTTCCATGTAGAAATGAGACCTGCAGAGCATAAAGTCAGAATTCTTTGGAGCCTAGCTTTGATGAGTTATTTCTAGCTAATCTGTGTGTTTCCTGGTTATACTGGATTCAATCTATGCCATCCTTTTAGAGTTCTAGGTGACCAACTGGCCAGCATTTCCAATCCTAATTGTTAAACCTGATGAATATGTAACACTTCACAAATGTTCAGAGGAGCAATACTAGATATTGCTTAAAGCAGGATAACTAAAACATGTTCATGTGTATGCTAGCAAGAATTCTAGACTAAAAGGTAAAAACCAAGTGTATACTCTTCAACAAGTACTTATCCATCTCTTATTTTTAGTTCTCCCAACAAAACAGTAAAAGGTTGAATCTAGATGGCAAGTATCCTTGAAGATCTAACTAATCCCTTTAATATTTACAAAATTTTTCATGTGTCTTGGACAAAGGCTTAATTTTCAAGTCAGGCTGCAATATTCCATCAATCCACTCTTTATTCTCAAGGCATAAAGGAGGTTTCATAATTCAAAGGATCTGACACACAGAAAAAAATTATTTCACTGAGAAACCTGTTCCTTGTGTTGGATACTTAAAATATTCCATGACGGTTTAATAAAGAAAATTGTGTTCCTTCTTTCCACTTATATTAGTATTTCCAAGACACTGTCTTTTATGAGTAATGTCAAGGGGAAATTACTTTATGTCTACCCAGCAGTCCTGAGGACATGGCAAATAAGACCACAACAAATAGATTATAAAAGCAAGATGCAAAGGGCATCTGATTTCTGATTAGGAGTGGAACTGATTTATAACATTTCTATCTTGCTTTCCATACACTTCTTGCACATCCTACCTAGGCACATAGCAGAGAGGGAGGAGAAAGCAGATGTTGGTGAGGGCAGAGTACTTCACAACCCAGATTATGCTGTGCTCCTTTCATTCTTAAACACATCCTAATGCTGACATCCCATGTCATACTGTGTTCCCTTCTTCCTTCTCTTTACTTTGCTACAACTTTCAAGACCTTTTCAAGATTTTCTGCAGCAGAAAGCACCCTGGCAATATCCAAGCTAATATACTAATCACTACAGTCTATGCCATAAAAATATCCATCCCCTCCAAAAGTTTCCTTCCATATTATTATTATTATTATTATTATTATTATTATTATTTTGTGTGACTAGAACCCTTAACATAAGACCTGTCCCACCTGGCAAATTTTTAAGTAAACAATACATTATTGTTTATTGAGAAAAGGACCTGAATAGACATTACTCCCAAGACATACAAATGGACACAGTTATGTCAAAAGGTGCTCCACATCACTAATCATCAGAGAAATGTAAATGAAAACCACAATGAAATACCCCCTCACACCTGTTGGATAGGCTATTATCGAAAAAGACCAGAGATAACAAGTGTTGATGAGGATGTAGAGAAAAGGCAACCCTTGTGCACTGCTAGTGGGAATGTAAATTGGTGCAGTCACTATGGAAAGCAGTATGATGAAGGTTCTTCAAAAAATTAAAAATACAATTACCATAAGATCAAGAAATCTCTCTTTTGGAAATATATATCCAAAGTTACTGAAATCAGGATTGCAAACAGATATCTTCACTCCCATGTTCATTACAGCATTATCCACAATAGCCTAGACATGGAAGCAATCTAAGTGTCCATCAACAAGTGATAAGAAAATGTATATACATACAATGGAATATTATTCAGCCTTAACAAAAGAAAGAAATCCTCCCATTTTGAACCACACTGATGAACCTAGAGGACATTATGCTAAGTGAAATAAACCAGACAGAGAAAGACAAATACTATATGATCTCACTCATACGTGGAATCTAAAATAGTTAAACTCATAGAAGCAGAGTAGAATGGTGGTGGGGAGAGAATGAGGAAATCTTAGTGAAAGGGTACTCAGGTTCAGTTTTTCAAGTTGAAGAAGTCCTAAAGATCTACTGTACAGCAAATAGTCTTTAGTCTTTCTTTTCAAGAAAGGTTAGAGACTCCTCAAAATGTGGCATTCAGATCATAGGCATTCAGTTCCACTCCAAGGTTTAGCTTGCTTTGATTCCTATGCAAAAACAAGACAGAAATTCCCGTAAGAGGATGTCCAGGAAATGCCTTTCTTTGGGAGTGAAAGATACAGATAGAAAGGAAGCTTTTTTAGCCCTACACGTGTGCATTCATATGTGCACACGCACACACACACACAAAACCCTACATTACTGCCCTCATTTCACTGCTTTGCAGCATTCTGGCTCCCTTGTTCCTACCTTTTGCTGCCCAACTGTTGGTTTTTATTCCACCACAGTAAAAAGTTAAAGTTTTGTTACTTTCATGGCCTCCTAGCTAGTCTCTTTCCTGTAACCTTTTGCCCTTACAGTATATTCTCTGCACGATAGCCTTCTAATGTTTCCTCATCTTATATAGACTAAAATCCAAAGTCCTTGCCATGGCTTATAGGGTCTTGTATGACCTTGTCTTCTTTTTTTTTAAGTTTATTTATGTATTTTGAGAGAGAGAGAGAGCGAGCGAGCAAACGTACACAGGAGGGACAGAAAGAGAGAGAGAGAGAGAGAGAGAGAGAGAGAGAGAGAAAATCCCAAGCAGGCTCTGCATTGTCAGTGCAAGGAAACTGATGTGGGGCTCGAACTCATGAACCCATGATATCATGACCTGAGCCAAAATTAAGAGTCAGATGCTTAACCAACTGAACCACCCAGGTACCCCATATGACTTTGTCTTCTGTTTCTCTTCAGCTTATGTCCTACAATTCCCTCCCTTGTTCACTTTGTTCTAGTCACAATGGCTTCCTTGCTTCTCTTTCAACATGCCAGGCTCCCATACATCATGGTCTTTGCACTTGCTATACTCTCATACCTCTTTCAAGTCTTTGTTTAATTATCTTCTAAATGAGGCCCACCCTAACCTCCATTCAGTTTACTATTACACTGTGGTTAGTAAACCTTACCATGCTCTTTCTTTACCCATAGCACCTAACATATAACATGCCATATAATTTATTTTTTCTATTTATCATCATTTTTTCTCCTTACTATAAGGTTATGGATTTTTGTCTTGTTTTCTCTTTCATGTGCTCCAGGAACCTAGCACATTACCTAGCACATTGTAGACATTCAATATATATCCATTGGTGAATTAATTAATGAATAAGTTTTCTCTCCTAAAAGCATATATTTCTATGGTGATCTTGTAGAGACGAGGTATACACTGGGCAGACAGGGTTTAGGCATTTTTAGCATTCCAGGCAAAATAGCATTTTTTTTAACTTAAGAGAGAGAGAGACAGCTCACAAGAAGAGGAAAGGGGCAGAGGGAGAGAGAAAATCTTAATCAGGCTCCATGCTGAACATGGAGCCCGATGTGGGGCTTTATCCCATGACCCTGGGACATGACCTGAGCTGAAATCAAGAGTTGGATGCTCAACTGACCGAGCCTCCCAGGCACCCCTGAATAGCATCTTAGTTTGATTCCTTAATAGCATAATATCTCAACTTATTATCTTAACTGGGCATATAGCCTCTTTCCTAGAATTTCAGAGCAGAAAGAGCCTTACTGAAAACATCCAGTGTTATCCCTTCAGATGTTTCACTTATGATGAAACAGAAGGGAAGGAAATTGCCCAAATCACCCAACAAGTCTTTCCTAGAGTTGACTAAAAGTTTCTGGATTCTTTGATGTAGTCATCAAATATTTTTTGATCACCTACTATGTGCCAGGTATTATTCTAAGCAATGTAAGTACATTAGTAAACATACCAAGAGTGCTGCCCTCTTAGAGCTTACATTTGAGTAGAGAGAAAACAAAAAATATAAAGTATGTATAGATAGATAGATAGATAGATAGATAGATAAATACATACATAACATACATACATACATACATACATACATACATACATACATACATACATAACTAGTATATTAAAACATAATATGCCTCAGGAAGAAATATAGTATGTGAATACATAGTATTGGGAAAGGATTGTAATTTTCAATAGGGTGTTCAGGGAATACCTCACTGGGTATTTGAGCAATGATCTGAAGGAAATGAGAATGAGCCTTGTAGACAATAGAGGAAGAACATTCGAAATAGAGGGGGTAACAAATGCAAAGGCCTTGAGGTTGAGGTTTACCCAGTGTATTTAAGGAATAGCAACTAGACCATTGTGGCTATAGTGGATAGATGAAGAGGGAAGATTAATAAAAGATAAATTTAAAGAGGAAACTATGGGAAATGGACTATATAGTATAAGGCCCTCCTAAGATATTTTGGTTTTCACCTTAAATGAAATGTGGAAGTATTGCATGATTTTGAGTAGAATGGTGATTTGATCTAATATTTTAGGATTATTCTAGCAGCTCTGTAAAGAATAACTTGAAGGGAAACAGAAGTAAAATGAAATTCAGCACCCATTCATGATCCAAAACTCTCAAAAATCTAGAAACAAAAGGGAATTTTCTCAATTGATAAAGAACATTTGTGAAAAATCTACATCTAGAACCATACTTTATGATGAAAGTCTATTTCTTCCTAAGATCATTTACAAGACAATGATGTCCACTCTTATTAAACATTTTCCCAAAGATTTTAACCAGTCTAAGAAGGAAAGCAATGGGAAGTGACTGCTAATTGCTTTGGAGGTTCTTTTTAAGAGCAACTAAAGTATTCTGAAATTATATATTAGTGATGGCTGCACAGCTCTGTAAATAAACTGGAGAATATTTAGTTGTATACTTTAAAAAGGTAAATTATATGACATGTGAATCATATTTCAGTAAAGCTGTTTAAAAATTTAGGCAAGCAAAAAAAGTTAAAAACATAAAAAATGGAAAGCAAGAAGCAAGACTGTCTTTAATTGCAAATAGCAGGTTTTAGATATTCTATGTTTATAGATGTCCTAACATCATTAAGATTCTCTCCAAATTGATCAATAGATTCAACATATTCCTTATCAAAATCTCAAAAGCTTTTATTTTTGTAAAAGTAGCAAACTGATCCTAAAAGTTACACAGGAGTACAAAGGATCTAGAATAGGCAAAATGTATTTAAAAAGAAAATAACTGTGAATACTTTCACTTCCCAATTGCAAAGCATACCAATAAGCTACAGTAATCAATGCAGCATGGGTTTGGTCTAAAGACAGACAATATAGATCAAAGGAAAAGAATAGAAAGTACAGAAATGAACTTGCACATTTGTGGTCAACTGACATTGACCAAGGTCCAAGGCAATTCAATGCACAAAAAATAGCTTTTTTAATAAAAGGTGCCAGGAGAATTTGATATATACGTGCAGAAAAAAATGAACATAGATTCTTACCTTATATCATAAGCAAAAATCAACTCCAATGGAACATAGAACAAAATTGAAGAGCTAAAGCTTCTAAAAAACTATAGTAGAAAATCTTTGTAAACTTGAGTCAAAGATTTCTTAGAACACTAAAATTAGAACTACCCTATGATCTAGCAATTGCACTATTGTTAGAATTACCCTATGGTCCAGCAATTGCACTATTAGGTATTTACCCAAAGGATACAAAAATACAGATTTGAAGGGGTACATGCACCCCAATGTTTATAGCAGCATTATCAACAATAACCAAACCATGGAGAGAGCCCAAATGTCCATCAACTGACAAATGGATGAAGAAGATGTGGTGTATGTATATATGTGTATATACATATATAGGTGTGTGTATACACACACACACACACACACGTGTGTGTGTATGTATGTATATATGTGTATATGGAATATTACTCAGCCACCAAAAAGAATGAAAATTTGCCATTTGTAATGACGTGGATAGAACTAGAGGTTATTATGGTAAGCAAAATAAGTCGGTCAGAGAAAGACAAATACCATATGATTTCACTCATATGTGGAATTTAAGAAACAAAACAGATAAACATATAGGAAGTAGGGGGAAGAGAAGAGAGGGAAACAAACCACAAGAGACTCTTAATGATAGAGGACACATTGACGGTTAATGGAGGGAGGTGGGTTGGAGATGGGCTAGATGGGTGAAGGGTATTAAGGAGGGCACTTGTGATGGGCCCTGGGTATTGTATGTAAATGACAAATGACTGAATTCTATTCCCGAAACCAATATTGCACTGTATGTTAACTAAAATTTAAATGAATGAATGAATGAATGAATGAATAAATAAATAAATAAATAAATAAATAAATAAATAAATAAATAAATAAATATTTTAAAAATTGGGGCACCTGGGTGGCTCAGTCAGTTAAGCACGCAACTTTGGCTCAGGTCATGATCTCACAGTTTGTGAGTTTGAGCCCCATGTCGGGCTCTGTGCTGACAGCTCAGAGCCTGGAGCCTGCTTCAAATTCTGTGTCTCCCTCTCTCTCTCTGCCCTTCCCCCGCTTGTGTTCTGTCTCTGTCTCTCAAAAATAAATAAATGTAAAAAAATTATTTTTTTAAATTAAAATTAAAAGTATGATAAAATGGACTTCATCAAAATTTAAACCTTTTTCTCTTATAAAGACACCATTAAGAAAATAAAAAGACAGCCATAAAGTGGGTGAATATATTTGTAAATCATATCTTGATAAATAACCTGTATTAAGAACATATAACTGACTCTTACAACTCAAAAATGAGAAGAAAACAGCCCAATTTGAAAATAAGAAAGATATTTAAATATATATTTAATAAAAATATTGTGTCAATTAATAAGGACATAAAAAGATACTCAATATCATCTGTCATTAGGGGAATGCAAATTAAAATCACAATGAGATATTGCTAAATGTGTATTAGAACGGCTAAAATAAAACAGCCTGAAAATATCAAGTGTTTGCAATAATTTGGAAAAAATGGAACCTCATAAATCCCTGGTGGAAATGTATAATGCTAAAGAATTCTTTGGAAAACATTTTGGCAGTTTCTTAAAAAGTTAAACATATACTGTCTAGAAAAGTCTGTGGTTCCACTCTAATTCTCCATTATTGAATAGAAATGAAAATATGTGTCCACAGAAAGACCTGTTCATAGCAGAATTATTTATGAGAACCAAAAGGTAAAAACAACCTATCAAATAATGAATGATGAAAATGTGGTGTATTTGCACAAAAGAATATTAGTCACCAATGAAAAGTAATAAGGACAACAGAATGGGTGGCTCTCAAGTGTATTATGCCAAGTGAAAGTAGCGAACACAAAAAGTCACATAGTGTATCTTTCCATTCATATTAAGTGTCCCAGAATGGCACATCTATAGAGACGGGAAGTAGATTAGTGATTGCCTGGGGCTGAGTTTGAGAATGTATGGTGACTGCAAAGTTTTGGAGAAAGTTTTAGAGGTGATGGAAATGTTCTAAATCTAGTTTGTGGTTATAGTTGTACAACTCTGTAAATTTACTAAGAATAATTGAATTGTACACTTACAACATAAATTTTATCATTCATAAACAATACTCCAAAAAGAGCTCTTATGAAATTAAAAATGCAAGAGAGGCATTATAGTATAGCCTTTAAGAGTATAGATACAAAATCCAGATTTATAAGATTTACAACCCACTCTACCTCTTAGTAGCTATGTGCAAGTTATTCCAGGTCTCTGTGCCTTGTTAGCTTATATTTTACAAATGCCAATTGAAGCTCTAAAACTGGATAGTATTATGTAGGAAGACAAGATATCTAAGCACTGAGATTCAGAGTACAATAACTAGATTAATGTCTTTTACACTGAATCCTAACACCAGTGATTCTCAGTATCTCATCTATTTCCTATGGTATACACTACCCATGGGTAATATAAATTTTACCTCTGAGGTGCCTGGGTGGCTCAGTCAGATAAGCATCCAACTGAAGCTCAGGTCATGATCTTACGGTTTTTGGGTTTGGGCCCCGTGTCAGGCTCTGTGCTGACAGCTTGGAGCCTGGAGACTGCTTCTGATTCTGTCTCCCTCTCTCTCTGCCTGTCTGTCTGTCTGTCTCTCTCTCTCTCTCAAAAATAAACATTAATTTTTTTTAATTTACCTCTGGTAGAAGGTATGTATATCAGAATCTCAAAGTGGTAGGGGTGCATGAAATAAGGAGGTAAACAATGGGCTGAATATGGTAGTTTGAAAATGTTTACACCAATGATTAAGCTATGCCATCTCATTATTGACTTAAAGCCACTGAGTAAATAGTTTATTTTTTACTCCTTTGGAACTAAGACAAATTTGTGACTTGGTTATTTGGTGTGTTATCTCATCCCATTGGAATTATCTAAATACATTTTCAAAATGAGCACATATATCAGAGATTATTCTTACTATGCTATTTGCTGATTATTTTTCTATTATAGCATTGACACAATAGTCAACATTTGTTTTATATTTATTATATAGTGCTTTGCATTTTTAGGATTTTTTTTGGTACATATGTCTTATCTCCTGAACTAGACTGAATACCACATGTAAGTCATTTGCTTTTACATGGGAATGTATGCCATGCATTAACCCAACTAGAAAAAAATTCCAACTCAGAAGCTACTGCATGTATGTTCTTAGTGCCCATTTGCCTTTGGCTCAGGGAAAGTGATCCTCCTGGAAAATGAGGCTCTGGTCTTCTCTCACTTTACTAAGCTGCTTACCCATTTCTTTACCCTTATACTACCTCAACATCTAGAACACATTCCTCACTTAGAACATTGTGGAGCTATACACATAACATCTGTACACCTCAAAATATGCATGTCATACAATTAAAAAGATTTAAAAATTATAAAATGAATATGAGTCAAAATGAATCACCCAGCTCTTAACAACTGCCTCACAGAAAACCATCAAATTATTTCTAGATTTTTGCATATAGAATACTAATTTTTTAAAGCAGAGGCATAATGTAGGAAAAAATTCTGGAGAAAAGAAGTTTCTGAACTAACTGAAGTCCTAAAAGTTAAAGATCTAAATTTTATTGAGTATATGCACTCATTGTTCAGTGAGACTGTCAACACATTAAGAGTAATAAAGGAAGGAGAAACAAATTTAGTAGGGCACAGAGGCCTTTGGAGTTCAGTCTGAGCCCCCTGTAGACAGTATGTCACCTGGCCTTTTAGAAATGGAATAATCTGTTTTGAATTCTGAGGAATATTCTTTCTACAAACCAAAGAGTAGAAAACACTTCAGAAGTGGTTGAGGTGCTAGGTAGGCTCTTTCTATGACCATGGAGTAAAGGGCAGGGTGTGAGATTTATGATGCAAAAGAAAAAAATAGTAAATCATTACTAGCTATTATCAGTAGAGGATGAGCCATTTCAAATATACCACCACCAAACACCCAAACCAAGCAGCATATTAGTCATAAGAATGCCAGTTGTCTGCAGGCTTACCATTAAATCCTTGTGCTATAGGCAAAAGTCTTTAGTACATTGGGCCTCCTAATGTACATTTAGTACCTTGAGCCTCCTAATTAGAAGACCACCAGTTTAGCAGTGCATTTAGCCTTTATAGGGAACACATCTAAATTTTAACAATTACTTCAGACATGTAGCTCCAGACTCATTTTCTGACTTTCACACTTTTCCCCACTCTCCATCCATCTGCAGATATGTGTGATTTCAGCAAACAAAGCTCTCATGTTTCTGTTTTTGCACACATTTTTTAAGCCTGAAATGCCATTTCCCTTGATATGTGCAACAAATTTTCTTCAAGTCTTTGCTTAAATATTACCTCTTCCATGATGCTTTTTATGTGTGCTATAGGCATAGTGAGTTCTCCAGATCACAGAAATCCCAGAGCACTTTGGGCAAACACCTCAGTCCTTACCACTGTTGAAATGAGTTTCTAGGTCCAAGATGGAGCTCCTTCTGTTTGGGGTGCTATGTCAACAAACTGAAACTTAGATAACTTTTGTGTTCCTGTAAATATTCTACTTGGCCAGAAACACTGTATAGCCACTCAGCCAAGCCCCAAATGCCAAGCCAACTCTGGGCCTTTTTATCCCAAACAAGGTTGACTATGTGGCCTCACCCAATCAGATATTTTCTATTTTTCTCCTCCTAGTTCTTTATTCTTTATCATATGAAAGCTTTCTATCTTCTGCCACATTTTTCAATTTTGCAGTAGGAGACTGTCTACTTCATGAAGTGAAATAAAGTTTATTATTATTACCTAAGGTGTTTTCTTTAATCATTTTTAACAGCACATAAAATTATCATGATCTGTTTATGTGTCTGTCTTCTGAACAGGCCTGTGAGTAACTTAAGAGAAGAGACTCTATCATTGTAAGTAATCCTAGCCCTACTATGGTTGTTGGCCCATAAGAGATAGGCAATAAATTCTTGACCTAATAAATATTTCTGCAAGACAGAGTAATTCTTTTCAGCCCTGCTTCCCAAAAGAAACTGCAGCCCACAGAGGAGAAATGCTTTGTCCATGGTTACATGCTGATGTGGGCCAAAGTTGGGACTCTTACCCAGAGTCTTAATTCCTACTCTAAAGTTTATTTCACTATAACATGCAGTCTTCACTCTATCTAGGAGTAGCATCTAAAATAAAATAATAAAATGAAATGAAATGCAATAAAAAATAAAATAAAATAAAATAAAATAAAATAAAATAAAATAAAATAGTAAAATAAAATGGCTTGGTTCTTTAGAACTACAGAGAGTCTTCTGGTGATATGTGAATCAGTCCCACCCTGTGTTAGAATGAGTTTTTTAAACAGACTCAATCTGTCTGGAGATCAGCTTCTTGCCTTTGAGAGTAAAGGCAATTCTTGTTATTTCAAGACTCTGATTTTCCTCTTGAATCTGACCACTTGGGAATACATTCTTCCTTTCTTCCTTCCAACTCAATGCCAGTTCCCCTATAAAGCCCTTTCATATCTGGACCCATGCTTCCAATTCATAATGAAACCTGTACTTTTTAGTTCACAGCACTTCATTGTTGGCTTTTTGTGAAAATTCCATTAAGCCTGGTAGTACAGTGAATGACGTGTCCTATCTTTCCTGCTAGGATATGAGCTCTTCAAGGGTAGGGGTTGATATCACCATACAGAATACACAGCATAATTTTGTGTATGTGTAACTGAGGACTTGTACTATTACTTGCTTCTCACCTCATTGTAAGCTTTCTCAGAGCCCAAAATGAGTCACTCTACATCTTCTATGCTCTTACTTCTGTTCATTAGAGTGAGGCTTACTAACTGGGGTTCTGTGAGTCAGTTTCTAGTTTAATGAAACAGGAACTACAGGTGGAATCCCCTAGAGCAAAATCCATTACAAAAAAGAACTGTGAAACAAAGCTATCAGTGCCTAGTTGATTTGACTACATTAAATCCTATACAGCGAACAACGTGACCCAAATGCCCTCCCTGGTTCCTGACCATTTCAGAGGCAATCTCTATAATAAAGACTCCTGTGCAAGCTATTTGCATCTAAACTAGGAAGAGACTAGCTTTACTGTTAACATTTTCACAATTTATCTTTGCAATAATCTGTCTTTGGAACATCCCAAGTAAATAAGCAAAACTGACCCAATCATACAATCAAAGAATAAAGGAAGCCATGAAGCTCTGAATATGATAGTAAGCCTCTTTTAATTGCTTCAAAAATGCTACTTTCTTGTCAATGATACATTATGGAGAAGTGAGTTCTTATTTTCTTTAATTTTCAGGTAAGTGTGAGATACTATTACTGCGTAGCTTAACACAAAAATATACTTTGTGCAATGTATTCAATTTTATAAAATTTCATTGTGTCAAAGTTCTGAGCTTCAGAGCTGAATTTCCAACTGCAGCTTGTCATGTCTACCTCAGACTCATTATACTTAAACTTTATATCCCCTACGTTCCCTTCTTAGAGGAAGTGGTGAGATGTAGTAAAGGGAAAAGTGTTTGCTTTAACCTAAAAGTGACTTGGGTTTCTGTACAAGTTCTGCCACTTACTAGTGGTATGACTTTGGCTCAGTTCAGTTCACTAATCAAAAAAGTGGGGATTATGAAACTAAAAACCTCCAAAGTGGACATGTGCCAGGATATATCAAGCAATTCATAAGGCTTATCATATTTACTCCACACAATAGCCTTATGAGACAGGCATTGTTATGATTCACTATATTTTACAGATGAAGGACCAGAAGTAGTCTTAATGCAGAACCTACCTTCTTAATCACAATGCTGCATACATTGCACAATGCGCAATCACTGCCATGAGAAATGAGATAAATATGTGTGAAGCACCTAACACATCACCTGGCATATAGAAAATCCTAAATAAGTGTAGATTCTCTAAACACACTTTCCTCTCTATAAAATATCTGCTGCTTCTTCTACATTGCTTTTTAAAAATAAAATAATAGCACCACAATCTTCTCAGTATCCAGAGAAAATATGTAAGGGACATTCTCAATATTCCTTCTTCCTCATTACCCCATATCTAGTTGGACACCAAGTTCTTTTGAAAGCCTCTACTTTCTTCTCCACTCTTACTTTTTGCTGCCTTTGCTTCATCCCTGAACAGTCTTTCCTGGATTACAAAATGGTCAACTAACTAGTATCCCTGCTTCCAACTGATTCTCCAGAGTGCAACCTTACATTTTAATAATAAAAAAAACCCTCTGGAATTGGCAGAGAACTTCAGCCATTCACCAAATCCATTCTCACTTTTACTTGGGACATAGCAGTGTTGCTTTTCTCAACCTCCTTCGCAGTTAGGCATGTCCATGCGACCTCATTCTAGCCAAAGAACTATCAGTAGAAATAAGTACGCCACTCAAGACCCAGATTTTAAACACTACTCACATACAGTCCTGAATGCTTTTTCATCTTCTACTTACTTGATACAGAGAAGCACAGTGGTCTTGGAAACCATGTATTGAATATGGCAGAGACACCAGATGAAAGGAGCTTGGGTCCCTGAAACACTACTTAGGAATGAGCCACTTGCCAATGAGGAACACCTGCTTTATAATTTATAATTTATAATTCATAATTTATAATTTAAGGAGCAAGAAATACACTTCCATCAGGTTTAAACTATTGTACATTTTTGAGTTCAGCAAATTGTAACACAAATGATCTGATTATGCTACTTCATTTTTTTTTTTTCAACGTTTATTTATTTTTGGGACAGAGAGAGACAGAGCATGAACGGGGGAGGGACAGAGAGAGAGGGAGACACAGAATCTGAAACAGGCTCCAGGCTCCGAGCCATCAGCCCAGAGCCTGACGCGGGGCTCGAACTCACGGACCGTGAGATCGTGACCTGGCTGAAGTCGGACGCTTAACCGACTGCGCCACCCAGGCGCCCCTGCTACTTCATTTTTAAAAAAAAAATCAATAATGCTTCCCTATAAGTACAGGATGAATATATTCTGTATCACTTCCAGATTATTATCCCTCATCTATTATGCACAAATCCTTCCAAATAGGTATGCTATTTGGCTATATTTACCACTACCCCTCCTTATCACTGTCATTTTCCAAAAACTTATTTATTTCTCCACATTCAATAGGAATGTTAATACTTGGATTATTATTTTTTCTAACCCTTAGTACTTTCATTATCCAAGGAGACTTCTTTACTCGTTAGTAGCACTCATACAACATCCTGACCCTCACCAACTTCCATTCAGGTACCAAATACCACCAATGCTACATATTGTTCTTCAAAACCTTTTTAGTGCAAAAAGCAGTAGCTTGAGACAGACCTGCATTTGCTTAATAAGTGCATCATCTTGGGCAAGTCATTTTTATTTTTCAAGCTTCACTTACTGGATCAGTTCAATAGGGATAATAATGCCTATATATTGAATAGTTTTTGTGAATATTACAGATGTTTTACATAAAGTGTCTGGAACATAGTATTGTTCAACACAAAATAGTTGTTATTAATATTATTGTTAGAGTATTATAGCTCATATGTACAGCTTATCTTCATCCTTGCCTTCTTCCCATCTACCTTCCACCATTGTTCCCAGACTGATGTGTCTAAAATGCAAATCTGTGCCACTCCCTTGCAATAAACTCTTTAATGTCCTCCTATTATTTTTATGCCAATGTAGCTCATACTCTCCACTCCAATACTCTGCACATTACTCTATGGTGCAGTCATACTGAATTTCTTTTCACTTCTTTAGTGTATCATTACTACTTCCCCCACCTCATTCTCCTGGACTTCATACCAACCATACTCTCTCTGGAACATTCCCTCCCTATCTTTTGGTCTAATTTATTTCTACATATCTTTTAAGTCTCAGTTTAAAAGTGATTTCCTGGGGCGCCTGGGTGGCGCAGTCGGTTAAGCGTCCGACTTCAGCTCAGGTCACGATCTCGCGGTCTGTGAGTTCGATCCCCGCATCAGGCTCTGGGCGGATGGCTCGGAGCCTGGAGCCTGCTTCCGATTCTGTGTCTCCTTCTCTCTCTGCCCCTCCCCCCTTCATGCTCTGTCTCTCTCTGTCTCAAAAATAAATAAACGTAAAAAAAATTTTTTTAAGTGATTTTCTCTAAAATTCATTGTAGATATTCCCCACAGACTCACTTCATTGTCCCTGCTAAATGTTTCCATAGCATTCTGTACTTCCCTGATCACAGCACTTATTCTGTTATCATTATGGTTTAATTCTTTCACCCACTAGAATGTAAGTGATATGAGGGCAGAGACCTCATCTACTTTTGCTTACCACTTTATCCCTAGTGCCCAGAATACTGTTTGAGTCTCATTAAGCCTCCTAGAAATACTCTTGGAAGAATAAATAAATGAAAGTTCTAATGAAAGACATGGATTTTCTGATGCATGATGTCAATTCATTAATACCTATCTTTATGCATGCTATTGCCTTTGCCTGGAATACCCTCCTATAGCTCACCTTATCTCTCACCTGTTTGATAGTTACCTATACCTCCTTCAAGATTCAAGACACAGGATTAATTGGCTCCTTTTTACAACTTTCCTTGATGCCTCCACATGATTTTGGATATTCATCACCCTATGATTCTATCACATTTCACGCCTCCTTTGATTTAAGGGCTTTTACATTATTTTGCAGCTATCTGTAAAGAATGTCTGCTTTAATTACTAGACTGTAAGGTCATTATGAGCATGAGATGTGTCTTATTTATGTTTGTAGCTCAGCACATGTCTCAAAGCCTTAAACATAATAAGTACTCATAAATGTGTTGAATGCATGATTCAGGTCAATGGGAATAAATCTAGTTAAATTCAATAGGTACTTGTCCCTCCTACTCAAATAATCAGTGGAACTTGCTTTTACTGCATTATGTATTATGCAACATTTACACATAATAGGTATAAAGAACAATACAATGAACATGTTTATCCATATCTGCCTCAATAAATGCTATTAATAGAAATGAAATATCCTATATATCTATGTCTAAAAAATGGAAAATACTTCACAAACGTATGTATCATCCTGATCTTGGCTCTGTTTGTCTTCTCTATACTATTTTAATTTTAGTATGTGTGCTGCTGAAGCAAGCAGCAGGTAATGTCCTTTGACTTGCATTTTTATGGTTGTCCTGAAGTCTCAAGATGAAGGTTTCATTCTAAACAGCCCTAGTTACATAACTATGAAATCTTTGGTGAGATTTTCTAAAGCTGACCCTCTGTAGTTTTCCATAGAATTGGGATAAGATTTCCAAGGGTCAAAATAATAATAATAACAATAACAATAACAATAATAATAATAATAATAATAATAATGTAGAATAACACTTCCTGAAAAATTATGTGTTCTTTTACCCTTATCTAATTTACACTTTTCATATGTCTGCAAGACAGGCAGCAGCTACATTATCATCAGAATGAGAAAGCAGATAGTTTGTGTCTTGCAAAAGGTCACTAGATGAATAAATTGTGGGGCCATAGAGCCAAGCTTTAATATTTTCAGTTTTGAACATAGGTCTCCCTCCAGACCCATCCTCCTGGGTCCAAGGCGAATCATTTACTATGTAAGGTAACCAATGGCCTTATGCTTCTGAACTGCTATACTTCCTTTATTCTGTCCTTCAGAATAAACACACAGGCATTACACATATATTCCTATTTTATCAAACTCCACTTTCTTGTTCAGTTCAGACTGGGATGAATGAATTAATGGTCATCTTCTTCCCATTCATCTAACTTTATTTTCTGGTAACTAATCCTTTGGTCTATTTCATCTGCTGCCCTCCTCAATCTTCATATTTCAACATTCCCATCTTTCCCTCTCTTTTCTTCTTTTTTTCTATCATGCCTCCAAAACTCAAACCTATATTCAATTCTATTTTCTTTTATTATTCACTTTCTCCATTATCCTGTTCTCTTCATTCGTTCTCTATTCTTTCTCTTCAATTTCCATGTGTTGACTTCCTCTTCTGCCTCTCACTTGCTCTTCATTTTCTTATGGATTTTTACCCATCCACATCTCATCATCCTCATCCATCTCTCCAACTACCTCATTCCACAAACCCCTCCTCTGTTAATATATAGTCTGCTTCATTCTCTCCACAATTGTATACACTCTCATCTCTTCTTCAAACCCTTCTCTTTTATGCACTTTGTTACAAGTATGTCACTCATATTTCTCCACTTATGCCCTATTCTCTCCAAATTCTCCTTCATACATTATAACTGTTCATATTTCTACTCTGTCCTATGAAATGTCCCATTTCTACCATATCTTCAGTCTTTGTCTTTCTGATGTCCACTTTCTGCTATCTCACAAATAAGTGCAAGTCTCTACATTTAAAAAAGCAACTATTTTGCCCCGAATGTATCTTTCATTTTCAAACAAGCTCCCAGAAAGTATTTTCTTTATTTATTATCTTCACTACTTCTATGCCAACTCCTAAAAACTCACTAGTACACTAAATAATACATTGAAATAGTGTATGTGAAGAATGCCAATGCCTTCTATGTTGCCAAACCTAATACATTTAATTCTCTATATTCTTGATCTCTTTGTAATAATCAAAAATGTTGTAAAAATGTATAAATAATAGTAAAGAGGATGAACTTGCAGCAAAACTGCCAGAGTATGAATGATGGATCAACCATTTACTCCCTAGGTGATCCTAAAATTTTTCTTACCCACTCTTGTCTCAGTTTCCTCAACTGTAAAGTGGAAATAATAGTACCTATCTTACAAAGTCATTAGTTTATAAAAGTGGAGTGATAAGAACTGTCCATAGCACATTATAAATACTATATTGATGTTAACATTTATACTTAGCTGTTACTGGTGTTATTATTATTGATCACTGTATTCTTTTTTGAAGCCCTTTACTCCTTTGATATATCAGTCAAAATAGGTTAGATTAACATGCAGTAACAACAAATGCTAAAATTTGAGTGTCCTAAAACAACAGAGATTTATTTCTCACTCACACTACATGTCTATCTCAGGTTGTGGGGAGGGGCAT